>NW_027460882.1:960559-1280745 GCF_037038515.1 Microtus pennsylvanicus | reverse complement strand
GAAGGCAACCTCCACATCATGCCAGGCTCTAAGGAAGAGTGGAGTGGTGTGGTCCCAGATGAGGTGCAGACCACAACGACCTGTTTCTACATTGTCAACGAGAATGATCCGGTCCTGTACCTTTACCACCATCATGATGATTCCATTGAAGGCAACCTCCACATCACGCCTGAATGTCCTCCAGTAGAGGTGACTTTGGAATTAGGCAGGTATTCCTTGGAGGGCAAAAGAGTGCAGTACAACAAAAAAGATGGAACCCAAGAGATAGGTAAAATTATTTGCCAAGTTCCCAACAAACCTTCTGTGTATTTCATCAAGTTTGATAATGACTTCCATATCTATGTCTATGATTTGGTGAAGATCTGTTAAAGTGAAATTCTCAAATTTTGAGGGGCAGACTTAATTCTCTCTGTGGGAATGTGATTTTTCAGAGATACCTCAGGTCTTCTATGAATCCTGGTATCCTTTCCAATGGATTATTCTTTCTCAAAGAATAAAAAATTTGTTAACATGTTGTGTTATTTGGTCAATGATGGATTGTGTTTGTTGGATGGGGCATCACAGAAATACATGCCTCAAAACAAAGCAGGATTTATGGTCTTTTCCCCTTGGAGAGTAAAGGACTGGGGATGCGAGGTGTGGTAAAGGACAAGATGGCTGTCAAGGAAGCAGTGGAGAGGGGACAAAAAGTTGTATGATCTCGGGGCGGTATGAAGATTGAGGGAAAACCATGTCAAATGGAAAGATGTGACCGCTATCAGCGTGAGGTATTGGGACTTAAGAGGATAAAGAGTAGATTAATCAGGAAGGGACACAAATGTATACTCAAAATCAGAGAAAATTAGGTTTCATTTGATGAATGGTTTAATTCGTACTGGCTGTAAGTCAAAGGATGTTTGATCTCCACTAGAGCATGTTGGTTAGTGAAAAGTGTCTCTGCTCAGTTATTCTTCTCCAGTAAGTTGGACATCAAGCTACCTACATAGTTTTGCCAGAATTCTCTCTGCCACCTACTTTGTCATGCCTGGATTCGGTATGCCTTGAACTCTCATAGGTCTTATCCATGCCATCCAACCCTTGTCAGTTCATTTAAATAATTGCCCTGCCATATCTGGAAAAGAGTGTTCCCTTTCATTGATCATGTTCTGTAGTACTTGGGCTATAAAACTCATGAACACACTCACCCACACACAGGATAAATATGTACATATGATGCCCACTAGTGTGTGACATGCACACATATGATGAATGCACCGAACTCCATGATATCAGTAAAGTAGGGAATCCATGATGCTAGGTGGAGTCTGGCAAAGACCCCACACACCCATCAAACCGCCAAATACCAGTATGGTGCTGATGTCTGAATCCCATCCTGTAAGGAACCTGCCATCCTGTAACTGGGCTTTTTTGGTTCCTTCATCTTCACAAACTTGTTTAAAATGTTAGAGTTGTCAAACTGGGAGTTAGAGTCCAGCATGTAGATCATCTGTCCCAGGTCAGGTGATTTGGCTACAATTTGGTTGAGAAATTGTACCAGGGAATTCTGGTACACCCTCTCCTCTTCTTCTCCCTGTCCTCATCATCACTCTTGTGGGTGGGCCTGGAGCACAAAGAAGGTAAAATGGAATAAGCCTCCTCCTTAGTGGAAAACCTTGTCAATCCTTAATTTGACCTGACTCTCTGAGGGAATGCAGCACATTTTTTCCTACTAGGTCTCCTCATTCATTGGTTCACTCATTTTTCCAATGAATGTTTGAATTCATCCATTATTCCTTTTCTCTCTCTCTTCTTTCTTCCCTTCTTCCTTTTCCCCCTTGATTGTAGAAATTTGAGCAGCAGGGCTGCATCCCCATGGGGCCGCCTTGTAAGGTTATGCTCCGAAATAACAACACAAAACTATTCATTTCAACACTGCCTGCCCCATTATTTTCAGCCTCTTAACCCATGTCTAATAATGTATGTTGCAGCACGAGGTGCGCTTAGAAGGAAAGATTTAGCATGTCTGACCTGGTGGCTGGCTGTATCGCCATCTGCCTCAGAGTGCAGAGCAACCATTTCTGCCCATGGGAGAGGTGCATGGCATCTCTAAGCTCAATTCCTATTCCTCCCAGCATTCTCTTATGTTTATTCCACCCACCTATGTTCTAACTTTTCAGGCCAAACAGTTTCTTTATTTAATTAAGCAATGACCTATACTCCATCATTACTCCTATTTCTGTTTAAACAAGAACGGAATCTTTAACTTTAACATAGCAAAATTACACATAACAAAACAGTTATCAAGCAAGAATTACAGTTACAATATTAATATCTATTTTATCTATTATCATAAAAATGGAAAACTATAACTATCTATTCTTCAACAACATCAGAGACTCCAGATTAATACAGTATTACCTAAGCAAAAAAAAATTAAGCCGTTTTCAAACTCTAGAAATGACAGAGACATCTCGCTGCCTGGACAGTCACCCAAAGTTCCTCTGTACCGTTGGTGTTTCCATCCTCAGCCTACAGGCCCATAGTTTCCAGCAGACATTTCCATGAAGCAGGAAATTTCAAAGGCAGTCACTATCTGCTTGTCTTGAAGAATGTTTTGCTGACCCTTTCCTGAATCAGGAACATGAAAAGATCATCTCACCTTTAGGCAAGTCCAGTAGTCCTCTCTCTGAGTGTTTTCTGTGTACAGTTTATACAACAATCCAGGCAAGAGCAGTTTCTTCCCCAAATGGCTATCAAACTCCATAAGGATCCTCTTTGATGCCCATCTTCTTCCTGAAGTAGATATGTGCTGCCAAGAGTAGAGTGTCTCACTGTCATGAAAAACCATAAGGTACTAAAACATTAAATATCCTATTTTGTAGTCTAGAGAGTTATGAATAATGCCTATGTGAGTGAAATATATATATCTATGTAGCTAGAAAATCTAACTAACATGACTACAAACTTGACTATTATTAATGATTATCCATTAATAACCTATATACATTATATTTTTAAATGAACTACACAATCA
Organism: Microtus pennsylvanicus; assembly: GCF_037038515.1. Taxonomy (NCBI): domain Eukaryota; kingdom Metazoa; phylum Chordata; class Mammalia; order Rodentia; family Cricetidae; genus Microtus; species Microtus pennsylvanicus. Next base: position 1,277,732 of record NW_027460882.1, on the reverse strand, counting down.
CAATACCTTAATTAAGATCAAAAATGCATATACATATAACAAAATTGACCTAAAATCTCTATCAGTAAAGCAAAATCTATACTAATGCAAATATTCATATCTATATCACATCCCACTTTAAATGTAAAAGAACGTTTATAAGCCATATTTGGGAACGTGGGTGCAATTTTTTCTCTCCAAAATGCTTCCTGCTGAATGGTGGCATCATTATTGATTTATCTCAGTTGGCAGTTGAGCGAAGCAATTTTTTAAAGGTGTTCCCAGCAATCTTTAAGTAGGGCGTGGTCCATCCTACCATATTAGGATAGAGGCATCCACGGACTATCACCCTCTGTGAAAACAAAATAGAAACTCCTTTCCCAAGCATCATGTCCTTAGATCCAAATTTCAAAGTCAAGGCATTTTCAAAATATCTATGTTGTATTATTTCAGCAGCTTTTATAAAGAAACATCTTTTAGCAGCTATTGCTACTGCCTCAAAATTCAAATGATTCAAAAAGAGGATAATAGCATACAATATCAATATTCGCTGTGAATTTTCCATCTTTGTGCGCTTCAATTTAACCACTATTTTGTTTACTTTTCTTTTTTATTTTTTGCCTTTTGAGACAGGTTCTCTGTATCTTTGACCTGGAATAACTCTGTATACCTGTCTGTCCTTGAAGTCTCAGAGATCTGCCTCTCTCTGCCTTTCAGGCATTGGGATTAAAGGTGTATGCTACTACACATTGAACTCACAAAGATCTGTTTGTCTCTGCCTTCAAGGCACTGGGATTAAAGGCGTGTGCTACCTCACCTTGAAGGTACAGAGGTCAATCTCCCTCTGCCTCCCATGTGTTGGGATTACAGGTGTGTACTACCACACCCAACAACTCTCTTCCTTTTTTTAACTTTAAGAACTTCAAATTTTAGCCTGCACATATTTTTAACACACTGTAAATCATTTAAAAATTTTCTTTGTCTTTGAATCTCTCTTTACTCTATTTCTCTCTCTGATTTTCTGACCACATGAGTCTTTCATTTACCAAGCAATCTCAGTAGGACTAAAGCCATGGCTTTACTGGCCAGATGTAGCCCATTCCTTAGCTTTCTGCCATTCCAACCTTGTGGCTGAGGTACCGAACAGAGCCGCATTCAGTGCCACAAGTCTACAGTGTTTCAAGGTCCTTGCCATCAAAGAGGCTGCAACAGACAACACTCAAGCCCTCTTTCTGTATCTGGCCCTCCTTCCTCAAACAGTCAGAGTTTGCCCAGGCAGGATGGCCCAGAATTCCGGCATTTTAAAACAACACAGTTTTTTTTCCTGCTACTGCTGAAAACATACAAGCATTCAGTTGGCTTTTATCAACACCATTTAAATGTTTGTGGCAGGACCTCTTAAGGGCTGCAGGGTTTTGCAGCTGAAGCTGAGTCAGCAAGCCTCTTTTAGATGAGAGCCCTTGCTTTCTTCTAGCAAGCAGAGCAGACCAAGAAATCGCTGCTACCAAGAAAACATGCTTTACTCTTTCCCAAGCTTTCTCAATGTTTCAGTGGATTCAGTTGTCCACAAGTCTGCAAGCCATTCTGTAGTTATTTGAGCAGCGAGGCTGTGTCACTAGCACCATGGCCGCATGAAGGTTATGCCTGAAATAAATACACAAAAACAGTATTCTTTTAAACACTGCTGGCCCATTAGATTCAGCATTTTAACCAATTTCTAATAATCAGTGTAGTATAACGAGGTGCACTTACCAGGAAAAATTCAGCATGTCTGACATGGTGGCTGGCTGCATCGACATCTGCCTCAGAGAGCAGAGCTATGGCATCTGCCGGAGAGAGGGGAGCATGGCTTCTCTGAGCTCACTACCTCTTCCTCCCGGCATTCTATTTTGTTTACTCCACCTACCTATGTTCTAAACTATCAGCTGAAGCGGATTCTTTCTTTAATTAATCAATAAACTTCTTCTGTCACTTTATCCTTTCAACAGCTTGCACATATAAATCTCCCATGTGTCATCTGTTGTATAATCTTTCATTTGTAAAGAACTTGCACTCTCAGGGGAGGATTTTTCTGACATCTCTGTGGATGGAGATCATATAAGGAAGATCAGATGAGCAACCATGACAACTCTAATGCTGTAGAGTTAGGTGGACCAGAGATTGATGGCTGACATTCCTGTGCTATGCATCAGATGCCCCTGAACTCTGGCCCTGTTGACAGACAGGCAGACATCAAGTTGGTCACACATACTTAACTCATTCAGGTTCACAGATACTGTAAATGGAGTTTTAATTCTTCTCCTAAACTAATAAAAAAAACCAAGATTAGGAGAAGAGAAGAGCCTGAAGTAAGGCCTCAAAATGGGTCATTTTGCAAAGGAAAGGTTACCTGCCTCCATGTATGCTGTCTCCCTTTCTAAGTCAAATCCATCCTTCCAGTGTCTAGCTAACAGCTAACCATAGGATTGAACCCAACTGCCTTTGATTTCTGAAATAAGTGCTGTCCCCTTAAGGTCTCATAACAGCACAGGAAGGTTTGTAAGACTGTCCCAGCAACAATTTAAAGCAATTCCAGGACACCAAAGATGCAGCAAATTTGGTTAATTGGTAATATAGATCGTTCTGATGGGACAAAATAATTTAGAATTAAAAAAAAACAGATTGGTGTACTCACGATGAATTTATGTGATATGGCACACACAGGCTTCTGGTTCTGAATACTTCATGCTCGGTGGGTTTTGGAGATTGTCGTGACCCTGAACCTAGCTGGAGGCTTTGGGGCCTTGAAAGGACAAGACTTAATATTTCAGCACATCCTTGTACTTGGTCCCCACTGTTTACTGATTTCCTTACAGAGAATGAGCAGCCATCTACTCCTGCTGCCATGCCTTCCCCACATGAACAGAGAGAAGACCCTATACACACAGGTCGCTTGTATCACATGTGAAGGCATAAGTCACAAACAAACTCCCACAGCAGTTTAGAATTGTGATTAATAGAATGATTAGTTCTTGAAAGGGGAAAAACTTAGAGATCACAATCCCTTACAAAAGCCCTCTGCAGGATCAGAAAAGGAGCCTAGTAGCCGGAAGGGAAGCTCAAGCAAGAGATCAAGCTGAAGGTAGAAGTTGCTTTGTAAAAGAGAGAGAGACCACAACTTAATGGGCTGGTATCTCAGTGGCTATTCAGGAAACATCACAGAGAAAGGATCTGCTTCATGCATGAGAGTCACCGATGATTTCCCTTTAAGAAAAAAACCCATCAAAACTCCCAATAACATCATCAGCATTCAACAACATGTCTATGATTCCTTTGCCTTGCCTTTGATTGTGCAGTAAATGATGCTGATAGTTAATCTGTGCAATTAATGCAAATTTCCTTGTAACTGACTAGACAGAATTGACAGGTTATCTTAAACACAGCAGGGAGTCACTCCTCGATGGAACTGGTTCATCATCACCTGTGTGACAGTGACATAATTAAGATCTTTCCTTTGTACATAAATCTCATTATGTTCAACATGATATGTTGTCATACAGATTTCTTAGGGTTTTGTCCCACTGGTGGTTTCCTTGGTATGCTTACATAATTTTTGCCAGATCCAATCAGTTTTGCCATGCACTCTCAGCTCCATGTCATTGTGTTCCCCTTATGTTCCAGTCCAGGCATTTTAGACCTCTTGTAACTGTTGTAAGAGTATCTCATGTTCCACCTAAATGATTTAGGGTTTTATTTAGGCTGGGTTTTATCTTCCATCACTGAGAACATTGAGTTTCATTGGACGTAATTCCTGGGACACTGAGCCTAACTCCTGGGGGATTCCTCCAGTTATTTCTCCTTTCTTAGATAGTTTACACTCTCACTATTACTTTGAGAGTGTTTCTGTAGCAAATATTCTTCTCAAGATGAGAAGAAACTTCAATATTACAATCCATTTGTTATTGTGATTTAAATACACACATACAAACACACATAAGTTAGTGCACATACACTGATGATATCTCAATTTATGGGGCCATTCTGGGGATGTCAAGATCGATATCTCTCGAGTGGTTCTCAGAAGGCCATAGGGTGACCCTCTCTAGGTACTTAAGCAGGGAGGAGAAGTTGACCGCACTGTGACATGTCCCTAGGAACTATGTGTGCCTTGTCCCATAGTCAGACTGATGACTGACTATCTTGAAAACCACCATGGAACTTTTGTTTGGCAAATGATGGAGATCAAGTCAGGGTCAAAATCAGAAACCTAGATGGAGCTTCCAAGCTCCAGTGGAAGAGCAGATGGATGGAGAAAAAGAGCAAGGATGTCAGGAATATAAGGGCTTGGTCCACACTATGAGACACTGTGCCTGAACTAAGGGGATTTCAACTAATCCAGTGACCTGGGAATGAAAGAACATGGGATCAAACTGGAAGCTCTGAATGTGGCTGACAATTGGGGCAGACGGAGAAGCCAAAGATAATGGCACTTGCAATTGTCTGCATATCATACACTGGCTTTTTGTGATCATATTTTTTGTGGATGCATACCTTGCTAAATCTGGATGGATGAAGGGTGGGCTTGGACTTCCCACAGCTCAAAGTACCCTGCCCTCTATTTGGACTGGTGTTTGAGTGGAGAGGTTTATTTGCGGAGCAAGAAGAATGTGGGAGGAGGAAGAGAAGTGGAAAGTTTGATAATTATTATTATGAAGTAATGGAAAAATCAATAGAAAATAACCAATGAGGACATTGGAGCTAGGAAAAAAAAACATTCATGTGAGTTGTTGACTCAGACCAAAAATTATTTTACAGAAAAAAAAAAACACATAAAGGGGTTGAGTTGCTTGGAAAATATGACTCAAGTAATTGGGAAGAAGATTGGGGTTTTTATTTTGGGTCTTCATGGGGCTGTATGAGCAGCATTTTAGGACCTGTATGCTGGATATTTCTGGGGGTTAGTAGGGAAGAAACCTGGCTAGGAGGAGTTTTATGACATAAGTAGAGCCTTGATGATGTCAAAAAGCTTTGGTTGGGGGTGGCAACTCTGTTCCACATGAAGCACTAGTCTTCTGTGAAGGTGGGCTTACTATCTTCACGGTGGCTGAGGAGGTCAGTTCAGCTCTTGGGCTCCACAACTGTTCAACCGAATTTCCAGAAGTTGGAATCTAGAGAGCCAAGATATTTTCTTTTGGTAAATATGTTTAGGAAGCAACTAGGACCTCTGTAGTCAAAGAAAGGTTTCTTTCAAATCTGCTCTGGGTCCAAAATTTATGTCGTTAACAGCTCCTATGTTTGATAGCTGGGGGACGGTTAATGTCAGGTATTCTCCCCACTCTATCTTTGCTAAAAATGTCCAATTCCTCAGTCCACTTAAATGGCAAAGATCCTCTTTGTCCATATGTGTTTTAAAAGATAATTATTTCTAATAGGTGCTGTTGCACAGATTAATGTTTCTTTCTTTTGGCAGTTTGACTCACAGTACTCACTTCTCTAATGAAGATACAGAATATCTTTATGTAATCAACCTGGATCTGGATCAGGAGACACAATAGAGAGAGCCAGTGGACTGGAGTGCCATGACCTTGGGCAGGTGGTTATAGATCAGCCAACTAACCAGTAGCTTGAGTGGTAAGGAGAGGAGTGGCTGTTCTTTGAATTCTTTGCCATCTGTTCAGATATTTCTTTCTCACTTTAGGTATAGGCATAGCTTCGTCTCTCATTGATATAGTAAGTCAGGAAGTAGGTTTCTCAGTAGAGGTCAATTGCATTTTGCAGCAGGAATATGTCTCTGATACACATATACTGAGCTGTACACAAGAGTTTGATACTTTTCCTATTAATTTCTTAAGAACATATTCCGTTTGGGTATCCAAATCTATTCAGCCCTGCCTTTTTCACCTGCTCCAAAGTTATTCCTAAAAAGAGCCTTGACCTCACATCCTCACCTTCTTATCCTTGCAGCCACTTATGGTGGAGGAAACCACTTTGTGTCTGATTTAAACTGAAGAGTTCTTCCTATGCAGAGATTGGCAGCTATGAAGCCCAAGCACAGAAACAGAGCCAAGAGACAGTGGAACAGGAGTGCTGTGGCCTATCTCAGAAAGTCTCCCGCCTTGATGAAGATGCCTCTTAGTATGAGTTGCATGCCACATCTCCAGAGGAAGAATGGGCCATCGCTCCAGAAGCAAAAACTTAGTATGCCTTTTGAGGCCCTGGAGAATATTGTTGGCCGCAGAATTTCTCATGGCTGGAAGGAAGCCAATGAACCAGTCACCCATTGGAAAGCCATCATTCTAGATCAACTGCCAACATATCCCTCTCTCTATTTGTTGAAATATGATGGGATTGATTGTGTCTATGGCTTTGAGCTTCATAGTGATGAAAGGATTTTAAACCTGAAGATCCTGCCTAATAATGTGCCATTTCCTCAGGTGACAGACACTCATATCTCAAACACCATAGTTGGCAGAGCAGTGAAACATTCATTCCTGGGCACAAATGGCTCTAAGAATGACTGGAACGGGATGGTCCTAGAAGAGGTGCCAATCATGAAGACCTGGTTTTATATTACCTACAAGAAAGATCCGGTCTTGTACATTTACTACCTCCTGGATGACTACCTGGAAGGCAACCTCCACATCATGCCAGGCTCTAAGGAAGAGTGGAGTGGCGTGGTCCCAGGTGAGGTGCAGACCATAACGACCTGTTTCTACATGGTCAACGAGAATGATCCGGTCCTGTACCTTTACCACCATCATGATGATTCCATTGAAGGCAACCTCCACATCACGCCTGAATGTCCTCCAGTAGAGGTGACTTTGGAATTAGGCAGGGATTCCTTGCAGGGCAAAAGAGTGCAGTACAACAAAAAAGATGGAACCCAAGAGATAGGTAAAATTATTTGCCAAGTTCCCAACAAACCTTCTGTGTATTTCATCAAGTTTGATAATGACTTCCATATCTATGTCTATGATTTGGTGAAGATCTGTTAAAGTGAAATTCTCAAATTTTGAGGGGCAGACTTAATTCTCTCTGTGGGAATGTGTTTTTTCAGAGATACCTCAGGTCTTCTATGAATCCTGGTATTTTTTCCAATGGATTATTCTTTCTCAAAGAATAAAAATTTGTTAACATGTTGTGTTATTTGGTCAATGATGTATTGTGTTTGGAGGATGGGGCATCACAGAAATACATGCCTCAAAACAAAGCAGGATTTATGGTCTTTTCCCCTGGAGAGTAAAGGACTGGGGATGCGTGGTGTGGTAAAGGACAAGATGGCTGTCAAGGAAGCAGTGGAGAGGGGACAAAAAGTTGTATGATCTCGGGGCGGTATGTAGCTTGAGGGAAAACCATGTCAAATGGAAAGATGTGACCGATATCAGCGTGAGGTATTGGGACTTAAGAGGATAAAGAGTAGATTAATCAGGAAGGGACACAAATGTATACTCAAAATCAGAGAAAATTATGTTTCATTTGATGAATGGTTTAATTCGTACTGGCTGTAAGTCAAAGGTTGTTTGATTTCCACTAGAGCATGTTGCTGAGTGAAAAGTGTCTGCGCTCAGTGCTCTTCTCCAGTAAGTTGGACATCAAGCTACCTACTTAGTTTTGCCAGAATTCTGTCTGCCACCTACTTTGTCATGCCTGGATTCGGTATGCCTTGAACTCTCATAGGTCTAATCCATGCCATCCAACCCTTGTCAGTTCATTTAAATAATTGCCCTGCCATATGTGGAAAACAGTGTTCCCTTTCATTGATCATGTTCTGTAGTACTTGGGCTATAAAACTCATGAACACACTCACCCACACACAGGATAAGCATGTACATATGATGCCCACTAGTGTGTGACATGCACACATATGATGAATGCACCCAACTCCATAATATCAGTAAAGTAGGGAATCCATGATGCTAGGTGGAGTCTGGCAAAGACCCCACATACCCATCAAACCGCCAAATACCAGTATGGTACTGATGTCTGACTCCCATCCTGTAAGGAACCTGCCATCCTGTAACTGGGCTATTTTTGGTTCCTTCATCTTCACAAACTTGGTTAAAATGTTAGAGTTGTCAAACTGGGAGTTAGGGTCCAGCATGTAGATCAGCTGTCCCAGGTCAGGTGATTTGGCTACAATTTGGGTGAGAAATTGTACCAGGGAATTCTGGTACACCCTCTCCTCTTCTTCTCCCTGTCCTCATCATCACTCTTGTGGGTGGGCCTGGAGCACAAAGAAGGTAAAATGGAATAAGCCTCCTCCTTAGTGGAAAACCTTGTCAATCCTTAATTTGACCTGACTCTCTGAGGGAATGCAGAACAATATTTCCTACTAGGTCTCCTCATTCATTGCTTCACTCATTTTTCCAACGAATGATTGAATTCATCCATTCTTCCTTGTCTCTCTCTCTTCTTTCTTCCCTTCTTCCATTTCCCCCTTGATTGTAGAAATTTGAGCAGCAGGGCTGCATCCCCATGGGGCCGCCTTGTAAGGTTATGCTCCGAAATAACAACACAAAACTATTCATTTCAACACTGCCTGCCCCATTATTTTCAGCCTCTTAACCCATGTCTAATAATGTATGCTGCAGCACGAGGTGCGCTTAGAAGGAAAGATTTAGCATGTCTGACCTGGTGGCTGGCTGTATCGCCATCTGCCTCAGAGTGCAGAGCTATCATTTCTGCCCATGGCAAAGGTGCATGGCATCTCTAAGCTCAATTCCTATTCCTCCCAGCATTCTCTTATGTTTATTCCACCCACCTATGTTCTAACCTTGCAGGCCAAACAGTTTCTTTATTTAATTAACCAATGACCTATACTCCATCATTACTCCTATTTCTGTTTAAACAAGAACGGAATCTTTAACTTTAACATAGCAAAATTACATATAACAAAACAGTTATCATGCAAGAATTACAGTTACAATATTTATATCTATTTTATCTTTTATCATAACAATGGAAAACTATAACTATCAACTCCATCAGAGACTCCAGAATAATACAGTGTTACCTAAGCAAACAAAAAGTAAGCCATTTTCAAACTCTAGAAATGACAGAGACAACCCGCTGCCTGGACAGTCACCCAAAGTTCCTCTGTACCATTGGTGTTTCCATCCTCAGCCTACAGGCCCATAGTTTCCAGCAGACATTTCCATGAAGCAGGAAATTTCAAAGGCAGTCAATATCTGCTTGTCTTGAAGAATGTTTTGCTGACCCTTTCCTGAATCGGGAACACGAAAAGATCATCTTACTTTAGGCAAGTTCAGTAGTCCTCTCTCTGAGTGTTTTCTGTGTACAGTTTATGCAACAATCCAGGCAAGAGCAGTTTCTTCCCCAAATGGCTATCAAACTCCATAAGGATCCTCTTTGATGCCCATCTTCTTCCTGAAGTAGATATGTGCTGCCAAGAGTAGAGTGTCTCACTGTCATGAAAAACCCTAAGGTACTAAAACATTAAATAGCCTATTTTGTAGTCTAGAGAGATATGAATAATGCCTATCTAACTGTAATATATATATCTATGTAGCTAGAAAATCTAACTAACATGACTACAAACTTGACTATTATTAATGATTATCCATTAATAACCTATATACATTATACTTTTAAATGAACTACACAATCACAATACCTTAATTAAGATCAAAAATGCATATACATATAACAAAATTGACCTAAAATCTCTATCAGTAAAGCAAAATCTATACTAATGCAAATATTCATATCTATATCACATCCCACTTTAAATGTAAAAGAACGTTTATAAGCCATATTTGGGAATGTGGGTGCAGTTTTTTTTCTCTCCAAAATGCTTCCTGCTGAATGGTGGCATCATTATTGATTTATCTCAGTTGGCAGTTGAGCGAAGCAATTTTTTAAAGGTGTTCACAGCAACCTTTAAGTAGGGCGTGGTCCATCCTGCCATATTAGGAGAGAGGCATCCACAGACTATCACCCTCTGTGAAAACAAAATAGAAATTCCTTTCCAAAGCATCATGTCCTTAGATCCAAATTTCAAAGTCAAGGCATTTTCAAAATATCTATGTTGGATTATTTCAGCAGCTTTTATAAAGAAACATCTTTGAGCAGCAATTGCTACTGCCTCAAAATTCAAATGATTCAAAAAGAGCATAATAGCATACAATATCAAAATTCGCTGTGAATTTTCCATCTTTGTGCGCTTCAATTTAACCTCTATTTTGTTTATTTTTCCTTTTTATTTTTTGCCTTTTGAGACAGGTTCTCTGTATCTTTGACCTGGAATAACTCTGTATACATTTCTGTCCTTGAAGTCTCAGAGATCTGCCTCTCTCTGCCTTTCAGGCATTGGGATTAAAGGTGTATGCTACTACACATTGAACTCACAAAGATCTCTTTGTCTCTGCCTTCAAGGCACTGGGATTAAAGGCGTGTGCTACCTCACCTTGAAGGTACAGAGGTCAATCTCCCTCTGCCTCCCATGTGTTGGGTTTACAGGTGTGTCCTACCACACCCAACAACTCTCTTCCTTTTTTTAACTTTAAGAACTTCAAATTTTAGCCTGCACATATTTTTAACACACTGTAAATCATTTCAAATTTTTCTTTGTCTTTGAATCTCTCTTTACTCTATTTCTCTCTCTGTTTTTCTGACCACATGAGTCTTTCATTTACCAAGCAATCTCAGTAGGACTAAAGCCGTGGCTTTGCTGGCCAGATGTAGCCCATTCCTTAGCTTTCTGCCATCCCAACCTTGTGGCTGAGGTACCGAATAGAGCCGATTCAGTGCCACAAGTCTACAGTGTTTCAAGGTCCTTGCCATCAAAGAGGCTGCAACAGACAACACTCAAGCCCTCTTTCTGTAGCTGGCCCTCCTTCCTCAAACAGTCAGAGTTTGCCCAGGCAGGATGGCCCAGAGTGCCGGCATTTTAAAACAACACAGTTTTTTTTTCCTGCTACTGCTGAAAACATACAAGCATTCAGTTGGCTTTTATCAACACCATTTAACTGTTTTGTGGCAGGACCTCTTAAGGGCTGCAGGGTTTTGCAGCTGAAGCTGAGTCAGCAAGCCTCTTTTAGATGAGAGCCCTTGCTATCTTCTAGCAAGCAGAGCAGACCGAGAAATCGATGCTACCAAGAAAACATGCTTTACTCTTTCCCAAGCTTTCTCAGGCTTTCAGTGGATTCTGTTGTTTACAAGGTTGCAAGCCATTCTGTAGTTATTTGAGCAGCGAGGCTGTGTCCCCAGCACCACGGCCGCATGAAGGTTATGCCTGAAATAAATACACAAAAACTGTATTGTTTTAAACACTGCTGGCCCATTAGATTCAGCATTTTAACCCATTTCTAATAATCAGTGTAGTATAACGAGGTGCACTTACCAGGAAAAATTCAGCATGTCTGACATGGTGGCTGGCTGCATCGACATCTGCCTCAGAGAGCAGAGCTATGGCATCTGCCGGGGAGAGGGGAGCATGGCTTCTCTGAGATCACTACCTCTTTCTCCCGGCATTCTATTTTGTTTACTCCACCTACCTATGTTCTAACCTATCAGCTGATGCGGATTCTTTCATAATTAGTCAATAAACTTCTTCTGTCACTTTATCCTTTCAACAGCTTGCCCATATAAATCTCCCATGTGTCTTCTGTTGTATAATCTTTCATTTGTAAAGAACTTGCACTCTCAGGGGAGGATTTTTCTGACATCTCTGTGGATGGAGATCATATGAGGAAGATCAGATGAGCGACCATGACAACTCTAATGCTGTAGAGTTAGGTGGACGAGAGATTGATGGCTGACATTCCTGTGCTATGCATCAGATGCCCCTGAACTCTGGCCCTGTTGACAGACAGGCAGACATCAAGTTGGTCACACATACTTAACTCATTCAGGTTCACAGATACTGTAAATGGAGTTTTAATTCTTCTCCTAAACTAATAAAAAAACCAAGATTAGGAGAAGAGAAGAGCCTGAAGTAAGGCCTCAAAATGGGTCATTTTGCAAAGGAATGGTTACCTGCCTCCATGTATGCTGTCTCCCTTTCTTAGTCAAATCCATCCTTCCAGTGTCTAGATGACAGCTAACCATAGGATTGAACCCAACTGCCTTTGATTTCTGAAATAAGTGCTGTCCCCTTAAGGTCTCATAACAGCACAGGAAGGTTTGTAAGACTGTCCCAGCAACAATTTAAAGCAATTCTAGGACACCAAAGATGCAGCAAATTTGGTTAATTGGTAATATAGATCGTTCTGATGGGACAAAATAGTTTAGAATTAAAAAAAAAACAGATTGGTGAACTCACGATGAATTTATGTGATATGGCACACACAGGCTTCTGGTTCTGAATACTTCATGCTCGGTGGTTTTTGGAGATTGTCGTGACCCTGAACCTAGCTGGAGGCTTTGGGGCCTTGAAAGGACAAGACTTAATATTTCAGGACATCCTAGTACTTGGTCCCCACTGTTTACTGATTTCCTTACAGAGAATGAGCAGCCATCTACTCCTGCTGCCATGCCTTCCCCACATGAACAGAGAGAAGACCCTATACACACAGGTCGCTTGTATCACATGTGAAGGCATAAGTCACAAACAAACTCCCATAGCAGTTTAGAATTGTGATTAATAGAATGATTAGTTCTTGAAAGGGGAAAAACTTAGAGATCACAATCCCTTACAAAAGCCCTCTGCAGGATCAGAAAAGGAGCCTAGTAGCCGGAAGGGAAGCTCAAGCAAGAGATCAAGCTGAAGGTAGAAGTTGCTTTTTAAAAGAGAGAGAGACCACAACTCAATGCGCTGGTATCTCAGTGGCTATTCAGGAAACATCACAGAGAAAGGATCTGCTTCATGCATGAGAGTCACCGATGATTTCCCTTTAAGAAAAAAACCCATCAAAACTCCCAATAACATCATCAGCATTCAACAACATGTCTATGATTTCTTTGCCTTGCCTTTGATGGTGCAGTAAATGATGATGATAGTTAAACTGTGCAATTAATGCAAATTTCCTTGTAACTGACTAGACAGAATTGACAGGTTATCTTAAACACAGCAGGGAGTCACTCTACGATGGAACTGGTTCATCATCACCTGTGTGACAGTGACATAATTGAGATCTTTCATTTGTCTATAAATCTCATTATGTTCAACATGATATGTTGTCATACAGATTTCTTAGGGTTTTGTCCCACTGGTGGTTTCCTTGGTATGCTTACATAATTTTTGCCAGATCCAATCAGTTATGACATGCACTCTCAGCTCCACATCATTGTGTTCCACTTATGTTCCAGTCCAAGCATTTTAGACCTCTTGTAACTGTTGTAAGAGTATCTCATGTTCCACCTAAATGATTTAGGGTTTTATTTAGGCTGAGTTTTATCTTCCATCACTGAGTTCATTGATTTTCCTTGGGCGTAATTCCTGGGACACTGAGCCTAACTCCTGGGGGATTCCTCCAGTTATTTCTTCTTTCTTAGATAGTTTACACTCTCACTATTACTGTGAGAGTGTTTCTGTAGCAAATATTCTTCTCAAGATGAGAAGAAACTTCAATATTACAATCCATTTGTTATTGTGATTAAAATACACACACACAAACACACACAAGTTAATGCACATACACTGATGATATCTCAATTAATGGGGCCATTCTGGGTGTCAAGATCGATATCTCTTGAGTGGTTCTCAGAAGGCCACAGGGTGACTCTCTCTAGGTACTTAAGCAGGGGGGAGAAGTTGACCGCACTGTGACATGTCCCTAGGAACTATGTGTGCCTTGTCCCATAGTCAGACTGATGACTGACTATCTTGAAAACCACCATGGAACTTTTGTTTGGCAAATGATGGAGATCAAGTCAGGGTCAAAATCAGAAAACTAGATGGAGCTTCCAAGCTCCAGTGGAAGAGCAGATGGATGGAGAAAAAGAGCAAGGATGTCAGGAATATAAGGGCTTGGTCCACACTATGAGACACTGTGCCTGAACTAAGGGGATTTCAACTAATCCAGTGACCTGGGAATGAAAGAACATGGGATCAAACTGGAAGCTCTGAATGTGGCTGACAATTGGGGCAGACGGAGAAGCCAAAGATAATGGCACTTGCAATTGTCTGCATATCATACACTGGCTTTTTGTGATCATAATTTTGTGGATGCATACCTTGCTAAATCTGGATGGATGAAGGGTGGGCTTGGACTTCCCACAGCTCAAAGTACCCTGCCCTCTATTTGGACTGGTGTTTAGTGGAGAGGTTTACTTGCGCAGCAAGAAGAATGTGGGAGGAGGAAGAGAAGTGGAAAGTTTGATTATTATTAATATGAAGTAATGGAAAAATCAATAGAAACTTACAAATGAGGACATTGGAGCTAGGAAAAAAAACATTCATGTGAGTTGTTGACTCAGACCAAAAATTATTTTACAGAAAAAAAAAACACATAAAGGGGTTGAGTTACTTGGAAAATATGACTCAAGTAATTGGGAAGAAGATTGGGGTTTTTATTTTGGGTCTTCATGGGGCTGTATGAGCAGCATTTTAGGACCTGTATGCTACATATTTCTGGGGGTTAGTAGGGAAGAAACCTTGCTAGGAGGAGTTTTATGACATAAGTAGAGCCTTGATGATGTCACAAAGCTTTGGTTGGGGGTGGCAACTCTGTTCCACATGAAGCACTAGTCTTTGTGAAGGTGGGCTTACTATCTTCACGGTGGCTGAGGAGGTCAGTTCAGCTCTTGGGCTCCACAACTGTTCAACCGAATTTCCAGAAGTTGGAATCTAGAGAGCCAAGATATTTTCTTTTGGTAAATATGTTTAGGAAGCAACTAGGACCTCTGTAGTCAAAGAAAGGTTTCTTTCAAATCTGCTCTGGGTCCAAAATTTATGTCGTTAACAGCTCCTATATTTGATAGCTGGGGGACGGTTAATGTCAGGTCTTCTCCCCACTCTATCTTTGCTAAAAATGTCCAATTCCTCTGTCCACTTAAATGGCAAAGATCCTCTTTGTCCATATGTGTTTTAAAAGATAATTATTTCTAAGAGGTGCTGTTGCACAGATTAATGTTTCTTTCTTTTGGCAGTTTGACTAACAGTACTCACTTCTCTAATGAAGATACAGAATATCTTTATGTAATCAACCTGGATCTGGATCAGGAGACACAATAGAGAGAGCCAGTGGACTGGAGTGCCATGACCTTGGGCAGGTGGTTATAGATCAGTCAACTAACCAGTAGCTTGAGTGGTAAGGAGAGGAGTGGCTGTTCTTTGAATTCTTTGCCATCTGTTCAGATATTTCTTTCTCACTTTAGGTATAGGCATAGCTTCGTCTCTCATTGATATAGTAAGTCAGGAAGTAGGTTTCTCAGTAGAGGTCAATTGCATTTTGCAGCAGGAATATGTCTCTGATACACATATACTGAGCTGTAGACAAGAATTTGATAATTTTCCTACTCATTTCTTAAGAACATATTCCATTTGGGTATCCAAATCTATTCAGCCCTGCCTTTTTCACCTGCTCCAAAGTTATTCCTAAAAAGAGCCTTGACCTCACATCCTCACCTTCTTATCCTTGCAGGCACTTATGGTGGAGGAAACCACTTTGTGTCTGATTTAAACTGAAGAGTTCTTCCTATGCATAGATTGGCAGCTATGAAGCCCAAGCACAGAAACAGAGCCAAGAGACAGTGGAACAGGAGTGCTGTGGCCTATCTCAGAAAGTCTCCCGCCATGATGAAGATGCCTCTTAGTATGAGTTGCATGCCACCTCTCCAGAAGAAGAATGGGCCATCGCTCCAGAAGCAAAAACTTAGTAAGCCTTTTGAGGCCCTGGAGAATATTGTTGGCCGCAGAATTTCTCATGGCTGGAAGGAAGCCAATGAACCAGTCACCCATTGGAAAGCCATCATTCTAGATCAACTGCCAACATATCCCTCTCTCTATTTGTTGAAATATGATGGGATTGATTGTGTCTATGGCTTGGAGATTCATAGTGATGAAAGGATTTTAAACCTGAAGATCCTGCCTAATAATGTGCCATTTCCTCAGGTGACAGACACTCATCTCTCAAACACCATAGTTGGCAGAGCAGTGAAACATACATTCATGGACTCAAATGTCTCTAAGAATGACTGGAACGGGATGGTCCTAGAAGAGGTGCCAATCATGAAGACCTGGTTTTATATTACCTACAAGAAAGATCCGGTCTTGTACATTTACCACCTCCTGGATGACTACCTGGAAGGCAACCTCCACATCATGCCAGGCTCTAAGGAAGAGTGGAGTGGCGTGGTCCCAGATGAGGTGCAGACCATAACGACCTGTTTCTACATTGTCAACGAGAATGATCCGGTCCTGTACCTTTACCAACATCATGATGATTCCATTGAAAGCAACCTCCACATCATGCCTGAATGTCCTCCAGTAGAGGTGACTTTGGAATTAGGCAGGGATTCCTTGGAGGGCAAAAGAGTGCAGTACAACAAAAAAGATGGAACCCAAGAGATAGGTAAAATTATTTGCCAAGTTCCCAACAAACCTTCTGTGTATTTCATCAAGTTTGATAATGACTTCCATATCTATGTCTATGATTTGGTGAAGATCTGTTAAAGTGAAATTCTCAAATTTTGAGGGGCAGACTTAATTCTCTCTGTGGGAATGTGTTTTTTCAGAGATACCTCAGGTCTTCTATGAATCCTGGTATCTTTTCCAATGGATTATTCTTTCTCAAAGAATAAAAATTTGTTAACATGTTGTGTTATTTGGTCAATGATGGATTGTGTTTGGTGGATGGGGCATCACAGAAATACATGCCTCAAAACAAAGCAGGATTTATGGTCTTTTCCCCTTGGAGAGTAAAGGACTGGGGATGCGTGTTGTGGTAAAGGACAAGATGGCTGTCAAGGAAGCAGTGGAGAGGGGACAAAAAGTTGTATGATCTCGGGGCGGTATGAAGCTTGAGGGAAAACCATGTCAAATGGAAAGATGTGACCGATATCAGCATGAGGTATTGGGACTTAAGAGGATAAAGAGTAGATTAATCAGGAAGGGACACAAATGTATAATCAAAATCAGAGAAAATTATGTTTCATTTGATGAATGGTTTAATTCGTACTGGCTGTAAGTCAAAGGATGTTTGATCTCCACTAGAGCATGTTGCTTAGTGAAAAGTGTCTCCGCTCAGTTGCTCTTCTCCAGTAAGTTGGACATCAAGCTACCTACTTAGTTTTGCCAGAATTCTGTCTGCCACCTACTTTGTCATGCCTGGATTCGGTATGCCTTGAACTCTCATAGGTCTTATCCATGCCATCCATCCCTTTTCAGTTCATTTAAATAATTGCCCTGCCATATCTGGAAAACAGTGTTCCCTTTCATTGATCATGTTCTGTAGTACTTGGGCTATAAAACTCATGAACACACTCACCCACACACAGGATAAACATGTACATATGATGCCCACTAGTGTGTGACATGCACACATATGATGAATGCACCGAACTCCATAATATCAGTAAAGTAGGGAATCCATGATGCTAGGTGGAGTCTGGCAAAGACCCCACACACCCATCAAACTGCCAAATACCAGTATGGTACTGATGTCTGACTCCCATCCTGTAAGGAACCTGCCATCCTGTAACTGGGCTATTTTTGGTTCCTTCATCTTCACAAACTTGGTTAAAATGTTAGAGTTGTCAAACTGGGAGTTAGGGTCCAGCATGTAGATCAGCTGTCCCAGGTCAGGTGATTTGGCTACAATTTGGGTGGAAATTGTACCAGGGAATTCTGGTACACCCTCTCCTCTTCTTCTCCCTGTCCTCATCATCTCTCTTGTGGGTGGGCCTGGAGCACAAAGAAGATAAAATGGAATAAGCCTCCTCCTTAGTGGAAAACCTTGTCAATCCTTAATTTGACCTGACTCTCTGAGGGAATGCAGCACATTTTTTCCTACTAGGTCTCCTCATTCATTGGTTCACTCATTTTTCCAAGGAATGATTGAATTCATCCATTCTTCCTTGTCTCTCTCTCTTCTTTCTTCCCTTCTTCCATTTCCCCCTTGATTGTAGAAATTTGAGCAGCAGGGCTGCATCCCCATGGGGCCGCCTTGTAAGGTTATGCTCCGAAATAACAACACAAAACTATTCATTTCAACACTGCCTGCCCCATTATTTTCAGCCTCTTAACCCATGTCTAATAATGTATGTTGCAGCACGAGGTGCGCTTAGAAGGAAAAATTTAGCATGTCTGACCTGGTGGCTGGCTGTATCGCCATCTGCCTCAGAGTGCAGAGCTACCATTTCTGCCCATGGCAGAGGTGCATGGCATCTCTAAGCTCAATTCCTATTCCTCCCAGCATTCTCTTATGTTTATTCCACCCACCTATGTTCTAACCTTTCAGGCCAAACAGTTTCTTTATTTAATTAACCAATGACCTATACTCCATCATTACTCCTATTTCTGTTTAAACAAGAACGGAATCTTTAACTTTAACATAGCAAAATTACATATAACAAAACAGTTATCAAGCAAGAATTACAGTTACAATATTTATATCTATTTTATCTTTTATCATAACAATGGAAAACTATAACTATCTATCTATTCTTCAACTCCATCAGAGACTCCAGAATAATACAGTGTTACCTAAGCAAACAAAAAGTTAGCCATTTTCAAACTCTAGAAATGACAGAGACATCTCGCTGCCTGGAGAGTCAACCAAAGTTCCTCTGTACCATTGGTGTTTCCATCCTCAGCCTACAGGCCCATAGTTTCCAGCAGACATTTCCATGAAGCAGGAAATTTCAAAGGCAGTCACTATCTGCTTGTCTTGAAGAATGTTTTGCTGACCCTTTCCTGAATCAGGAACACGAAAAGATCATCTCGACTTTAGGCAAGTTCAGTAGTCCTCTCTCTGAGTGTTTTCTCTGTACAGTTTATGCAACAATCCAGGCAAGAGCAGTTTCTTCCCCAAATCGCTATCAAACTCCATAAGGATCCTCTTTGATGCCCATCTTCTTCCTGAAGTAGATATGTGCTGCCAAGAGTAGAGTGTCTCACTGTCATGAAAAACCCTAAGGTACTAAAACATTAAATAGCCTATATTGTAGTCTAGAGAGATATGAATAATGCCTATCTGACTGAAATATCTATATCTATGTAGCTAGAAAATCTAACTAACATGACTACAAACTTGACGATTATTAATGATTATCCATTAATAACCTATATACATTATATTTTTAAATGAACTACACAATCACAATACCTTAATTAGATCAAAAATGCATATACATATAACAAAATTGACCTAAAATCTCTATCAGTAAAGCAAAATCTATACTAATGCAAATATTCATATCTATATCACATCCGTCTTTACATGTAAAAGAACGTTTATAAGCCATATTTGGGAACGTGGGTGCAGTTTCTTCTCTCCAAAATGCTTCCTGCTGAATGGTGGCATCATTATTGATTTATCTCAGTTGGCAGTTGAGCGAAGCAATTTTTTAAAGGTGTTCACAGCAACCTTTAAGTAGGGCGTGGTCCATCCTACCATATTAGGATAGAGGCATCCACAGACTATCACCCTCTGTGAAAAGAAAATAGAGACTCCTTTCTAAAGCATCATGTCCTTAGATCCAAATTTCACAGTCAAGGCATTTTCAAAATATCTATGTTGGATTATTTCAGCAGCTTTTATAAAGAAACATCTTTTAGCAGCTATTGCTACTGCCTCAAAATTCAAATGATTCAAAAAGAGCATAATAGCATACAATATCAAAATTCGCTGTGAATTTTCCATCTTTGTGCGCTTCAATTTAACCTCTATTTTGTTTATCTTTCCTTTTTATTTTTTGCCTTTTGAGACAGTTTCTCTGTATCTTTGACCTGGAATTACTCTGTATACCTGTCTGTCCTTGAAGTCTCAGAGATCTGCCTCTCTCTGCCTTTCAGGCATTGGGATTAAAGGTGTATGCTACTACACATTGAACTCACAAAGATCTGTTTGTCTCTGCCTTCAAGGCACTGGGATTAAAGGCGTGTGCTACCTCACCTTGAAGGTACAGAGGTCAATCTCCCTCTGCCTCCCATGTGTTGGGTTTACAGGTGTGTACTACCACACCCAAGAACTCTCTTCCTTTTTTTAACTTTAAGAACTTCAAATTTTAGCCTGCACATATTTTTAACACACTGTAAATCATTTAAAAATTTTCTTTGTCTTTGAATCTCTCTTTACTCTATTTCTCTGTCTGTTTTTCTGAACACATGAGTCTTTCATTTACCAAGCAATCTCAGTAGGACTAAAGCCGTGGCTTTGCTGGCCAGATGTAGCCCATTCCTTAGCTTTCTGCCATTCCAACCTTGTGGCTGAGGTACCGAACAGAGCCGCATTCAGTGCCACAAGTCTACAGTGTTTCAAGGTCCTTGCCATCAAAGAGGCTGCAACAGACAACACTCAAGCCCTCTTTCTGTAGCTGGCCCTCCTTCCTCAAACAGTCAGAGTTTGCCCAGGCAGGATGGCCCAGAAAGCCGGCATTTTAAAACAAGACAGTTTTTTTTTCCTGCTACTGCTGAAAACACACAAGCATTCAGTTGGTTTTTATCAACAACATTTAACTGTTTTGTGTCAGGACCTCTTAAGGGCTGCAGGGTTTTGCAGCTGAAGCTGAGTCAGCAAGCCTCTTTTAGATGAGAGCCCTTGCTTTCTTCTAGCAAGCAGAGCAGACCGAGAAATCGCTGCTACCAAGAAAACATGCTTTACTCTTTCCCAAGCATTCTCAGGCTTTCAGTGGATTCAGTTGTCCACAAGGCTGCAAGCCATTCTGTAGTTATTTGAGCAGCGAGGTTGTGTCCCCAGCACCACGGCCGCATGAAGGTTATGCCTGAAATAAATACACAAAAACTGTATTGTTTTAAACACTGCTGGCCCATTAGATTCAGCATTTTAACCCATTTCTAATAATCAGTGTAGTATAATGAGGTGCACTTACCAGGAAAAATTCAGCATGTCTGACATGGTGGCTGGCTGCATCGACATCTGCCTCAGAGAGCAGAGCTATGGCATCTGCCGGGGAGAGGGGAGCATGGCTTCTCTGAGCTCACTACCTCTTCCTCCCGGCATTCTATTTTGTTTACTCCACCTACCTATGTTCTAACCTATAAGCTGAAGCGGATTCTTTCTTTAATTAATCAATAAACTTCTTCTGTCACTTTATCCTTTCAACAACTTGCCCATATAAATCTCCCATGTGTCTTCTGTTGTATAATCTTTCATTTGTAAAGAACTTGCACTCTCAGGGGAGGATTTTTCTGACATCTCTGTGGATGGAGATCATATGAGGATGATCAGATGAGCAACCATGACAACTCTAATGCTGTAGAGTTAGGTGGACCAGAGATTGATGGCTGACATTCCTGTGGTATGCATCAGATGCCCCTGAACTCTGGCCCTGTTGACAGACAGGCAGATATAAAGTTGGTCACACATACTTAACTCATTCAGGTTCACAGATACTGTAAATGGAGTTTTAATTCTTCTCCTAAACTAATAAAAAAACCAAGATTAGGAGAAGAGAAGAGCCTGAAGTAAGGCCTCAAAATGGGTCATTTTGCAGAGGAAAGGTTACCTGCCTCCATGTATGCTGTCTCCCTTTCTTAGGCAAATCCATCCTTCCAGTGTCTAGCTAACAGTTAACCATAGGATTGAACCCAACTGCCTTTGATTTCTGAAATAAGTGCTGTCCCCTTAAGGTCTCATAACAGCACAGGAAGGTTTGTAAGACTGTCCCAGCAACAATTTAAAGCAATTCTAGGACACCAAAGATGCAGCAAATTTGGGTAATTGGTAATATAGATCGTTCTGATGGGACAAAATAATGTAGCATTAAAAAAAAAAAACAGATTGGTGTACTCATGATGAATTTATGTGATATGGCACACACAGGCTTCTGGTTCTGAATACTTCATGCTCGGTGGGTTTTGGAGATTGTCGTGACCCTGAACCTAGCTGGAGGCTTTGGGGCCTTGAAAGGACAAGACTTAATATTTCAGGACATCCTTGTACTTGGTGCCCACTGTTTACTGATTTCCTTACAGAGAATGAGCAGCCATCTACTCCTGCTGCCATCTCTTCCCCACATGAACAGAGAGAAGACCCTATACACACAGGTCGCTTGTATCACATGTGAAGGCATAAGTCACAAACAAACTCCCACAGCAGTTTAGAATTGTGATTAATAGAATGATTAGTTCTTGAAAGGAGAAAAACTTAGAGATCACAATCCCTTACAAAAACCCTCTGCAGGATCAGAAAAGGAGCCTAGTAGCCGGAAGGGAAGCTCAAGCAAGAGATCAAGCTGAAGGTAGAAGTTGCTTTTTAAAAGACAGAGAGACCACAACTCAATGGGCTGGTATCTCAGTGGCTATTCAGGAAACATCACAGAGAAAGGATCTGCTTCATGCATGAGAGTCACCGATGATTTCCCTTTAAGAAAAAAACCCATCAAAACTCCCAATAACATCATCAGCATTCAACAACATGTCTATGATTTCTTTGCCTTGCCTTTGATTGTGCAGTAAATGATGCTGATAGTTAATCTGTGCAATTAATGCAAATTTCCTTGTAACTGACTAGACAGAATTGACAGGTTATCTTAAACACAGCAGGGAGTCACTCTACGATGGAACTGGTTCATCATCACCTGTGTGACAGTGACATAATTAAGATCTTTCCTTTGTCTATAAATCTCATTATGTTCAACATGATATGTTGTCATACAGATTTCTTAGGGTTTTGTCCCATTGGTGGTTTCCTTTGTATGCTTACATAATTTTTGCCAGATCCAGTCAGTTTTGCCATGCACTCTCAGCTCAACGTCCTTGTGTTCCCCTTATGTTCCAGTCCAGGCATTTTAGACCTCTTGTAACTGTTGTAAGAGTATCTCATGTTCCACCTAAATGATTTAGGGTTTTATTTAGGCTGGGTTTTATCTTCCATCACTGAGTTCATAGACTTTCCTTGGGCGTAATTCCTGGGACACTGAGCCTAACTCCTGGGGGATTCCTCCAGTTATTTCTTCTTTCTTAGATAGTTTACACTCTCACTATTACTGTGAGAGTGTTTCTGTAGCAAATATTCTTCTCAAGATGAGAAGAAACTTCAATATTACAATCCATTTGTTATTGTGATTAAAATACACACACACAAACACACACAAGTTAATGCACATACACTGATGATATCTCAATTAATGGGGCCATTCTGGGTGTCAAGATCGATATCTCTCGAGTGGTTCTCAGAAGGCCACAGGGTGACTCTCTCTAGGTACTTAAGCAGGGGGGAGAAGTTGACCGCACTGTGACATGTCCCTAGGAACTATGTGTGCCTTGTCCCATAGTCAGACTGATGACTGACTATCTTGAAAACCAGCATGGAACTTTTGTTTGGCAAATGATGGAGATCAAGTCAGGTTCAAAATCAGAAAACTAGATGGAGCTTCCAAGCTCCAGTGGAAGAGCAGATGGATGGAGAAAAAGAGCAAGGATGTCAGGAATATAAGGGCTTGGTCCACACTATGAGACACTGTGCCTGAACTAAGGGGATTTCAACTAATCCAGTGACCTGGGAATGAAAGAACATGGGATCAAACTGGAAGCTCTGAATGTGGCTGACAATTGGGGCAGACGGAGAAGCCAAAGATAATGGCACTTGCAATTGTCTGCATATCATACACTGGCTTTTTGTGATCATAATTTTGTGGATGCATACCTTGCTAAATCTGGATGGATGAAGGGTGGGCTTGGACTTCCCACAGCTCAAAGTACCCTGCCCTCTATTTGGACTGGTGTTTAGTGGAGAGGTTTACTTGCGCAGCAAGAAGAATGTGGGAGGAGGAAGAGAAGTGGAAAGTTTGATAATTATTAATATGAAGTAATGGAAAAATCAATAGAAAATAACCAATGAGGACATTGGAGCTAGGAAAAAAAACATTCATGTGAGTTGTTGACTCAGACCAAAAATTATTTTACAGAAAAAAAAACACATAAAGGGGTTGAGTTACTTGGAAAATATGACTCAAGTAATTGAGAAGAATATTGGGGTTTTTATTTTGGGTCTTCATGGGGCTGTATGAGCAGCATTTTAGGACCTGTATGCTGGATATTTCTGGGGGTTAGTAGGGAAGAAACCTGGGTAGGAGGAGTTTTATGACATAAGTAGAGCCTTGATGATGTCACAATGCTTTGGTTGGGGGTGGCAACTCTGTTCCAGATGAAGCACTAGTCTTCTGTGAAGGTGGGCTTACTATCTTCACGGTGGCTGAGGAGGTCAGTTCAGCTCTTGGGCTCCACAACTGTTCAACCGAATTTCCAGAAGTTGGAATCTAGAGAGCCAAGATATTTTCTTTTGGTAAATATGTTTAGGAAGCAACTAGGACCTCTGTAGTCAAAGAAAGGTTTCTTTCAAATCTGCTCTGGGTCCAAAATTTATGTCGTTAACAGCTCCTATATTTGATAGCTGGGGGACGGTTAATGTCAGGTATTCTCCCCACTCTATCTTTGCTAAAAATGTCCAATTCCTCAGTCCACTTAAATGGCAAAGATCCTCTTTGTCCATATGTGTTTTAAAAGATAATTATTTCTAAGAGGTGCTGTTGCACAGATTAATGTTTCTTTCTTTTGGCAGTTTGACTCACAGTACTCACTTCTCTAATGAAGATACAGAATATCTTTATGTAATCAACCTGGATCTGGATCAGGAGACACAATAGAGAGAGCCAGTGGACTGGAGTGCCATGACCTTGGGCAGGTGGTTATAGATCAGTCAACTAACCAGTAGCTTGAGTGGTAAGGAGAGGAGTGGTTGTTTTTTGAATTCTTTGCCATCTGTTCAGATATTTCTTTCTCACTTTAGGTATAGGCATAGCTTCGTCTCTCATTGATATAGTAAGTCAGGAAGTAGGTTTCTCAGTAGAGGTCAATTGCATTTTGCAGCAGGAATATGTCTCTGATACACATATACTGAGCTGTAGACAAGAGTTTGATAATTTTCCTATTCATTTCTTAAGAACATATTCCATTTGGGTATCCAAATCTATTCAGCCCTGCCTTTTTCACCTGCTCCAAAGTTATTCCTAAAAAGAGCCTTGACCTCACATCCTCACCTTCTTATCCTTGCAGGCACTTATGGTGGAGGAAACCACTTTGTGTCTGATTTAAACTGAAGAGTTCTTCCTATGCATAGATTGGCAGCTATGAAGCCCAAGCACAGAAACAGAGCCAAGAGACAGTGGAACAGGAGTGCTGTGGCCTATCTCAGAAAGTCTACCGCCATGATGAAGATGCCTCTTAGTATGATTTGCATGCCACCTCTCCAGAAGAAGAATGGGCCATCGCTCCAGAAGCAAAAACTTAGTAAGCCTTTTGAGGCCCTGGAGAATGTTGTTGGCCGCAGAATTTCTCATGGCTGGAAGGAAGCCAATGAACCAGTCACCCATTGGAAAGCCATCATTCTAGATCAACTGCCAACATATCCCTCTCTCTATTTGTTGAAATATGATGGGATTGATTGTGTCTATGGCTTGGAGATTCATAGTGATGAAAGGATTTTAAACCTGAAGATCCTGCCTAATAATGTGCCATTTCCTCAGGTGACAGACACTCATCTCTCAAACACCATAGTTGGCAGAGCAGTGAAACATACATTCATGGACACAAATGGCTCTAAGAATGACTGGAACGGGATGGTCCTAGAAGAGGTGCCAATCATGAAGACCTGGTTTTATATTACCTACAAGAAAGATCCGGTCTTGTACATTTACCACCTCCTGGATGACTACCTGGAAGGCAACCTCCACATCATGCCAGGCTCTAAGGAAGAGTGGAGTGGCGTGGTCCCAGATGAGGTGCAGACCATAACGACCTGTTTCTACATTGTCAACGAGAATGATCCGGTCCTGTACCTTTACCAACATCATGATGATTCCATTGAAAGCAACCTCCACATCATGCCTGAATGTCCTCCAGTAGAGGTGACTTTGGAATTAGGCAGGGATTCCTTGGAGGGCAAAAGAGTGCAGTACAACAAAAAAGATGGAACCCAAGAGATAGGTAAAATTATTTGCCAAGTTCCCAACAAACCTTCTGTGTATTTCATCAAGTTTGATAATGACTTCCATATCTATGTCTATGATTTGGTGAAGATCTGTTAAAGTGAAATTCTCAAATTTTGAGGGGCAGACTTAATTCTCTCTGTGGGAATGTGTTTTTTCAGAGATACCTCAGGTCTTCTATGAATCCTGGTATCTTTTCCAATGGATTATTCTTTCTCAAAGAATAAAAATTTGTTAACATGTTGTGTTATTTGGTCAATGATGGATTGTGTTTGGTGGATGGGGCATCACAGAAATACATGCCTCAAAACAAAGCAGGATTTATGGTCTTTTCCTCTTGGAGAGTAAAGGACTGGGGATGCGTGGTGTGGTAAAGGACAAGATGGCTGTCAAGGAAGCAGTGGAGAGGGGACAAAAAGTTGTATGATCTCGGGGCGGTATGAAGCTTGAGGGAAAACCATGTCAAATGGAAAGATGTGACCGATATCAGCATGAGGTATTGGGACTTAAGAGGATAAAGAGTAGATTAATCAGGAAGGGACACAAATGTATAATCAAAATCAGAGAAAATTATGTTTCATTTGATGAATGGTTTAATTCGTACTGGCTGTAAGTCAAAGGATGTTTGATCTCCACTAGAGCATGTTGCTTAGTGAAAAGTGTCTCCGCTCAGTTGCTCTTCTCCAGTAAGTTGGACATCAAGCTACCTACTTAGTTTTGCCAGAATTCTGTCTGCCACCTACTTTGTCATGCCTGGATTCGGTATGCCTTGAACTCTCATAGGTCTTATCCATGCCATCCAACCCTTGTCAGTTCATTTAAATAATTGCCCTGCCATATCTGGAAAACAGTGTTCCCTTTCATTGATCATGTTCTGTAGTACTTGGGCTATAAAACTCATGAACACACTCACCCACACACAGGATAAACATGTACATATGATGCCCACTAGTGTGTGACATGCACACATATGATGAATGCACCGAACTCCATAATATCAGTAAAGTAGGGAATCCATGATGCTAGGTGGAGTCTGGCAAAGACCCCACACACCCATCAAACTGCCAAATACCAGTATGGTACTGATGTCTGACTCCCATCCTGTAAGGAACCTGCCATCCTGTAACTGGGCTATTTTTGGTTCCTTCATCTTCACAAACTTGGTTAAAATGTTAGAGTTGTCAAACTGGGAGTTAGGGTCCAGCATGTAGATCAGCTGTCCCAGGTCAGGTGATTTGGCTACAATTTGGGTGGAAATTGTACCAGGGAATTCTGGTACACCCTCTCCTCTTCTTCTCCCTGTCCTCATCATCACTCTTGTGGGTGGGCCTGGAGCACAAAGAAGGTAAAATGGAATAAGCCTCCTCCTTAGTGGAAAACCTTGTCAATCCTTAATTTGACCTGACTCTCTGAGGGAATGCAGCACATTTTTTCCTACTAGGTCTCCTCATTCATTGGTTCACTCATTTTTCCAATGAATGATTGAATCCATCCATTCTTCCTTGTCTCTCTCTATTCTTTCTTCCCTTCTTCCATTTCCCCCTTGATTGTAGAAATTTGAGCAGCAGGGCTGCATCCCCATGGGGCCGCCTTGTAAGGTTATGCTCCGAAATAACAACACAAAACTATTCATTTCAACACTGCCTGCCCCATTATTTTCACCCTCTTAACCCATGTCTAATAATGTATGTTGCAGCACGAGGTGCACTTAGAAGGAAAGATTTAGCATGTTTGACCTGGTGGCTGGCTGTATCGCCATCTGCCTCAGAGTGCAGAGCTACCATTTCTGCCCATGGGAGAGGTGCATGGCATCTCTAAGCTCAATTCCTATTCCTCCCAGCATTCTCTTATGTTTATTCCACCCACCTATGTTCTAACCTTTCAGGCCAAACAGTTTCTTTATTTAATTAACCAATGACCTATACTCCATCATTACTCCTATTTCTGTTTAAACAAGAACGGAATCTTTAACTTTAACATAGCAAAATTACATATAACAAAACAGTTATCAAGCAAGAATTACAGTTACCATATTTATATCTATTTTATCTTTTATCATAACAATGGAAAACTATAACTGTCTATCTATTCTTCAACTCCATCAGAGACTCCAGAATAATACAGTATTACCTAAGCAAACAAAAAGTAAGCCATTTTCAAACTCTAGAAATGACAGAGACATCTCGCTGCCTGGACAGTCACCCAAAGTTCCTCTGTACCGTAGGTGTTTCCATCCTCAGCCTACAGGCCCATAGTTTCCAGCAGACATTTCCATGAAGCAGGAAATTTCAAAGGCACTCACTATCTGCTTCTCTTGAAGAATGTTTTGCTGACCCTTTCCTGAATCAGGAACACGAAAAGATCATCTCGCCTTTAGGCAAGTTCAGTAGTCCTCTCTCTGAGTATTTTCTGTGTACAGTTTATGCAACAATCCAGGCAAGAGCAGTTTCTTCCCCAAATGGCTATCAAACTCCATAAGGATCCTCTTTGATGCCCTTCTTCTTCCTGAAGTAGATATGTGCTGCCAAGAGTAGAGTGTCTCACTGTCATGAAAAACCCTAAGGTACTAAAACATTAAATAGCCTATTTTGTAGTCTAGAGGGATATGAATAATGCCTATCTAACTGAAATATATATATCTATGTAGCTAGAAAATCTAACTAACATGACTACAAACTTGACTATTATTAATGATTATCATATTAATAACCTATATACATTATATTTTTAAATGAACTACACAATCACAATACCTTAATTAAGATCAAAAATGCATATACATATAACACAATTGACCTAAAATCTCTATCAGAAAAGCAAAATCTATACTAATGCAAATATTCATATCTATATCACATCCCACATTAAATGTAAAAGAACGTTTATAAGCCATATTTGGGAATGTGGGTGCAGTTTTTTCTCTCCAAAATGGTTCCTGCTGAATGGTGGCATCATTATTGATTGATCTCAATTGGCAGTTGAGTGAAGCAATTTTTTAAAGTTGTTCACAGCAACCTTTAAGTAGGGCGTGGTCCATCCTACAATATTAGGATAGAGGCATCCACAGACTATCACCCTCTGTGAAAACAAAATAGAAACTCCTTTCCAAAGCATCATGTCCATAGATCCAAATTTCAAAGTCAAGGCATTTTCAAAATATCTATGTTGGATTATTTCAGCAGCTTTTATAAAGAAACATCTTTTAGCAGCTATTGCTACTGCCTCAAAATTCAAATGATTCAAAAAGAGCATAATAGCATACAATATCAAAATTCGCTGTGAATTTTCCATCTTTGTGCGCTTCAATTTAACCACTATTTTGATTATTTTCCTTCTTATTTTTTTGCCTTTTGAGACAGGTTCTCTGTATCTTTGACCTGGAATAACTCTGTATACCTGTCTGTCCTTGAAATCTCTGAGATCTGCCTCTCTCTGCCTTTCAGGCATTGTGATTAAAGGTGTATGCTACTACACATTGAACTCACAAAGATCTGTTTGTCTCTGCCTTCAAGGCACTGGGATTAAAGGTGTGTGCTACCTCACCTTGAAGGTACAGAGGTCAATCTCCCTCTGCCTCCCATGTGTTGGGTTTACAGGTGTGTCCTACCACACCCAACAACTCTCTTCCTTTTTTTAACTTTAAGAACTTCAAATTTTAGCCTGCACATATTTTTAACACACTGTAAATCATTTAAAAATTTTCTTTGTCTTTGAATCTCTCTTTACTCTATTTCTCTGTCTGTTTTTCTGACCACATGAGTCTTTCATTTACCAAGCAATCTCAGTAGGACTAAAGCCGTGGCTTTGCTGGCCAGATGTAGCCCATTCCTTAGCTTTCTGCCATTCCAACCTTGTGGCTGAGGTACCGAACAGAGCCGCATTCAGTGCCACAAGTCTACAGTGTTTCAAGGTCCTTGCCATCAAAGAGGCTGCAACATACAACACTCAAGCTCTCTCTCTGTAGCTGGCCCTTTTTCCTCAAACAGTCAGAGTTTGCCCAGGCAGGATGGCCCAGAAAGCCGGCATTTTAAAACAACACAGTTTTTTTTCCTGCTACTGCTGAAAACATACAAGCATTCAGTTGGCTTTTATCAACACCATTTAACTGTTTTGTGGCAGGACCTCTTAAGGGCTGCAGAGTTTTGCAGCTGAAGCTGAGTCAGCAAGCCTCTTTTAGATGAGAGCCCTTGCTTTCTTCTAGCAAGCAGAGCAGACCGAGAAATCGCTGCTACCAAGAAAACATGCTTTACTCTTTCCCAAGCTTTCTCAGGCTTTCAGTGGATTCAGTTGTCCACAAGGCTGCAAGCCATTCTGTAGTTGTTTGAGCAGCGAGGCTGTGTCCCCAGCACCATGGCCGCATGAAGGTTATGCCTGAAATAAATACACAAAAACTGTATTCTTTTAAACACTGCTGGCCCATTAGATTCAGCATTTTAACCCATTTCTAATAATCAGTGTAGTATAACGAGGTGCACTTACCAGGAAAAATTCAGCATGTCTGACATGGTGGCTGGCTGCATCGACATCTGCCTCAGAGAGCAGAGCTATGGCATCTGCTGGGGAGAGGGGAGCATGGCTTCTCTGAGCTCACTACCTCTTCCTCCCGGCATTCTATTTTGTTTACTCCACCTACCTATGTCCTAACCTATTAGCTGAAGCGGATTCTTTCTTTAATTTATCAAAAAACTTCTTCTGTCACTTTATCCTTTCAACAGCTTGCCCATATAAATCTCCCATGTGTCTTCTGTTGTATAATCTTTCATTTGTAAAGAACTTGCACTCTCAGGGGAGGATTTTTCTGACATCTCTGTGGATGGAGATCATATGAGGAAGGTCAGATGAGCAACCATGACAACTCTAATGCTGTAGAGTTAGGTGGACGAGAGATTGATGGCTGACATTCCTGTGCTATGCATCAGATGCCCCTGAACTCTGGCCCTGTTGACAGACAGGCAGACATCAAGTTGGTCACACATACTTAACTCATTCAGGTTCACAGATACTGTAAATGGAGTTTTAATTCTTCTCCTAAACTAATAAAAAAAACCAAGATTAGGAGAAGAGAAGAGCCTGAAGTAAGGCCTCAAAATGGGTCATTTTGCAAAGGAAAGGTTACCTGCCTCCATGTATGCTGTCTCCCCTTCTTAGTCAAATCCATCCTTCCAGTGACTAGCTAACAGCTAACCATAGAATTGAACCCAACTGCCTTTGATTTCTGAAATAAGTGCTGTCCCCTTAAGGTCTCATAACAGCACAGGAAGGTTTGTAAGACTGTCCCAGCAACAATTTAAAGCAATTCTAGGACACCAAAGATGCAGCAAATTTGGGTAATTGGTAATATAGATCGTTCCGATGGGACAAAATAATGTAGCATTAAAAAAAATACAGATTGGTGTACTCACGATGAATTTATGTGATATGGCACACACAGGCTTCTGGTTCTGAATACTTCATGCTCGGTGGGTTTTGGAGATTGTCGTGACCCTGAACCTAGCTGGAGGCTTTGGGGCCTTGAAAGGACAAGACTTAATATTTCAGGACATCCTTGTACTTGGTCCCCACTGTTTACTGATTTCCTTACAGAGAATGAGCAGCCATCTACTCCTGCTGCCATGCCTTCCCCCATGAACAGAGAGAAGACCCTATACACACAGGTCGCTTGTATCACATGTGAAGGCATAAGTCACAAACAAACTCCCACAGCAGTTTAGAATTGTGATTAATAGAATGATTAGTTCTTGAAAGGGGAAAAACTTAGAGATCACAATACCTGACAAAAGCCCTCTGCAGGATCAGAAAAGGAGCCTAGTAGCCGGAAGGGATGCTCAAGCAAGAGATCAAGCTGAAGGTAGAAGGTGCTTTTTAAAAGAGAGAGAGACCACAACTCAATCGGCTGGTATCTCAGTGACTATTCAGGAAACATCACAGAGAAAGGATCTGCTTCATGCATGAGAGTCACCGATGATTTCCCTTTAAGAAAAAAACCCATCAAAACTCCCAATAACATCATCAGCATTCAACAACATGTCTATGATTTCTTTGCCTTGCCTTTGATTGTGCAGTAAATGATGCTGATAGTTAATCTGTGCAATTAATGCAAATTTCCTTGTAACTGACTAGACAGAATTGACAGGTTATCTTTAACACAGCAGGGAGTCACTCTACGATGGAACTGGTTCATCATCACCTGTGTGACAGTGACATAATTAAGATCTTTCCTTTGTCTATAAATCTCATTATGTTCAACATGATATGTTGTCATACAGATTTCTTAGGGTTTTGTCCCACTGGTGGTTTCCTTGGTATGCTTACATAATTTTTGCCAGATCCAATCAGTTTTGCCATGCACTCTCAGCTCCACGTCATTGTGTTCCCCTTATGTTCCAGTCCAGGCATTTTAGACCTCTTGTAACTGTTGTAAGAGTATCTCATGTTCAACCTAAATGATTTAGGGTTTTATTTAGGCTGGGTTTTATCTTCCATCACTGAGTTCATTGACTTTCCTTGGGCGTAATTCCTGGGACACTGAGCCTAACTCCTGGGGGATTCCTCCAGTTATTTCTCCTTTCTTAGATAGTTAACACTCTCACTATTACTGTGAGAGTGTTTCTGTAGCAAATATTCTTCTCAAGATGAGAAGAAACTTCAATATTACAATCCATTTGTTATTGTGATTTAAATACACACACACAAACACACACAAGTTAGTGTACATACACTGATGATATCTCAATTTATGGGGCCATTCTAGGGATGTCAAGATCAATATCTCTCGAGTGGTTCTCAGAAGGCCATTGGGTGACCCTCTCTAGGTACTTAAGCAGGGAGGAGAAATTGACCGCACTGTGACATGTCCCTAGGAACTATGTGTGCCTTGTCCCATAGTCAGACTGATGACTGACTGTCTTGAAAACCACCATGGAACTTTTGTTTGGCAAATGATGGAGATCAAGTCAGGGTCAAAATCAGAAAACTAGATGGAGCTTCCAAGCTCCAGTGGAAGAGCAGATGGATGGAGAAAAAGAGCAAGGATGTCCGGAATATAAGGGCTTGGTCCACACTATGAGACACTGTGCCTGAACTAAGGGGATTTCAACTAATCCAGTGACCTGGGAATGAAAGAACATGGGATCAAACTGGAAGTTCTGAATGTGGCTGACAATTGGGGCAGACGGAGAAGCCAAAGATAATGGCACTTGCAATTGTCTGCATATCATACACTGGCTTTTTGTGATCACATTTTTTGTGGATGCATACCTTGCTAAATCTGGATGGATGAAGGGTGGGCTTGGACTTCCCACAGCTCAAAGTACCCTGCCCTCTATTTGGACTGGTGTTTGAGTGGAGAGGTTTATTTGCGGGACAAGAAGAATGTGGGAGGAAGAAGAGAAGTGGAAAGTTTGATAATTATTACTATGAAGTAATGGAAAAATAAATGAAAATAACAAATGAGGACATTGGAGTTAGGAAAAAAACATACATGTGAGTTGTTGACTCAGACCAATTATTATTATACAGAAAAAAAAACACATAAAAAGGTTGAGTTACTTTGAAAATATGACTCAAGTAATTGGGAAGAAGTTTGGGGTTTTTATTTTGGGTCTTCATGGGGCTGTATGAGCAGCATTTTAGGACCTGTATGCTGGATATTTCTGGGGGTTAGTAGGGAAGAAACCTTGCTAGGAGGAGTTTTATGACATAAGTAGGGCCTTGATGATGTCACAAAGCTTTGGTTGGGGTGGCAACTCTGTTCCACATGAAGCACTAGTCTTCTATGAAGGTGGGCTTACTATCTTCACGGTGGCTGAGGAGGTCAGTTCAGCTCTTGGGCTCCACAACTGTTCAACCGAATTTCCAGAAGTTGGAATCTAGAGAGCCAAGATATTTTCTTTTGGTAAATATGTTTAGGAAGCAACTAGGACCTCTGTAGTCAAAGAAATGTTTCTTTCAAATCTGCTCTGGGTCCAAAATTTATGTCGTTAACAGCTCCTATATTTGATAGCTGGGGGACGGTTAATGTCGGGTCTTCTCCACACTCTATCTTTGCTAAAAATGTCCAATTCCTCAGTCCACTTAAATGGCAAAGATCCTCTTTGTCCATATGTGTTTTAAAAGATAATTATTTCTAATAGGTGCTGTTGCACAGATTAATGTTTCTTTCTTTTGGCAGTTTGACTCACAGTACTCACTTCTCTAATGAAGATACAGAATATCTTTATGTAATCAACCTGGATCTGGATCAGGAGACACAATAGAGAGAGCCAGTGGACTGGAGTGCCATGACCTGGGCAGGTGGTTATAGATCAGCCAACTAACCAGTAGCTTGAGTGGTAAGGAGAGGAGTAGCTGTTCTTTGAATTCTTTGCCATCTGTTCAGATATTTCTTTCTCACTTTAGGTATAGGCATAGCTTCCTCTCTCATTGATATAGTAAGTCAGGAAGTAGGTTTCTCAGTAGAGGTCAATTGCATTTTGCAGCAGGAATATATCTCTGATACACATATACTGAGCTGTAGACAAGAGTTTGATAATTTTCCTATTAATTTCTTAAGAACATATTACATTATGGTATCCAAATCTACTCAGCCCTGCCTTTTTCACCTGCTCCAAAGTTATTCCTAAAAAGAGCCTTGACCTCACATCCTCACCTTCTTATCCTTGCAGGCACTTATGGTGGAGGAAACCACTTTGTGTCTGATTTAAACTGAAGAGTTCTTCCTATGCAGAGATTGGCAGCTATGAAGCCCAAGCACAGAAACAGAGCCAAGAGACAGTGGAACAGGAGTGCTGTGGCCTATCTCAGAAAGTCTCCCGCTATGATGAAGATGCCTCTTAGTATGAGTGGCATGCCACATCTCCAGAAGAAGAATGGGCCATCGCTCCAGAAGCAAAAACTTAGTAAGCCTTTTGAGGCCCTGGAGAATATTGTTGGCCGCAGAATTTCTCATGGCTGGAAGGAAGCCAATGAACCAGTCACCCATTGGAAAGCCATCATTCTAGATCAACTGCCAACATATCCCTCTCTCTATTTGTTGAAATATGATGGGATTGATTGTGTCTATGGCTTGGAGCTTCATAGTGATGAAAGGATTTTAAACCTGAAGATCCTGCGTAATAATGTGCCATTTCCTCAGGTGACAGACACTCATCTCTCAAACACCATAGTTGGCAGAGCAGTGAAACATACATTCATGGGCACAAATGGCTCTAAGAATGACTGGAACGGGATGGTCCTAGAAGAGGTGCCAATCATAAAGACCTGGTTTTATATTACCTACAAGAAAGATCCGGTCTTGTACATTTACCACCTCCTGGATGACTACCTGGAAGGCAACCTCCACATCATGCCAGGCTCTAAGGAAGAGTGGAGTGGCGTGGTACCAGGTGAGGTGCAGACAATAACGACCTGTTTCTACATTGTCAATGAGAATGATCCGGTCCTGTACCTTTACCACCATCATGATGATTCCATTGAAGGCAACCTCCACATCACGCCTGAATGTCCTCCAGTAGAGGTGACTTTGGAATTAGGCAGGGATTCCTTGCGGGGCAAAAGAGTGCAGTACAACAAAAAAGATGGAACCCAAGAGATAGGTAAAATTATTTGCCAAGTTCCCAACAAACCTTCTGTGTATTTCATCAAGTTTGATAATGACTTCCATATCTATGTCTATGATTTGGTGAAGATCTGTTAAAGTGAAATTCTCAAATTTTGAGGGGCAGACTTAATTCTCTCTTTGGGAATGTGTTTTTTTCAGAGATACCTCAAGTCTTCTATGAATCCTGGTATCTTTTCCAATGGATTATTCTTTCTCAAAGAATAAAAATTTGTTAACATGTTGTGTTATTTGGTCAATGATGGATTGTGTTTGGTGGATGGGGCATCACAGAAATACATGCCTCAAAACAAAGCAGGATTTATGGTCTTTTCCCCTTGGAGAGTAAGGACTGGGCATGCGTGGTGTGGTAAAGGACAAGATGGCTGTCAAGGAAGCAGTGGAGAGGGGACAAAAATTTGTATGATCTCGGGGCGGTACGAAGCTTGAGGGAAAACCATGTCAAATGGAAAGATGTGACCGATATCAGCGTGAGGTGTTGGGACTTAAGAGGATAAAGAGTAGATTAATCAGGAAGGGACACAAATGTATACTCAAAATCAGAGAAAATTAGGTTTCATTTGATGAATGGTTTAATTCGTACTGGCTGGAAGTCAAAGGATGTTTGATCTCCACGAGAACATGTTGCTTAGTGAAAAGTGTCTCCGCTCAGTTGCTCTTCTACAGCAAGTTGGACATCAAGCTACCTACTTAGTTTTGCCAGAATTCTGTCTGCCACCTACTTTGTCATGCCTGGATTCGGTATGCCTTGAACTCTCATAGGTCTTATCCATGCCATCCAACCCTTGTCAGTTCATTTAAATAATTGCCCTGCCATACCTGGAAAACAGTGTTCCCTTTCATTGTTCATGTTCTGTAGTAATTGGGCTATAAAACTCATGAACACACTCACCCACACCCAGGATAAGCATGTACATATGAAGCCCACTAGTGTGTGACATGCACACATATGATGAATGCACCCAACTCCATAATATCAGTAAAGTAGGGAATCCATGATGCTAGGTGGAGTCTGGCAAAGACCCCACACACCCATCAAACCGCCAAACACCTGTATGGTACTGATGTCTGACTCCCATCCTGTAAGGAACCTGCCATCCTGTAACTGGGCTATTTTTGGTTCCTTCATCTTCACAAACTTGGTTAAAATGTTAGAGTTGTCAAACTGGGAGTTAGGGTCCAGCATGTAGATCAGCTGTCCCAGGTCAGGTGATTTGGCTACAATTTGGGTGAGAAATTGTACCAGGGAATTCTGGTACACCCTCTCCTCTTCTTCTCCCTGTCCTCATCATCACTCTTGTGGGTGGGCCAGGAGCACAAAGAAGGTAAAATGGAATAAGCCTCCTCCTTAGTGGAAAACCTTGTCAATCCTTAATTTGACCTGACTCTCTGAGGGAATGCAGCACATTTTTTCCTACTAGGTCTCCTCATTCATTGGTTCACTCATTTTTCCAAGCAATGATTGAATTCATCCATTCTTCCTTTTCTCTCTCTCTTCTTTCTTCCCTTCTTCCATTTCCCCCTTGATTGTAGAAATTTGAGCAGCAGGGCTGCATCCCCATGGGGCCGCCTTGTAAGGTTATGCTCCGAAACAACAACACAAAACTATTCATTTAAACACTACCTGCCCCATTATTTTCAGCCTCTTAACCCATGTCTAATAATGTATGTTGCAGCACGAGGTGCGCTTAGAAGGAAAATTTAGCATGTCTGACCTGGTGGCTGGCTGTATCGCCATCTGCCTCAGAGTGCAGAGCTACCATTTCTGCCCATGGGAGAGGTGCATGGCATCTCTAAGCTCAATTCCTATTCCTCCCAGCATTCTCTTATGTTTACTCCACCCACCTATGTTCTAACCTTTCAGGCCAAACAGTTTCTTTATTTAATTAACCAATGACCTATACTCCATCATTACTCCTATTTCTGTTTAAACAAGAACGGAATCTTTTACTTTAACATAGCAAAATTACATATAACACAATAGTTATCAAGCAAGAATTACAGTTACAATATTTTTATCTATTTTATCTTTTATCATAACAATGGAAAACTATAACTATCTATCTATTCTTCAACTACATCAGAGACTCCAGAATAATACAGTGTTACCTAAGCAAACAAAAAGTAAGCCATTTTCAAACTCTAGAAATGACAGAGACATCTCGCTGCCTGGACAGTCACCCAAAGTTCCTCTGTATCGTTGCTGTTTCCATCCTCAGCCTACAGGCCCATAGTTTCCAGCAGACATTTCCATGAAGCAGGAAATTTCAAAGGCAGTCACTATCTGCTTGTCTTGAAGAATGTTTTGCTGACCCTTTCCTGAATCAGGAACACGAAAAGATCATCTCGCCTTTAGGCAAGTTCAGTAGTCCTCTCTCTGAGTGTTTTCTGTGTACAGTTTATGCAACAATCCAGGCAAGAGCAGTTTCTTCCCCAAATGGCTATCAAACTCCATAAGGATCCTCTTTGATGCCCATCTTCTTCCTGAAGTAGATATGTGCTGCCAAGAGTAGAGTGTCTCACTGTCATGAAAAACCCTAAGGTACTAAAACATTAAATAGCCTATTTTGTAGTCTAGAGAGATATGAATAATGCCTATCTGACTGAAATATATATATCTATGTAGCTAGAAAATCTAACTAACATGACTACAAACTTGACTATTATTAATGATTATCCATTAATAACCTATATACATTATATTTTTAAATGAACTACACAATCACAATACCTTAATGAAGATCAAAAATGCATGCACATATAAAAAAATTGACCTAAAATCTCTATCAGTAAAGCAAAATCTATACTAATGCAAATATTCATATCTATATCACATCCCACTTTAAATGTAAAAGAACGTTTATAAGCCATATTTGGGAACGTGGGTGCAGTTTTTTCTCTCCAAAATGGTTCCTGCTGAATGGTGGCATCATTATTGATTTATCTCAGTTGGCAGTTGAGTGAAGCAATTTTTTAAAGGTGTTCACAGCAACCTTTAAGTAGGGCGTGGTCCATCCTGCCATATTAGGAGAGAGGCATCCACAGACTATCACCCTCCATGAAAACAAAATAGAAACTCCTTTCCAATGCATCATGTCCTTAGATCCAAATTTCAAAGTCAAGGCATTTTCAAAATATCTATGTTGGATTATTTCAGCAGCTTTTATAAAGAAACATCTTTTAGCAGCTATTGCTACTGCCTCAAAATTCAAATGATTCAAAAAGAGCATAATAGCATACAATATCAAAATTCGCTGTGAATTTTCCATCTTTGTGCGCTTCAATTTAACCTCTATTTTGTTTATTTTTCCTTTTTATTTTTTGCCTTTTGAGACAGGTTCTCTGTATCTTTGACCTGGAATAACTCTGTATACCTGTCTGTCCTTGAAGTCTCAGAGATCTGCCTCTCTCTGCCTTTCAGGCATTGGGATTAGAGGTGTATGCTACTACACATTGAACTCACAAAGATCTGTTTGTCTCTGCCTTCAAGGCACTGGGATTAAAGGCGTGTGCTACCTCACCTTGAAGGTACAGAGGTCAATCTCCCTCTGCCTCCCATGTGTTGGGTTTACAGGTGTGTACTACCACACCCAACAACTCTCTTCCTTTTTTTAACTTTAAGAACTTCAAATTTTAGCCTGCACATATTTTTAACACACTGTAAATCATTTAAAAATTTTCTTTGTCTTTGAATCTCTCTTTACTCTATTTCTCTGTCTGTTTTTCTGACCACATGAGTCTTTCATTTACCAAGCAATCTCAGTAGGACTAAAGCCGTGGCTTTGCTGGCCAGATGTAGCCCATTCCTTAGCTTTCTGCCATTCCAACCTTGTGGCTGAGGTACCAAACAGAGCCGCATTCAGTGCCACAAGTCTACAGTGTTTCAAGGTCCTTGCCATCAAAGAGGCTGCAACAGACAACACTCAAGCCCTCTTTCTGTAGCTGGCCCTCCTTCCTCAAACAGTCAGAGTTTGCCCAGGCAGGATGGCCCAGAAAGCCGGCATTTTAAAACAACACAGTTTTTTTTCCTGCTACTGCTGAAAACATACAAGCATTCAGTTGGCTTTTATCAACACCATTTAAATGTTGTGTGGCAGGACCTCTTAAGGGCTGCAGGGTTTTGCAGCTGAAGCTGAGTCAGCAAGCCTCTTTTAGATGAGAGCCCTTGCTTTCTTCTAGCAAGCAGAGCAGACCGAGAAATCGCTGCTACCAAGAAAACATGCTTTACACTTTCCCAAGCATTCTCAGGCTTTCAGTGGATTCAGTTGTCCACAAGGCTGCAAGCCATTCTGTAGTTATTTGAGCAGCAAGGCTGTGTCCCCAGCACCAAGGCCGCATGAAGGTTATGCCTGAAATAAATACACAAAAACTGTATTGTTTTAAACACTGCTGGCCCATTAGATTCAGCATTTTAACCCATTTCTAATAATCAGTGTAGTATAACGAGGTGCACTTACCAGGAAAAATTCAGCATGTCTGACATGGTGGCGGGCTGCATCGACATCTGCCTCAGAGAGCAGAGCTATGGCATCTGCCGGGGAGAGGGGAGCATGGCTTCTCTGAGCTCACTCCCTCTTCCTCCCGGCATTCTATTTTGTTTACTCCACCTACCTATGTTCTAACCTATCAGCTGAAGCGGATTCTTTCTTTAATTAATCAATAAACTTCTTCTGTCACTTTATCCTTTCAACAGCTTGCCCATATAAATCTCCCATGTGTCTTCTGTTGTATAATCTTTCATTTGTAAAGAACTTGCACTCTCAGGGGAGGATTTTTCTGACATCTCTGTGGATGGAGATCATATGAGGAAGGTGAGATGAGCAACCATGACAACTCTAATGCTGTAGAGTTAGGTGGACCAGAGATTGATGGCTGACATTCCTGTGCTATGCATCAGATGCCCCTGAACTCTGGCCCTGTTGACAGACAGGCAGACATCAAGTTGTCAAACATACTTAACTCATTCTGGTTTACAGATACTGTAATGGAGTTTTAATTCTTCTCCTAAACTAATAAAAAAACCAAGATTAGGAGAAGAGAAGAGCCTGAAGTAAGGCCTCAAAATGGGTCATTTTGCAAAGGAAAGGTTACCTGCCTCCATGTATGCTGTCTCCCCTTCTTAGTCAAATCCATCCTTCCAGTGTCTAGCTAACAGCTAACCATAGGATTGAACCCAACTGCCTTTGATTTCTGAAATAAGTGCTGTCCCCTTAAGGTCTCATAACAGCACAGAAAGGTTTGTAAGACTGTCCCAGCAACAATTTAAAGCAATTCTAGGACACCAAAGATGCAGCAAATTTGGTTAATTGGTAATATAGATCGTTCCGATGGGACAAAATAATGTAGCATTAAAAAAAAAAACAGATTGGTGTACTCACGATGAATTTATGTGATATGGCACACACAGGCTTCTAGTTCTGAATACTTCATGCTCGGTGTGTTTTGGAGATTGTCATGACCCTGAACCTAGCTGGAGGCTTTGGGGCCTTGAAAGGACAAGACTTAATATTTCCGGACATCCTTGTACTTGGTGCCCACTGTTTACTGATTTCCTTACAGAGAATGAGCAGCCATCTACTCCTGCTGCCATGCCTTCCCCACATGAACAGAGAGAAGACCCTATACACACAGGTCGCTTGTATCACATGTGAAGGCATAAGTCACAAACAAACTCCCACAGCAGTTTAGAATTGTGATAATAGAATGATTAGTTCTTGAAAGGGGAAAAACTTAGAGATCACAATCTTTTACAAAAGCCCTCTGCAGGATCAGAAAAGGAGCCTAGTAGCCGGAAGGGAAGCTCAAGCAAGAGATCAAGCTGAAGGTAGAAGTTGCTTTTTAAAAGAGAGAGAGACCACAACTCAATGGGCTGGTATCTCAGTGGCTATTCAGGAAACATCACAGAGAAAGGATCTGCTTCATGCATGAGAGTCACCGATGATTTCCCTTTAAGAAAAAAACCCATCAAAACTCCCAATAACATCATCAGCATTCAACAACATGTCTATGATTTCTTTGCCTTGCCTTTGATTGTGCAGTAAATGATGCTGATAGTTAATCTGTGCAATTAATGCAAATTTCCTTGTAACTGACTAGACAGAATTGACAGGTTATCTTTAACACAGCAGGGAGTCACTCTACGATGGAACTGGTTCATCATCACCTGTGTGACAGTGACATAATTAAGATCTTTCCTTTGTCTATAAATCTCATTATGTTCAACATGATATGTTGTCATACAGATTTCTTAGGGTTTTGTCCCACTGGTGGTTTCCTTGGTATGCTTACATAATTTTTGCCAGATCCAATCAGTTTTGACATGCACTCTCAGCTCCACGTCATTGTGTTCCCCTTATGTTCCAGTCCAGGCATTTTAGACCTCCTGTAACTGTTGTAAGATTATTTCATGTTCCACCTAAATGATTTAGGATTTTATTTAGGCTGGGTTTTATCTTCCATCACTGAGTTCATTGACTTTCCTTGGATGAAATTTTTGGGACACTAGGCCTAACTCCTGGGGGATTCCTCCAGTTATTTCTCCTTTCTTAGATAGTTTACACTCTCACTATTACTGTGAGAGTGTTTCTGTAGCAAATATTCTTCTCAAGATGAGAAGAAACTTCAATATTACAATCCATTTGTTATTGTGATTTAAATACACACACAAACACACACAAGTTAATGCACATACACTGATGATATCTCAATTTATGGGGCCATTCTGGGGATGTCAAGATCGATATCTCTTGAGTGGTTCTCAGAAGGCCATAGGGTGACCCTCTCTAGGTACTTAAGCAGGGAGGAGAAATTGACCGCACTGTGACATGTCCCTAGGAACTATGTGTGCCTTGTCCTATAGTCAGATTGATGACTGACTATCTTGAAAACTGCCATGGAACTTTTGTTTGGCAAATGATGGTGATCAAGTCAGGGTCAAAATCAGAAAACTAGATGGAGCTTCCAAGCTCCAGTGGAAGAGCAGATGGATGGAGAAAAAGAGCAAGGATGTCCGGAATATAAGGGCTTGGTCCACACTATGAGACACTGTGCCTGAACTAAGGGGATTTCAACTAATCCAGTGACCTGGGAATGAAAGAACATGGGATCAAACTGGAAGT
Source organism: Microtus pennsylvanicus (assembly GCF_037038515.1). Classification (NCBI taxonomy): domain Eukaryota; kingdom Metazoa; phylum Chordata; class Mammalia; order Rodentia; family Cricetidae; genus Microtus; species Microtus pennsylvanicus. The sequence continues at coordinate 1,234,967 of NW_027460882.1, read as the reverse complement.
TCTGAATGTGGCTGACAATTGGGGCAGACGGAGAAGCCAAAGATAATGGCACTTGCAATTGTCTGCATATCATACACTGGCTTTTTGTGATCACATTTTTTGTGGATGCATACCTTGCTAAATCTGGATGGATGAAGGGTGGGCTTGGACTTCCCACAGCTCAAAGTACCCTGCCCTCTATTTGGACTGGTGTTTGAGTGGAGAGGTTTATTTGCGGGACAAGAAGAATGTGGGAGGAAGAAGAGAAGTGGAAAGTTTGATAATTATTACTATGAAGTAATGGAAAAATAAATGAAAATAACAAATGAGGACATTGGAGTTAGGAAAAAAACATACATGTGAGTTGTTGACTCAGACCAATTATTATTATACAGAAAAAAAAACACATAAAAAGGTTGAGTTACTTTGAAAATATGACTCAAGTAATTGGGAAGAAGTTTGGGGTTTTTATTTTGGGTCTTCATGGGGCTGTATGAGCAGCATTTTAGGACCTGTATGCTGGATATTTCTGGGGGTTAGTAGGGAAGAAACCTTGCTAGGAGGAGTTTTATGACATAAGTAGGGCCTTGATGATGTCACAAAGCTTTGGTTGGGGTGGCAACTCTGTTCCACATGAAGCACTAGTCTTCTATGAAGGTGGGCTTACTATCTTCACGGTGGCTGAGGAGGTCAGTTCAGCTCTTGGGCTCCACAACTGTTCAACCGAATTTCCAGAAGTTGGAATCTAGAGAGCCAAGATATTTTCTTTTGGTAAATATGTTTAGGAAGCAACTAGGACCTCTGTAGTCAAAGAAAGGTTTCTTTCAAATCTGCTCTGGGTCCAAAATTTATGTCGTTAACAGCTCCTATATTTGATAGCTGGGGGACGGTTAATGTCGGGTCTTCTCCACACTCTATCTTTGCTAAAAATGTCCAATTCCTCAGTCCACTTAAATGGCAAAGATCCTCTTTGTCCATATGTGTTTTAAAAGATAATTATTTCTAATAGGTGCTGTTGCACAGATTAATGTTTCTTTCTTTTGGCAGTTTGACTCACAGTACTCACTTCTCTAATGAAGATACAGAATATCTTTATGTAATCAACCTGGATCTGGATCAGGAGACACAATAGAGAGAGCCAGTGGACTGGAGTGCCATGACCTGGGCAGGTGGTTATAGATCAGCCAACTAACCAGTAGCTTGAGTGGTAAGGAGAGGAGTAGCTGTTCTTTGAATTCTTTGCCATCTGTTCAGATATTTCTTTCTCACTTTAGGTATAGGCATAGCTTCCTCTCTCATTGATATAGTAAGTCAGGAATAGGTTTCTCAGTAGAGGTCAATTGCATTTTGCAGCAGGAATATATCTCTGATACACATATACTGAGCTGTAGACAAGAGTTTGATAATTTTCCTATTAATTTCTTAAGAACATATTACATTATGGTATCCAAATCTACTCAGCCCTGCCTTTTTCACCTGCTCCAAAGTTATTCCTAAAAAGAGCCTTGACCTCACATCCTCACCTTCTTATCCTTGCAGGCACTTATGGTGGAGGAAACCACTTTGTGTCTGATTTAAACTGAAGAGTTCTTCCTATGCAGAGATTGGCAGCTATGAAGCCCAAGCACAGAAACAGAGCCAAGAGACAGTGGAACAGGAGTGCTGTGGCCTATCTCAGAAAGTCTCCCGCTATGATGAAGATGCCTCTTAGTATGAGTGGCATGCCACATCTCCAGAAGAAGAATGGGCCATCGCTCCAGAAGCAAAAACTTAGTAAGCCTTTTGAGGCCCTGGAGAATATTGTTGGCCGCAGAATTTCTCATGGCTGGAAGGAAGCCAATGAACCAGTCACCCATTGGAAAGCCATCATTCTAGATCAACTGCCAACATATCCCTCTCTCTATTTGTTGAAATATGATGGGATTGATTGTGTCTATGGCTTGGAGCTTCATAGTGATGAAAGGATTTTAAACCTGAAGATCCTGCGTAATAATGTGCCATTTCCTCAGGTGACAGACACTCATCTCTCAAACACCATAGTTGGCAGAGCAGTGAAACATACATTCATGGGCACAAATGGCTCTAAGAATGACTGGAACGGGATGGTCCTAGAAGAGGTGCCAATCATGAAGACCTGGTTTTATATTACCTACAAGAAAGATCCGGTCTTGTACATTTACCACCTCCTGGATGACTACCTGGAAGGCAACCTCCACATCATGCCAGGCTCTAAGGAAGAGTGGAGTGGCGTGGTACCAGGTGAGGTGCAGACAATAACGACCTGTTTCTACATTGTCAATGAGAATGATCCGGTCCTGTACCTTTACCACCATCATGATGATTCCATTGAAGGCAACCTCCACATCACGCCTGAATGTCCTCCAGTAGAGGTGACTTTGGAATTAGGCAGGGATTCCTTGCGGGGCAAAAGAGTGCAGTACAACAAAAAAGATGGAACCCAAGAGATAGGTAAAATTATTTGCCAAGTTCCCAACAAACCTTCTGTGTATTTCATCAAGTTTGATAATGACTTCCATATCTATGTCTATGATTTGGTGAAGATCTGTTAAAGTGAAATTCTCAAATTTTGAGGGGCAGACTTAATTCTCTCTTTGGGAATGTGTTTTTTTCAGAGATACCTCAAGTCTTCTATGAATCCTGGTATCTTTTCCAATGGATTATTCTTTCTCAAAGAATAAAAATTTGTTAACATGTTGTGTTATTTGGTCAATGATGGATTGTGTTTGGTGGATGGGGCATCACAGAAATACATGCCTCAAAACAAAGCAGGATTTATGGTCTTTTCCCCTTGGAGAGTAAGGACTGGGCATGCGTGGTGTGGTAAAGGACAAGATGGCTGTCAAGGAAGCAGTGGAGAGGGGACAAAAATTTGTATGATCTCGGGGCGGTACGAAGCTTGAGGGAAAACCATGTCAAATGGAAAGATGTGACCGATATCAGTGTGAGGTGTTGGGACTTAAGAGGATAAAGAGTAGATTAATCAGGAAGGGACACAAATGTATACTCAAAATCAGAGAAAATTAGGTTTCATTTGATGAATGGTTTAATTCGTACTGGCTGGAAGTCAAAGGATGTTTGATCTCCACGAGAACATGTTGCTTAGTGAAAAGTGTCTCCGCTCAGTTGCTCTTCTACAGCAAGTTGGACATCAAGCTACCTACTTAGTTTTGCCAGAATTCTGTCTGCCACCTACTTTGTCATGCCTGGATTCGGTATGCCTTGAACTCTCATAGGTCTTATCCATGCCATCCAACCCTTGTCAGTTCATTTAAATAATTGCCCTGCCATACCTGGAAAACAGTGTTCCCTTTCATTGTTCATGTTCTGTAGTAATTGGGCTATAAAACTCATGAACACACTCACCCACACCCAGGATAAGCATGTACATATGAAGCCCACTAGTGTGTGACATGCACACATATGATGAATGCACCCAACTCCATAATATCAGTAAAGTAGGGAATCCATGATGCTAGGTGGAGTCTGGCAAAGACCCCACACACCCATCAAACCGCCAAACACCTGTATGGTACTGATGTCTGACTCCCATCCTGTAAGGAACCTGCCATCCTGTAACTGGGCTATTTTTGGTTCCTTCATCTTCACAAACTTGGTTAAAATGTTAGAGTTGTCAAACTGGGAGTTAGGGTCCAGCATGTAGATCAGCTGTCCCAGGTCAGGTGATTTGGCTACAATTTGGGTGAGAAATTGTACCAGGGAATTCTGGTACACCCTCTCCTCTTCTTCTCCCTGTCCTCATCATCACTCTTGTGGGTGGGCCAGGAGCACAAAGAAGGTAAAATGGAATAAGCCTCCTCCTTAGTGGAAAACCTTGTCAATCCTTAATTTGACCTGACTCTCTGAGGGAATGCAGCACATTTTTTCCTACTAGGTCTCCTCATTCATTGGTTCACTCATTTTTCCAAGCAATGATTGAATTCATCCATTCTTCCTTTTCTCTCTCTCTTCTTTCTTCCCTTCTTCCATTTCCCCCTTGATTGTAGAAATTTGAGCAGCAGGGCTGCATCCCCATGGGGCCGCCTTGTAAGGTTATGCTCCGAAACAACAACACAAAACTATTCATTTAAACACTACCTGCCCCATTATTTTCAGCCTCTTAACCCATGTCTAATAATGTATGTTGCAGCACGAGGTGCGCTTAGAAGGAAAATTTAGCATGTCTGACCTGGTGGCTGGCTGTATCGCCATCTGCCTCAGAGTGCAGAGCTACCATTTCTGCCCATGGGAGAGGTGCATGGCATCTCTAAGCTCAATTCCTATTCCTCCCAGCATTCTCTTATGTTTACTCCACCCACCTATGTTCTAACCTTTCAGGCCAAACAGTTTCTTTATTTAATTAACCAATGACCTATACTCCATCATTACTCCTATTTCTGTTTAAACAAGAACGGAATCTTTTACTTTAACATAGCAAAATTACATATAACACAATAGTTATCAAGCAAGAATTACAGTTACAATATTTTTATCTATTTTATCTTTTATCATAACAATGGAAAACTATAACTATCTATCTATTCTTCAACTACATCAGAGACTCCAGAATAATACAGTGTTACCTAAGCAAACAAAAAGTAAGCCATTTTCAAACTCTAGAAATGACAGAGACATCTCGCTGCCTGGACAGTCACCCAAAGTTCCTCTGTATCGTTGCTGTTTCCATCCTCAGCCTACAGGCCCATAGTTTCCAGCAGACATTTCCATGAAGCAGGAAATTTCAAAGGCAGTCACTATCTGCTTGTCTTGAAGAATGTTTTGCTGACCCTTTCCTGAATCAGGAACACGAAAAGATCATCTCGCCTTTAGGCAAGTTCAGTAGTCCTCTCTCTGAGTGTTTTCTGTGTACAGTTTATGCAACAATCCAGGCAAGAGCAGTTTCTTCCCCAAATGGCTATCAAACTCCATAAGGATCCTCTTTGATGCCCATCTTCTTCCTGAAGTAGATATGTGCTGCCAAGAGTAGAGTGTCTCACTGTCATGAAAAACCCTAAGGTACTAAAACATTAAATAGCCTATTTTGTAGTCTAGAGAGATATGAATAATGCCTATCTGACTGAAATATATATATCTATGTAGCTAGAAAATCTAACTAACATGACTACAAACTTGACTATTATTAATGATTATCCATTAATAACCTATATACATTATATTTTTAAATGAACTACACAATCACAATACCTTAATGAAGATCAAAAATGCATGCACATATAAAAAAATTGACCTAAAATCTCTATCAGTAAAGCAAAATCTATACTAATGCAAATATTCATATCTATATCACATCCCACTTTAAATGTAAAAGAACGTTTATAAGCCATATTTGGGAACGTGGGTGCAGTTTTTTCTCTCCAAAATGGTTCCTGCTGAATGGTGGCATCATTATTGATTTATCTCAGTTGGCAGTTGAGTGAAGCAATTTTTTAAAGGTGTTCACAGCAACCTTTAAGTAGGGCGTGGTCCATCCTGCCATATTAGGAGAGAGGCATCCACAGACTATCACCCTCTGTGAAAACAAAATAGAAATTCCTTTCCAATGCATCATGTCCTTAGATCCAAATTTCAAAGTCAAGGCATTTTCAAAATATCTATGTTGGATTATTTCAGCAGCTTTTATAAAGAAACATCTTTTAGCAGCTATTGCTACTGCCTCAAAATTCAAATGATTCAAAAAGAGCATAATAGCATACAATATCAAAATTCGCTGTGAATTTTCCATCTTTGTGCGCTTCAATTTAACCTCTATTTTGTTTATTTTTCCTTTTTATTTTTTGCCTTTTGAGACAGGTTCTCTGTATCTTTGACCTGGAATAACTCTGTATACCTGTCTGTCCTTGAAGTCTCAGAGATCTGCCTCTCTCTGCCTTTCAGGCATTGGGATTAGAGGTGTATGCTACTACACATTGAACTCACAAAGATCTGTTTGTCTCTGCCTTCAAGGCACTGGGATTAAAGGCGTGTGCTACCTCACCTTGAAGGTACAGAGGTCAATCTCCCTCTGCCTCCCATGTGTTGGGTTTACAGGTGTGTACTACCACACCCAACAACTCTCTTCCTTTTTTTAACTTTAAGAACTTCAAATTTTAGCCTGCACATATTTTTAACACACTGTAAATCATTTAAAAATTTTCTTTGTCTTTGAATCTCTCTTTACTCTATTTCTCTGTCTGTTTTTCTGACCACATGAGTCTTTCATTTACCAAGCAATCTCAGTAGGACTAAAGCCGTGGCTTTGCTGGCCAGATGTAGCCCATTCCTTAGCTTTCTGCCATTCCAACCTTGTGGCTGAGGTACCAAACAGAGCCGCATTCAGTGCCACAAGTCTACAGTGTTTCAAGGTCCTTGCCATCAAAGAGGCTGCAACAGACAACACTCAAGCCCTCTTTCTGTAGCTGGCCCTCCTTCCTCAAACAGTCAGAGTTTGCCCAGGCAGGATGGCCCAGAAAGCCGGCATTTTAAAACAACACAGTTTTTTTTCCTGCTACTGCTGAAAACATACAAGCATTCAGTTGGCTTTTATCAACACCATTTAAATGTTGTGTGGCAGGACCTCTTAAGGGCTGCAGGGTTTTGCAGCTGAAGCTGAGTCAGCAAGCCTCTTTTAGATGAGAGCCCTTGCTTTCTTCTAGCAAGCAGAGCAGACCGAGAAATCGCTGCTACCAAGAAAACATGCTTTACACTTTCCCAAGCATTCTCAGGCTTTCAGTGGATTCAGTTGTCCACAAGGCTGCAAGCCATTCTGTAGTTATTTGAGCAGCAAGGCTGTGTCCCCAGCACCAAGGCCGCATGAAGGTTATGCCTGAAATAAATACACAAAAACTGTATTGTTTTAAACACTGCTGGCCCATTAGATTCAGCATTTTAACCCATTTCTAATAATCAGTGTAGTATAACGAGGTGCACTTACCAGGAAAAATTCAGCATGTCTGACATGGTGGCGGGCTGCATCGACATCTGCCTCAGAGAGCAGAGCTATGGCATCTGCCGGGGAGAGGGGAGCATGGCTTCTCTGAGCTCACTCCCTCTTCCTCCCGGCATTCTATTTTGTTTACTCCACCTACCTATGTTCTAACCTATCAGCTGAAGCGGATTCTTTCTTTAATTAATCAATAAACTTCTTCTGTCACTTTATCCTTTCAACAGCTTGCCCATATAAATCTCCCATGTGTCTTCTGTTGTATAATCTTTCATTTGTAAAGAACTTGCACTCTCAGGGGAGGATTTTTCTGACATCTCTGTGGATGGAGATCATATGAGGAAGGTGAGATGAGCAACCATGACAACTCTAATGCTGTAGAGTTAGGTGGACCAGAGATTGATGGCTGACATTCCTGTGCTATGCATCAGATGCCCCTGAACTCTGGCCCTGTTGACAGACAGGCAGACATCAAGTTGTCAAACATACTTAACTCATTCTGGTTTACAGATACTGTAATGGAGTTTTAATTCTTCTCCTAAACTAATAAAAAAACCAAGATTAGGAGAAGAGAAGAGCCTGAAGTAAGGCCTCAAAATGGGTCATTTTGCAAAGGAAAGGTTACCTGCCTCCATGTATGCTGTCTCCCCTTCTTAGTCAAATCCATCCTTCCAGTGTCTAGCTAACAGCTAACCATAGGATTGAACCCAACTGCCTTTGATTTCTGAAATAAGTGCTGTCCCCTTAAGGTCTCATAACAGCACAGAAAGGTTTGTAAGACTGTCCCAGCAACAATTTAAAGCAATTCTAGGACACCAAAGATGCAGCAAATTTGGTTAATTGGTAATATAGATCGTTCCGATGGGACAAAATAATGTAGCATTAAAAAAAAAAACAGATTGGTGTACTCACGATGAATTTATGTGATATGGCACACACAGGCTTCTAGTTCTGAATACTTCATGCTCGGTGTGTTTTGGAGATTGTCATGACCCTGAACCTAGCTGGAGGCTTTGGGGCCTTGAAAGGACAAGACTTAATATTTCCGGACATCCTTGTACTTGGTGCCCACTGTTTACTGATTTCCTTACAGAGAATGAGCAGCCATCTACTCCTGCTGCCATGCCTTCCCCACATGAACAGAGAGAAGACCCTATACACACAGGTCGCTTGTATCACATGTGAAGGCATAAGTCACAAACAAACTCCCACAGCAGTTTAGAATTGTGATAATAGAATGATTAGTTCTTGAAAGGGGAAAAACTTAGAGATCACAATCTTTTACAAAAGCCCTCTGCAGGATCAGAAAAGGAGCCTAGTAGCCGGAAGGGAAGCTCAAGCAAGAGATCAAGCTGAAGGTAGAAGTTGCTTTTTAAAAGAGAGAGAGACCACAACTCAATGGGCTGGTATCTCAGTGGCTATTCAGGAAACATCACAGAGAAAGGATCTGCTTCATGCATGAGAGTCACCGATGATTTCCCTTTAAGAAAAAAACCCATCAAAACTCCCAATAACATCATCAGCATTCAACAACATGTCTATGATTTCTTTGCCTTGCCTTTGATTGTGCAGTAAATGATGCTGATAGTTAATCTGTGCAATTAATGCAAATTTCCTTGTAACTGACTAGACAGAATTGACAGGTTATCTTTAACACAGCAGGGAGTCACTCTACGATGGAACTGGTTCATCATCACCTGTGTGACAGTGACATAATTAAGATCTTTCCTTTGTCTATAAATCTCATTATGTTCAACATGATATGTTGTCATACAGATTTCTTAGGGTTTTGTCCCACTGGTGGTTTCCTTGGTATGCTTACATAATTTTTGCCAGATCCAATCAGTTTTGACATGCACTCTCAGCTCCACGTCATTGTGTTCCCCTTATGTTCCAGTCCAGGCATTTTAGACCTCCTGTAACTGTTGTAAGATTATTTCATGTTCCACCTAAATGATTTAGGATTTTATTTAGGCTGGGTTTTATCTTCCATCACTGAGTTCATTGACTTTCCTTGGATGAAATTTTTGGGACACTAGGCCTAACTCCTGGGGGATTCCTCCAGTTATTTCTCCTTTCTTAGATAGTTTACACTCTCACTATTACTGTGAGAGTGTTTCTGTAGCAAATATTCTTCTCAAGATGAGAAGAAACTTCAATATTACAATCCATTTGTTATTGTGATTTAAATACACACACAAACACACACAAGTTAATGCACATACACTGATGATATCTCAATTTATGGGGCCATTCTGGGGATGTCAAGATCGATATCTCTTGAGTGGTTCTCAGAAGGCCATAGGGTGACCCTCTCTAGGTACTTAAGCAGGGAGGAGAAATTGACCGCACTGTGACATGTCCCTAGGAACTATGTGTGCCTTGTCCTATAGTCAGATTGATGACTGACTATCTTGAAAACTGCCATGGAACTTTTGTTTGGCAAATGATGGTGATCAAGTCAGGGTCAAAATCAGAAAACTAGATGGAGCTTCCAAGCTCCAGTGGAAGAGCAGATGGATGGAGAAAAAGAGCAAGGATGTCCGGAATATAAGGGCTTGGTCCACACTATGAGACACTGTGCCTGAACTAAGGGGATTTCAACTAATCCAGTGACCTGGGAATGAAAGAACATGGGATCAAACTGGAAGTTCTGAATGTGGCTGACAATTGGGGCAGACGGAGAAGCCAAAGATAATGGCACTTGCAATTGTCTGCATATCATACACTGGCTTTTTGTGATCACATTTTTTGTGGATGCATACCTTGCTAAATCTGGATGGATGAAGGGTGGGCTTGGACTTCCCACAGCTCAAAGTACCCTGCCCTCTATTTGGACTGGTGTTTGAGTGGAGAGGTTTATTTGCGGGACAAGAAGAATGTGGGAGGAAGAAGAGAAGTGGAAAGTTTGATAATTATTACTATGAAGTAATGGAAAAATAAATGAAAATAACAAATGAGGACATTGGAGTTAGGAAAAAAACATACATGTGAGTTGTTGACTCAGACCAATTATTATTATACAGAAAAAAAAACACATAAAAAGGTTGAGTTACTTTGAAAATATGACTCAAGTAATTGGGAAGAAGTTTGGGGTTTTTATTTTGGGTCTTCATGGGGCTGTATGAGCAGCATTTTAGGACCTGTATGCTGGATATTTCTGGGGGTTAGTAGGGAAGAAACCTTGCTAGGAGGAGTTTTATGACATAAGTAGGGCCTTGATGATGTCACAAAGCTTTGGTTGGGGTGGCAACTCTGTTCCACATGAAGCACTAGTCTTCTATGAAGGTGGGCTTACTATCTTCACGGTGGCTGAGGAGGTCAGTTCAGCTCTTGGGCTCCACAACTGTTCAACCGAATTTCCAGAAGTTGGAATCTAGAGAGCCAAGATATTTTCTTTTGGTAAATATGTTTAGGAAGCAACTAGGACCTCTGTAGTCAAAGAAAGGTTTCTTTCAAATCTGCTCTGGGTCCAAAATTTATGTCGTTAACAGCTCCTATATTTGATAGCTGGGGGACGGTTAATGTCGGGTCTTCTCCACACTCTATCTTTGCTAAAAATGTCCAATTCCTCAGTCCACTTAAATGGCAAAGATCCTCTTTGTCCATATGTGTTTTAAAAGATAATTATTTCTAATAGGTGCTGTTGCACAGATTAATGTTTCTTTCTTTTGGCAGTTTGACTCACAGTACTCACTTCTCTAATGAAGATACAGAATATCTTTATGTAATCAACCTGGATCTGGATCAGGAGACACAATAGAGAGAGCCAGTGGACTGGAGTGCCATGACCTGGGCAGGTGGTTATAGATCAGCCAACTAACCAGTAGCTTGAGTGGTAAGGAGAGGAGTAGCTGTTCTTTGAATTCTTTGCCATCTGTTCAGATATTTCTTTCTCACTTTAGGTATAGGCATAGCTTCCTCTCTCATTGATATAGTAAGTCAGGAATAGGTTTCTCAGTAGAGGTCAATTGCATTTTGCAGCAGGAATATATCTCTGATACACATATACTGAGCTGTAGACAAGAGTTTGATAATTTTCCTATTAATTTCTTAAGAACATATTACATTATGGTATCCAAATCTACTCAGCCCTGCCTTTTTCACCTGCTCCAAAGTTATTCCTAAAAAGAGCCTTGACCTCACATCCTCACCTTCTTATCCTTGCAGGCACTTATGGTGGAGGAAACCACTTTGTGTCTGATTTAAACTGAAGAGTTCTTCCTATGCAGAGATTGGCAGCTATGAAGCCCAAGCACAGAAACAGAGCCAAGAGACAGTGGAACAGGAGTGCTGTGGCCTATCTCAGAAAGTCTCCCGCTATGATGAAGATGCCTCTTAGTATGAGTGGCATGCCACATCTCCAGAAGAAGAATGGGCCATCGCTCCAGAAGCAAAAACTTAGTAAGCCTTTTGAGGCCCTGGAGAATATTGTTGGCCGCAGAATTTCTCATGGCTGGAAGGAAGCCAATGAACCAGTCACCCATTGGAAAGCCATCATTCTAGATCAACTGCCAACATATCCCTCTCTCTATTTGTTGAAATATGATGGGATTGATTGTGTCTATGGCTTGGAGCTTCATAGTGATGAAAGGATTTTAAACCTGAAGATCCTGCGTAATAATGTGCCATTTCCTCAGGTGACAGACACTCATCTCTCAAACACCATAGTTGGCAGAGCAGTGAAACATACATTCATGGGCACAAATGGCTCTAAGAATGACTGGAACGGGATGGTCCTAGAAGAGGTGCCAATCATGAAGACCTGGTTTTATATTACCTACAAGAAAGATCCGGTCTTGTACATTTACCACCTCCTGGATGACTACCTGGAAGGCAACCTCCACATCATGCCAGGCTCTAAGGAAGAGTGGAGTGGCGTGGTACCAGGTGAGGTGCAGACAATAACGACCTGTTTCTACATTGTCAATGAGAATGATCCGGTCCTGTACCTTTACCACCATCATGATGATTCCATTGAAGGCAACCTCCACATCACGCCTGAATGTCCTCCAGTAGAGGTGACTTTGGAATTAGGCAGGGATTCCTTGCGGGGCAAAAGAGTGCAGTACAACAAAAAAGATGGAACCCAAGAGATAGGTAAAATTATTTGCCAAGTTCCCAACAAACCTTCTGTGTATTTCATCAAGTTTGATAATGACTTCCATATCTATGTCTATGATTTGGTGAAGATCTGTTAAAGTGAAATTCTCAAATTTTGAGGGGCAGACTTAATTCTCTCTTTGGGAATGTGTTTTTTTCAGAGATACCTCAAGTCTTCTATGAATCCTGGTATCTTTTCCAATGGATTATTCTTTCTCAAAGAATAAAAATTTGTTAACATGTTGTGTTATTTGGTCAATGATGGATTGTGTTTGGTGGATGGGGCATCACAGAAATACATGCCTCAAAACAAAGCAGGATTTATGGTCTTTTCCCCTTGGAGAGTAAGGACTGGGCATGCGTGGTGTGGTAAAGGACAAGATGGCTGTCAAGGAAGCAGTGGAGAGGGGACAAAAATTTGTATGATCTCGGGGCGGTACGAAGCTTGAGGGAAAACCATGTCAAATGGAAAGATGTGACCGATATCAGTGTGAGGTGTTGGGACTTAAGAGGATAAAGAGTAGATTAATCAGGAAGGGACACAAATGTATACTCAAAATCAGAGAAAATTAGGTTTCATTTGATGAATGGTTTAATTCGTACTGGCTGGAAGTCAAAGGATGTTTGATCTCCACGAGAACATGTTGCTTAGTGAAAAGTGTCTCCGCTCAGTTGCTCTTCTACAGCAAGTTGGACATCAAGCTACCTACTTAGTTTTGCCAGAATTCTGTCTGCCACCTACTTTGTCATGCCTGGATTCGGTATGCCTTGAACTCTCATAGGTCTTATCCATGCCATCCAACCCTTGTCAGTTCATTTAAATAATTGCCCTGCCATACCTGGAAAACAGTGTTCCCTTTCATTGTTCATGTTCTGTAGTAATTGGGCTATAAAACTCATGAACACACTCACCCACACCCAGGATAAGCATGTACATATGAAGCCCACTAGTGTGTGACATGCACACATATGATGAATGCACCCAACTCCATAATATCAGTAAAGTAGGGAATCCATGATGCTAGGTGGAGTCTGGCAAAGACCCCACACACCCATCAAACCGCCAAACACCTGTATGGTACTGATGTCTGACTCCCATCCTGTAAGGAACCTGCCATCCTGTAACTGGGCTATTTTTGGTTCCTTCATCTTCACAAACTTGGTTAAAATGTTAGAGTTGTCAAACTGGGAGTTAGGGTCCAGCATGTAGATCAGCTGTCCCAGGTCAGGTGATTTGGCTACAATTTGGGTGAGAAATTGTACCAGGGAATTCTGGTACACCCTCTCCTCTTCTTCTCCCTGTCCTCATCATCACTCTTGTGGGTGGGCCAGGAGCACAAAGAAGGTAAAATGGAATAAGCCTCCTCCTTAGTGGAAAACCTTGTCAATCCTTAATTTGACCTGACTCTCTGAGGGAATGCAGCACATTTTTTCCTACTAGGTCTCCTCATTCATTGGTTCACTCATTTTTCCAAGCAATGATTGAATTCATCCATTCTTCCTTTTCTCTCTCTCTTCTTTCTTCCCTTCTTCCATTTCCCCCTTGATTGTAGAAATTTGAGCAGCAGGGCTGCATCCCCATGGGGCCGCCTTGTAAGGTTATGCTCCGAAACAACAACACAAAACTATTCATTTAAACACTACCTGCCCCATTATTTTCAGCCTCTTAACCCATGTCTAATAATGTATGTTGCAGCACGAGGTGCGCTTAGAAGGAAAATTTAGCATGTCTGACCTGGTGGCTGGCTGTATCGCCATCTGCCTCAGAGTGCAGAGCTACCATTTCTGCCCATGGGAGAGGTGCATGGCATCTCTAAGCTCAATTCCTATTCCTCCCAGCATTCTCTTATGTTTACTCCACCCACCTATGTTCTAACCTTTCAGGCCAAACAGTTTCTTTATTTAATTAACCAATGACCTATACTCCATCATTACTCCTATTTCTGTTTAAACAAGAACGGAATCTTTTACTTTAACATAGCAAAATTACATATAACACAATAGTTATCAAGCAAGAATTACAGTTACAATATTTTTATCTATTTTATCTTTTATCATAACAATGGAAAACTATAACTATCTATCTATTCTTCAACTACATCAGAGACTCCAGAATAATACAGTGTTACCTAAGCAAACAAAAAGTAAGCCATTTTCAAACTCTAGAAATGACAGAGACATCTCGCTGCCTGGACAGTCACCCAAAGTTCCTCTGTATCGTTGCTGTTTCCATCCTCAGCCTACAGGCCCATAGTTTCCAGCAGACATTTCCATGAAGCAGGAAATTTCAAAGGCAGTCACTATCTGCTTGTCTTGAAGAATGTTTTGCTGACCCTTTCCTGAATCAGGAACACGAAAAGATCATCTCGCCTTTAGGCAAGTTCAGTAGTCCTCTCTCTGAGTGTTTTCTGTGTACAGTTTATGCAACAATCCAGGCAAGAGCAGTTTCTTCCCCAAATGGCTATCAAACTCCATAAGGATCCTCTTTGATGCCCATCTTCTTCCTGAAGTAGATATGTGCTGCCAAGAGTAGAGTGTCTCACTGTCATGAAAAACCCTAAGGTACTAAAACATTAAATAGCCTATTTTGTAGTCTAGAGAGATATGAATAATGCCTATCTGACTGAAATATATATATCTATGTAGCTAGAAAATCTAACTAACATGACTACAAACTTGACTATTATTAATGATTATCCATTAATAACCTATATACATTATATTTTTAAATGAACTACACAATCACAATACCTTAATGAAGATCAAAAATGCATGCACATATAAAAAAATTGACCTAAAATCTCTATCAGTAAAGCAAAATCTATACTAATGCAAATATTCATATCTATATCACATCCCACTTTAAATGTAAAAGAACGTTTATAAGCCATATTTGGGAACGTGGGTGCAGTTTTTTCTCTCCAAAATGGTTCCTGCTGAATGGTGGCATCATTATTGATTTATCTCAGTTGGCAGTTGAGTGAAGCAATTTTTTAAAGGTGTTCACAGCAACCTTTAAGTAGGGCGTGGTCCATCCTGCCATATTAGGAGAGAGGCATCCACAGACTATCACCCTCTGTGAAAACAAAATAGAAATTCCTTTCCAATGCATCATGTCCTTAGATCCAAATTTCAAAGTCAAGGCATTTTCAAAATATCTATGTTGGATTATTTCAGCAGCTTTTATAAAGAAACATCTTTTAGCAGCTATTGCTACTGCCTCAAAATTCAAATGATTCAAAAAGAGCATAATAGCATACAATATCAAAATTCGCTGTGAATTTTCCATCTTTGTGCGCTTCAATTTAACCTCTATTTTGTTTATTTTTCCTTTTTATTTTTTGCCTTTTGAGACAGGTTCTCTGTATCTTTGACCTGGAATAACTCTGTATACCTGTCTGTCCTTGAAGTCTCAGAGATCTGCCTCTCTCTGCCTTTCAGGCATTGGGATTAGAGGTGTATGCTACTACACATTGAACTCACAAAGATCTGTTTGTCTCTGCCTTCAAGGCACTGGGATTAAAGGCGTGTGCTACCTCACCTTGAAGGTACAGAGGTCAATCTCCCTCTGCCTCCCATGTGTTGGGTTTACAGGTGTGTACTACCACACCCAACAACTCTCTTCCTTTTTTTAACTTTAAGAACTTCAAATTTTAGCCTGCACATATTTTTAACACACTGTAAATCATTTAAAAATTTTCTTTGTCTTTGAATCTCTCTTTACTCTATTTCTCTGTCTGTTTTTCTGACCACATGAGTCTTTCATTTACCAAGCAATCTCAGTAGGACTAAAGCCGTGGCTTTGCTGGCCAGATGTAGCCCATTCCTTAGCTTTCTGCCATTCCAACCTTGTGGCTGAGGTACCAAACAGAGCCGCATTCAGTGCCACAAGTCTACAGTGTTTCAAGGTCCTTGCCATCAAAGAGGCTGCAACAGACAACACTCAAGCCCTCTTTCTGTAGCTGGCCCTCCTTCCTCAAACAGTCAGAGTTTGCCCAGGCAGGATGGCCCAGAAAGCCGGCATTTTAAAACAACACAGTTTTTTTTCCTGCTACTGCTGAAAACATACAAGCATTCAGTTGGCTTTTATCAACACCATTTAAATGTTGTGTGGCAGGACCTCTTAAGGGCTGCAGGGTTTTGCAGCTGAAGCTGAGTCAGCAAGCCTCTTTTAGATGAGAGCCCTTGCTTTCTTCTAGCAAGCAGAGCAGACCGAGAAATCGCTGCTACCAAGAAAACATGCTTTACACTTTCCCAAGCATTCTCAGGCTTTCAGTGGATTCAGTTGTCCACAAGGCTGCAAGCCATTCTGTAGTTATTTGAGCAGCAAGGCTGTGTCCCCAGCACCAAGGCCGCATGAAGGTTATGCCTGAAATAAATACACAAAAACTGTATTGTTTTAAACACTGCTGGCCCATTAGATTCAGCATTTTAACCCATTTCTAATAATCAGTGTAGTATAACGAGGTGCACTTACCAGGAAAAATTCAGCATGTCTGACATGGTGGCGGGCTGCATCGACATCTGCCTCAGAGAGCAGAGCTATGGCATCTGCCGGGGAGAGGGGAGCATGGCTTCTCTGAGCTCACTCCCTCTTCCTCCCGGCATTCTATTTTGTTTACTCCACCTACCTATGTTCTAACCTATCAGCTGAAGCGGATTCTTTCTTTAATTAATCAATAAACTTCTTCTGTCACTTTATCCTTTCAACAGCTTGCCCATATAAATCTCCCATGTGTCTTCTGTTGTATAATCTTTCATTTGTAAAGAACTTGCACTCTCAGGGGAGGATTTTTCTGACATCTCTGTGGATGGAGATCATATGAGGAAGGTGAGATGAGCAACCATGACAACTCTAATGCTGTAGAGTTAGGTGGACCAGAGATTGATGGCTGACATTCCTGTGCTATGCATCAGATGCCCCTGAACTCTGGCCCTGTTGACAGACAGGCAGACATCAAGTTGTCAAACATACTTAACTCATTCTGGTTTACAGATACTGTAATGGAGTTTTAATTCTTCTCCTAAACTAATAAAAAAACCAAGATTAGGAGAAGAGAAGAGCCTGAAGTAAGGCCTCAAAATGGGTCATTTTGCAAAGGAAAGGTTACCTGCCTCCATGTATGCTGTCTCCCCTTCTTAGTCAAATCCATCCTTCCAGTGTCTAGCTAACAGCTAACCATAGGATTGAACCCAACTGCCTTTGATTTCTGAAATAAGTGCTGTCCCCTTAAGGTCTCATAACAGCACAGAAAGGTTTGTAAGACTGTCCCAGCAACAATTTAAAGCAATTCTAGGACACCAAAGATGCAGCAAATTTGGTTAATTGGTAATATAGATCGTTCCGATGGGACAAAATAATGTAGCATTAAAAAAAAAAACAGATTGGTGTACTCACGATGAATTTATGTGATATGGCACACACAGGCTTCTAGTTCTGAATACTTCATGCTCGGTGTGTTTTGGAGATTGTCATGACCCTGAACCTAGCTGGAGGCTTTGGGGCCTTGAAAGGACAAGACTTAATATTTCCGGACATCCTTGTACTTGGTGCCCACTGTTTACTGATTTCCTTACAGAGAATGAGCAGCCATCTACTCCTGCTGCCATGCCTTCCCCACATGAACAGAGAGAAGACCCTATACACACAGGTCGCTTGTATCACATGTGAAGGCATAAGTCACAAACAAACTCCCACAGCAGTTTAGAATTGTGATAATAGAATGATTAGTTCTTGAAAGGGGAAAAACTTAGAGATCACAATCTTTTACAAAAGCCCTCTGCAGGATCAGAAAAGGAGCCTAGTAGCCGGAAGGGAAGCTCAAGCAAGAGATCAAGCTGAAGGTAGAAGTTGCTTTTTAAAAGAGAGAGAGACCACAACTCAATGGGCTGGTATCTCAGTGGCTATTCAGGAAACATCACAGAGAAAGGATCTGCTTCATGCATGAGAGTCACCGATGATTTCCCTTTAAGAAAAAAACCCATCAAAACTCCCAATAACATCATCAGCATTCAACAACATGTCTATGATTTCTTTGCCTTGCCTTTGATTGTGCAGTAAATGATGCTGATAGTTAATCTGTGCAATTAATGCAAATTTCCTTGTAACTGACTAGACAGAATTGACAGGTTATCTTTAACACAGCAGGGAGTCACTCTACGATGGAACTGGTTCATCATCACCTGTGTGACAGTGACATAATTAAGATCTTTCCTTTGTCTATAAATCTCATTATGTTCAACATGATATGTTGTCATACAGATTTCTTAGGGTTTTGTCCCACTGGTGGTTTCCTTGGTATGCTTACATAATTTTTGCCAGATCCAATCAGTTTTGACATGCACTCTCAGCTCCACGTCATTGTGTTCCCCTTATGTTCCAGTCCAGGCATTTTAGACCTCCTGTAACTGTTGTAAGATTATTTCATGTTCCACCTAAATGATTTAGGATTTTATTTAGGCTGGGTTTTATCTTCCATCACTGAGTTCATTGACTTTCCTTGGATGAAATTTTTGGGACACTAGGCCTAACTCCTGGGGGATTCCTCCAGTTATTTCTCCTTTCTTAGATAGTTTACACTCTCACTATTACTGTGAGAGTGTTTCTGTAGCAAATATTCTTCTCAAGATGAGAAGAAACTTCAATATTACAATCCATTTGTTATTGTGATTTAAATACACACACAAACACACACAAGTTAATGCACATACACTGATGATATCTCAATTTATGGGGCCATTCTGGGGATGTCAAGATCGATATCTCTTGAGTGGTTCTCAGAAGGCCATAGGGTGACCCTCTCTAGGTACTTAAGCAGGGAGGAGAAATTGACCGCACTGTGACATGTCCCTAGGAACTATGTGTGCCTTGTCCTATAGTCAGATTGATGACTGACTATCTTGAAAACTGCCATGGAACTTTTGTTTGGCAAATGATGGTGATCAAGTCAGGGTCAAAATCAGAAAACTAGATGGAGCTTCCAAGCTCCAGTGGAAGAGCAGATGGATGGAGAAAAAGAGCAAGGATGTCCGGAATATAAGGGCTTGGTCCACACTATGAGACACTGTGCCTGAACTAAGGGGATTTCAACTAATCCAGTGACCTGGGAATGAAAGAACATGGGATCAAACTGGAAGTTCTGAATGTGGCTGACAATTGGGGCAGACGGAGAAGCCAAAGATAATGGCACTTGCAATTGTCTGCATATCATACACTGGCTTTTTGTGATCACATTTTTTGTGGATGCATACCTTGCTAAATCTGGATGGATGAAGGGTGGGCTTGGACTTCCCACAGCTCAAAGTACCCTGCCCTCTATTTGGACTGGTGTTTGAGTGGAGAGGTTTATTTGCGGGACAAGAAGAATGTGGGAGGAAGAAGAGAAGTGGAAAGTTTGATAATTATTACTATGAAGTAATGGAAAAATAAATGAAAATAACAAATGAGGACATTGGAGTTAGGAAAAAAACATACATGTGAGTTGTTGACTCAGACCAATTATTATTATACAGAAAAAAAAACACATAAAAAGGTTGAGTTACTTTGAAAATATGACTCAAGTAATTGGGAAGAAGTTTGGGGTTTTTATTTTGGGTCTTCATGGGGCTGTATGAGCAGCATTTTAGGACCTGTATGCTGGATATTTCTGGGGGTTAGTAGGGAAGAAACCTTGCTAGGAGGAGTTTTATGACATAAGTAGGGCCTTGATGATGTCACAAAGCTTTGGTTGGGGTGGCAACTCTGTTCCACATGAAGCACTAGTCTTCTATGAAGGTGGGCTTACTATCTTCACGGTGGCTGAGGAGGTCAGTTCAGCTCTTGGGCTCCACAACTGTTCAACCGAATTTCCAGAAGTTGGAATCTAGAGAGCCAAGATATTTTCTTTTGGTAAATATGTTTAGGAAGCAACTAGGACCTCTGTAGTCAAAGAAAGGTTTCTTTCAAATCTGCTCTTGTTACGGGAGGTCCTCCCACTCCTCCAGCCTATCGCCGCTGAGATACCAGCCCCTTGGGGCGTGGTCTCTCTCCCTTTAAAAAAGCGGCCACTTCCCTCTCCTCTCTCTCTTCACTTCCTGCTCCGCCGGTGACTTGACTTCCTTCCTGGTTACGCAGAGGGCTGAAAGTGATCTGTAAGTTTTTTCCCCTTTAAATAAATATCACCCTATTAATCATAATCCCAAATTGGCATTGTTTGTGACTTACGCCTTCATTTGGCGCCCAACGTTTGGTTTTAGAACCTCTCCCGGCTCGCAGCCGCGAGTTCGGCTTGGCGGCCGGAAGTTCGGCTTGGCGGCCGGAAGTTCGGCTTGGCGGCCGCAAGTTCGGCTTGGCGGGCGCTTGTTCAGCTTGGCGGGAGCCCTTGCTTCCTCAGCCGCTGCCTGTGGATTTAAACTCCACAGGCCCACGTAGTCTCTGCCCGCCTGGTTTGCTCTTTTCTGAGTCGTTTTTAAATCCCCCTTGCAAGCACAGCTCTTAAGTGGCACGAACCAGAGCACGTGGTTGCTGAAAGCTGCAACCCCTCAGGGTGACTCTGTCACGTGGAGGCATAAGCGGCTTCCAGGTTGCTCTTCTCTACCCCTGGATTCTGGTTTCTGGTTCCATCTCTGGAATTGATTTAATTACATTTACTTTGTTGAGCAACTTACATTTTCCAGTTTTTAACAAATACTAGGCGGACTCTGAAACAGGACCGTGTTTTCGTCGAGACTTGGCAACAGCGCCACCTGCTGGATAATAGGTAATATGGCAGTTCCCGTTTCCAACGCGAATTTTACTGTTCTGGTTACCAATACAATGGGTTATATCATGCAAGGTTTATATGACTATGGGGATAACTTAATTTACTGGTTACTAGGTTTTAGTATTCTTTTGCATATTCTATCATTTAGGAAGATCATGGCACTCCTAAGAACCATACAATCTTTACTAGAAACTCATGCAGGTCAGGAGATTAAGGATTCAAAAGAGACAATAATAAAAAGACTTGAAATGATTGAAGAAATGATTGGAGCTGGTGAACAGAGTAATAAGGCACAAGGACAGGATACAATGCCAACACCAGCTATTAGAACTGGCTTACCAAAGGTTTTAGCAGCATACCCTATACTTAATTCTGACAAAGCGTCAACTTCTAAAGGCTCAAAGGGAGTCAGAGAAGCTAGATGGACGCCAATAGCAATGAATGATCTAAAAGAAATTAAGCAAGCTATTGTTAATTTTGGCTTGCACTCTGCATACGTAAAGGAAATGATAAGGACTTGGGCTTCTAATGCTAGAGCTACCCCCCATGATTTCCATCAGTTAGTGTCTGCAGTTTTAGATAATGGACCTTCCTTGATGTTTGGAATTTATTTCAGAGAAGAATCCAAACATATGGAACAGCAAGGAAGAGCAAAAGGTATTGAGGTTTCCCAAGATCAAATTCTTGGTGCAGGAGAATATGCTGATCCACAGGTCCAAGCTCTTTATGATGATGAAGTACTGTGTCTATGTCACCAAGCAGCTTTAAATGCTTGGAATAGGATACAAGATCCAGCAAAAAGGGTTGAATCATATACCAGAATTAGGCAGGGACAGAGAGAACCCTTTATTGACTTTTTGCAAAGATTAATTAAGGCTCTGGACATAGGGGTAACAGACCCAGAAGCTAGACGAATACTTCTTGAATCTCTAGCTTTTGAGAATGCAAACATAGAATGCAAAAAGATAATTGGGCCTTTAAAGTCTAGATCAGCACCTATGGATGAATGGATTCAGCATACGATGAATGTTGAGACGTTTAGCTATAACGATGAATCTTGGGTAGGAGAAGCGATTTCCACAGCAATGAGGAGACATCAAACTGCCAGGTGTTTTAATTGTGGTAAATTAGGACATCTGAAAAGGGATTGCAGGCACAGAATTTCTAGGAATATTATCTCCTCTGGGAATGACAAAGATAGGAGACCTAGGCCTTCAGGTATATGTAGGAGATGCGGTAAAGGCCGACATTGGTCCAATGAATGCAGGTCAACAACAGACAAACAAGGCAACCCGATACCGTCGGGAAACTCCTTGAGGGGCCTCTCGCAGGCCCCCAAGCCAACAGTGGCCCAGTCATTCCCAGTCACAGTGGAGAACGTGCCTCACCAAGAAAATTAAAAGCTCCAATTTCTGCTGTAAAAAGTAATACTGGTCTAAATGATGAAATCCATGTGGAGGATGAGTCAAAAAACCCAGTTGGACAGAGTAAACGTATATTTTGGCAGACTTCTATTAATGATCAAAGACCAAAGCTAAGAGTCTGTATAAATGGCACTTTTATTGAAGGCTTATTAGACACAGGTGCGGATGTAAGTATCATTACCCCAGAATCTTGGCATCCGAATTGGCCTCTTCAAGAGGTAGATGTTCAGTTCCTGGGAATTGGAACCCTATCTCGTGTAAAACAAAGCACAAGATGGGTTGAATGCATAGGGCCCGAAGGGCAAATAGGAAGACTAAGGCCATATATAGCCAATATTGCCATAAATTTATGGGGCCGTGACCTGCTACAGCAATGGAATACCCAGATTAACATTCCTGTAGTTCCAGGAACTCATAATTCTGGGAAGTATATGATGAGGTATTATGGAAAAAGGTCACTAGCCATTCAGGCTGTACAAGAACATACAGCAAATACCAAACCTTTAGAGGTACCAACAGCCCTACCTTTAAAATGGCTAACTGAGAAGCCAATATGGATCAAACAGTGGCCTCTAGCTGAAGATAAACTACAGGCATTGGAACAGCTGGTGCAGGAGCAACTAGATGCTCACCACATTGAAGAATCAACCAGCCCTTGGAATTCTCCTGTGTTTGTTGTAAAAAAGAAATCTGGTAAATGGAGAATGGTGACAGATCTAAGAGCTGTCAACAAAGTAATTCAACCTATGGGCTCACTACAATCTGGAATTCCTTTGCCTTCTCTGTTACCAAAAGGATGGCCTCTTATAGTTATTGATTTGAAAGATTGTTTTTTCACTATACCGTTACAAGAAAAGGATAGAGAAAAATTTGCCTTTACAGTGCCTACTTATAATAATTCTCAGCCCAATAGGAGATATCAATGGACTGTCCTCCCACAGGGTATGCTCAATAGTCCTACACTGTGCCAATATTTTGTGAGTAAGCCATTGGAAATAATTCGTAAACAATTCCCCAAGTCCATTATTTATCATTACATGGATGACATCTTGTTATCTGATTCAAATAAAGATACTTTAGAAAGGATGTTTGAAGAAGTAAAGAAAGTCTTGCCTAGGTGGGGATTACAAATTGCCCCTGAAAAGATTCAAAGAGGAAACTCTATTAATTACCTAGGTTACAGAATAGGGTTAGAGAAAATTAAAACGCAAAAGGCACAAATTAGGAGAGACCGGTTAAAGACTCTTAATGACTTCCAAAGATTGTTAGGAGACATTTCCAGTCTACGACCAGCTGTTGGGATAACACCTGATCTAATAGTTCATTTAAACAAAACCTTAGATGGTGATAAAGATTTGAATAGTCCAAGAGAACTGACAGCTGAAGCAGAAAAGGAACTGACAATGATTGAGGAAAAATTACAGGAGGCACATGTGGATAGGGTGAACCCAAATCTTAGCTGCATCCTAGTCATATTGCCTTCCAGAATTTCTCCTACAGGGATTCTAATGCAGAGGGAAGATATTATTTTAGAGTGGATATTTATACCTAATAAACCAAGTAAAAAATTAAAAACTTATGTGGAAAAAGTCTCTGAATTAATTATAAAAGGTAAGCTGAGACTTCGTCAACTAGCAGGTATAGACCCAGCAGAAATTATAGTGCCTTTTACTACTGAAGAAATAAAAAAGTTATGGGAAGACAATGAACCGTGGCAAAGAGCTTGTGCTAATTTTTTGGGAGAAATTAATAGCAACTATCCCAAAAGTGGTAGACTTAACCTCATAAAAAGAACTTCTTGGATTCTTCCTAGAATTGTACGTGATGCTCCAATAACTGGAGCCCGTACGTTCTATACTGATGCAAATAAATCAGGGAAAGCAGGTTACAAGTCAGATGAATTGAGTAAGGTGGAACAAAGCCCTTATAATTCTGTCCAGAAGGCAGAATTATATGCCATTCTTATGGTGCTAAGGGATTTTAAAGAACCTCTTAATATAGTTACAGATTCACAATATGCAGAAAGAGTTATCTTGCATATTGAAACCGCTGAATTTATACCAGATGACACAGAGTTGACTTCATTGTTTATCCAGGTACAAGACATAATCAGGAACAGGCTTTGTCCGATGTACATAACACACATCCGGTCCCATACAGGTCTGCCTGGTCCTCTAGCCCAAGGCAACGCTGAGATTGATCAATTATTGATTGGAAGTGTGTTGCAGGCCTCAGAATTTCATAAGAAGCATCATGTCAATAGTAAAGGCCTAAAGAAAGAATTTTCCATTACTTGGCAACAAGCTAAGGACATTATAAAGAGATGTCCTACTTGTTCTTTCTATAATCAAACACCGTTGCCTGCAGGGAGTAACCCAAAGGGCACTAAGAGAAATGAAATCTGGCAGATGGATGTGTTCCACTTTATAGAATTTGGTAAATTAAAATATGTACACCACACCATAGACACGTATTCAGGTTTTCAATGGGCTACTGCCCTGAGCTCAGAAAAGGCTGATTCAGTAATCACACATTTATTGGAAGTTATGGCCATCATGGGTATACCTGCGCAAATAAAGACAGATAATGGTCCAGCATATGTATCTAAGAAAATGAAACGCTTTTTTGATTATTATAATATAAAACACATTACAGGTATACCAAATAATCCTACAGGTCAGGCAGTTATAGAAAGATCAAATCGTACTATAAAGGATATGCTGAACAAACAGAAAGGGACCGAAAATACCCCCAGAAATAGATTACATAATGCTTTATTAACCTTGAATTTTCTTAACGCTAATGAGAAAGGAACGACAGCAGCAGAGAGACATTGGATAATGGAAAAGTCTGCTGAACTAAATCAACCGATTTATTTCAAAGATGTGCTGACCTCTCAGTGGAAGCCAGGAGATGTGCTACGTTGGGGAAGGGGTTTTGCTCTTGTTTCCACAGGAGAAGAAAAATTGTGGATACCATCAAAATTAATAAAGTTTCGATTTGAAGAAGAGAAACCTCTTGGAAAGGAGAAATGACAACTCATCCACAATGATTATATTCATACAGGTGGTAAGAAAAACATATAGAATGGGGGCAGGGTTCTGTTCTTATCTCCACAGGAAAACACTCATCTTTGAGAAATTCAAGGGACCCTGGATGTTTGGATACTGACAGATGGAAAAATACCTGCCCGATAGGAAATATCAAGAAAACTGAATGGGTTGTGTAAGTAATATTAAACCATATTTCTAAATTTATAAAGCTGGTTTTGAAGTTGGACTCTGGCTCAGTCCCTCTCCAATTCCAAGCCTGTTAGTAAGAGAAAAACCCAGAGTTTCTGGAGTTTCTGTCTCATGTCAAGAGCCATGATGTGGGACAGAAAGAAATATGAGTTTAGAAAACATCTTTGCTTTTCTTCATATCTATCATACTTTTCATTGAATATATCTATCATGTCTTTCATTGAATATATATATATGTCTATATGATTAATGCTTAAGTTTTTCATAATGAACAATGAGTTTTTCCTGAAGTGACATTTGAAGTTTCCAGGAAGAAGATGGGGCCCCATAACAACAACTCCACCTGGTTGATATGACGTCATGATACTGATAGCGCTACAACAAGACCTGCTTTGGGTACCAGCTGCACAAGACAGTTCCAACTTGGTTAGCTGAAATGGTGCACATCTTATACAACATTTTGGCCAGACCTGCACAAAATACTCAGAGACTATTGGCAATATTAAAAGACTTGATCTTGAAATTTAACCATCATTTTACTTTCACAGGATCCCCCAGAAAGAACGTCGCCCCCATGACAGCTGGAAGTAATTCTAGAGGACGACGTCCCCTCTCCCAGTAAAGTTTGCCCTTGGGTTTAGGGACATCATTTAGGGGTTGATTATAATTAGTATACGATTGAGGGTTGGGGGAGGAATTTTATAAGCTCAGGGATCATTTTGAAAAAAAAAAAAAGAGGGATGATGGGATAATAGATTTGTAATTGTGAGTTACTGTTTTTAGACAAATATATTGGTATAGATTCTTGTATATTGATACAAAGTTAAATTATATTGACTATTGTATGCATGCATGTTTCTACCTTGTTTAAAACATTTTTATGTATTGACATATATTGTATTGTATATATTTACCATATTGCTGTGTACATTTCTACCTCTGATTAAGATACTTATATAATGTTTGTGTATTGATATATATTTACCTACTGCAATGTATATTTGTACATTGTTTATATTTGGAGGTCATTGTCCTCATTTGTTTCACAGTTGTTTATTGTCTTAATCTTTAAGTTAGATAGATATTGAGAATTATATAGACTAATAGTCATCTAAGTTTGTCATTTATAATTAGACTAATCAGGTTCTTTAGATATATAGAGATTATACTCAGTATAGATAGTCTTCAACTTCTTCAAAGAGCTGTAGAAAATGGCCTTTAATCTAACTCAGAGTTTTGTGGTAGTGAGACACAATTGCTCCTGGCAACACCACTCTATTCCCGAGAGAATGTTGAGCACCAAAGACACTCCACCTGGAGCCTTTCCTTTTGGCAGAACTGGCCTTGGGGCAAAGAAATGCCCATACCTCAACCACTGACAAAGATACAGAGCATGCATCAATGGATAAAACAGGGCTGTCTTATCCTGCCAAGACAGGGTAAGATAGTTTTGAAAAGTTGCTTGCCTTTGAAAATGGTGTGTCAGTTATGTTAGGCCTTAGCCAAAGTTGGTTGCTTCAACACTGCTAATGTGACTTTGGGTGATTGCCTAGGTAGCTAGTTGTCTCTGTGATTTGTTGCATGTTTTGGAAGTTGTTTTACTGAACTTCCTAATTAACCAGGTAACATTATTTCCCTTCTCAGATCTTCGATGGGGTTGAAGACTATATAGATGTAGTTACTTTTCTCTCATGACTTGGCCAAGTTATTTATTATACAAGACCTAAGCTAGTTAGAATAGGATATTTGTACTTATTGTATATAATTTCATAGTAGGTTTAGAACTCTCTTATTTAAACAAAAGGGGGAGGTGTTACGGGAGGTCCTCCCACTCCTCCAGCCTATCGCCGCTGAGATACCAGCCCCTTGGGGCGTGGTCTCTCTCCCTTTAAAAAAGCGGCCACTTCCCTCTCCTCTCTCTCTTCACTTCCTGCTCCGCCGGTGACTTGACTTCCTTCCTGGTTACGCAGAGGGCTGAAAGTGATCTGTAAGTTTTTTCCCCTTTAAATAAATATCACCCTATTAATCATAATCCCAAATTGGCATTGTTTGTGACTTACGCCTTCATGCTCTGGGTCCAAAATTTATGTCGTTAACAGCTCCTATATTTGATAGCTGGGGGACGGTTAATGTCGGGTCTTCTCCGCACTCTATCTTTGCTAAAAATGTCCAATTCCTCAGTCCACTTAAATGGCAAAGATCCTCTTTGTCCATATGTGTTTTAAAAGATAATTATTTCTAATAGGTGCTGTTGCACAGATTAATGTTTCTTTCTTTTGGCAGTTTGACTCACAGTACTCACTTCTCTAATGAAGATACAGAATATCTTTATGTAATCAACCTGGATCTGGATCAGGAGACACAATAGAGAGAGCCAGTGGACTGGAGTGCCATGACCTGGGCAGGTGGTTATAGATCAGCCAACTAACCAGTAGCTTGAGTGGTAAGGAGAGGAGTAGCTGTTCTTTGAATTCTTTGCCATCTGTTCAGATATTTCTTTCTCACTTTAGGTATAGGCATAGCTTCCTCTCTCATTGATATAGTAAGTCAGGAAGTAGGTTTCTCAGTAGAGGTCAATTGCATTTTGCAGCAGGAATATATCTCTGATACACATATACTGAGCTGTAGACAAGAGTTTGATAATTTTCCTATTAATTTCTTAAGAACATATTACATTATGGTATCCAAATCTACTCAGCCCTGCCTTTTTCACCTGCTCCAAAGTTATTCCTAAAAAGAGCCTTGACCTCACATCCTCACCTTCTTATCCTTGCAGGCACTTATGGTGGAGGAAACCACTTTGTGTCTGATTTAAACTGAAGAGTTCTTCCTATGCAGAGATTGGCAGCTATGAAGCCCAAGCACAGAAACAGAGCCAAGAGACAGTGGAACAGGAGTGCTGTGGCCTATCTCAGAAAGTCTCCCGCTATGATGAAGATGCCTCTTAGTATGAGTGGCATGCCACATCTCCAGAAGAAGAATGGGCCATCGCTCCAGAAGCAAAAACTTAGTAAGCCTTTTGAGGCCCTGGAGAATATTGTTGGCCGCAGAATTTCTCATGGCTGGAAGGAAGCCAATGAACCAGTCACCCATTGGAAAGCCATCATTCTAGATCAACTGCCAACATATCCCTCTCTCTATTTGTTGAAATATGATGGGATTGATTGTGTCTATGGCTTGGAGCTTCATAGTGATGAAAGGATTTTAAACCTGAAGATCCTGCGTAATAATGTGCCATTTCCTCAGGTGACAGACACTCATCTCTCAAACACCATAGTTGGCAGAGCAGTGAAACATACATTCATGGGCACAAATGGCTCTAAGAATGACTGGAACGGGATGGTCCTAGAAGAGGTGCCAATCATGAAGACCTGGTTTTATATTACCTACAAGAAAGATCCGGTCTTGTACATTTACCACCTCCTGGATGACTACCTGGAAGGCAACCTCCACATCATGCCAGGCTCTAAGGAAGAGTGGAGTGGCGTGGTACCAGGTGAGGTGCAGACAATAACGACCTGTTTCTACATTGTCAATGAGAATGATCCGGTCCTGTACCTTTACCACCATCATGATGATTCCATTGAAGGCAACCTCCACATCACGCCTGAATGTCCTCCAGTAGAGGTGACTTTGGAATTAGGCAGGGATTCCTTGCGGGGCAAAAGAGTGCAGTACAACAAAAAAGATGGAACCCAAGAGATAGGTAAAATTATTTGCCAAGTTCCCAACAAACCTTCTGTGTATTTCATCAAGTTTGATAATGACTTCCATATCTATGTCTATGATTTGGTGAAGATCTGTTAAAGTGAAATTCTCAAATTTTTAGGGGCAGACTTAATTCTCTCTTTGGGAATGTGTTTTTTTCAGAGATACCTCAAGTCTTCTATGAATCCTGGTATCTTTTCCAATGGATTATTCTTTCTCAAAGAATAAAAATTTGTTAACATGTTGTGTTATTTGGTCAATGATGGATTGTGTTTGGTGGATGGGGCATCACAGAAATACATGCCTCAAAACAAAGCAGGATTTATGGTCTTTTCCCCTTGGAGAGTAAGGACTGGGCATGCGTGGTGTGGTAAAGGACAAGATGGCTGTCAAGGAAGCAGTGGAGAGGGGACAAAAAGTTGTATGATCTCGGGGCGGTACGAAGCTTGAGGGAAAACCATGTCAAATGGAAAGATGTGACCGATATCAGCGTGAGGTGTTGGGACTTAAGAGGATAAAGAGTAGATTAATCAGGAAGGGACACAAATGTATACTCAAAATCAGAGAAAATTAGGTTTCATTTGATGAATGGTTTAATTCGTACTGGCTGGAAGTCAAAGGATGTTTGATCTCCACGAGAGCATGTTGCTTAGTGAAAAGTGTCTCCGCTCAGTTGCTCTTCTACAGCAAGTTGGACATCAAGCTACCTACTTAGTTTTGCCAGAATTCTGTCTGCCACCTACTTTGTCATGCCTGGATTCGGTATGCCTTGAACTCTCATAGGTCTTATCCATGCCATCCAACCCTTGTCAGTTCATTTAAATAATTGCCCTGCCATACCTGGAAAACAGTGTTCCCTTTCATTGATCATGTTCTGTAGTAATTGGGCTATAAAACTCATGAACACACTCACCCACACCCAGGATAAGCATGTACATATGAAGCCCACTAGTGTGTGACATGCACACATATGATGAATGCACCGAACTCCATAATATCAGTAAAGTAGGGAATCCATGATGCTAGGTGGAGTCTGGCAAAGACCCCACACACCCATCAAACCGCCAAACACCTGTATGGTACTGATGTCTGACTCCCATCCTGTAAGGAACCTGCCATCCTGTAACTGGGCTATTTTTGGTTCCTTCATCTTCACAAACTTGGTTAAAATGTTAGAGTTGTCAAACTGGGAGTTAGGGTCCAGCATGTAGATCAGCTGTCCCAGGTCAGGTGATTTGGCTACAATTTGGGTGAGAAATTGTACCAGGGAATTCTGGTACACCCTCTCCTCTTCTTCTCCCTGTCCTCATCATCACTCTTGTGGGTGGGCCAGGAGCACAAAGAAGGTAAAATGGAATAAGCCTCCTCCTTAGTGGAAAACCTTGTCAATCCTTAATTTGACCTGACTCTCTGAGGGAATGCAGCACATTTTTTCCTACTAGGTCTCCTCATTCATTGGTTCACTCATTTTTCCAAGCAATGATTGAATTCATCCATTCTTCCTTTTCTCTCTCTCTTCTTTCTTCCCTTCTTCCATTTCCCCCTTGATTGTAGAAATTTGAGCAGCAGGGCTGCATCCCCATGGGGCCGCCTTGTAAGGTTATGCTCCGAAACAACAACACAAAACTATTCATTTAAACACTACCTGCCCCATTATTTTCAGCCTCTTAACCCATGTCTAATAATGTATGTTGCAGCACGAGGTGCGCTTAGAAGGCAAATTTAGCATGTCTGACCTGGTGGCTGGCTGTATCGCCATCTGCCTCAGAGTGCAGAGCTACCATTTCTGCCCATGGGAGAGGTGCATGGCATCTCTAAGCTCAATTCCTATTCCTCCCAGCATTCTCTTATGTTTACTCCACCCACCTATGTTCTAACCTTTCAGGCCAAACAGTTTCTTTATTTAATTAACAAATGACCTATACTCCATCATTACTCCTATTTCTGTTTAAACAAGAACGGAATCTTTTACTTTAACATAGCAAAATTACATATAACACAATAGTTATCAAGCAAGAATTACAGTTACAATATTTTTATCTATTTTATCTTTTATCATAACAATGGAAAACTATAACTATCTATCTATTCTTCAACTACATCAGAGACTCCAGAATAATACAGTGTTACCTAAGCAAACAAAAAGTAAGCCATTTTCAAACTCTAGAAATGACAGAGACATCTCGCTGCCTGGACAGTCACCCAAAGTTCCTCTGTATCGTTGCTGTTTCCATCCTCAGCCTACAGGCCCATAGTTTCCAGCAGACATTTCCATGAAGCAGGAAATTTCAAAGGCAGTCACTATCTGCTTGTCTTGAAGAATGTTTTGCTGACCCTTTCCTGAATCAGGAACACGAAAAGATCATCTCGCCTTTAGGCAAGTTCAGTAGTCCTCTCTCTGAGTGTTTTCTGTGTACAGTTTATGCAACAATCCAGGCAAGAGCAGTTTCTTCCCCAAATGGCTATCAAACTCCATAAGGATCCTCTTTGATGCCCATCTTCTTCCTGAAGTAGATATGTGCTGCCAAGAGTAGAGTGTCTCACTGTCATGAAAAACCCTAAGGTACTAAAACATTAAATAGCCTATTTTGTAGTCTAGAGAGATATGAATAATGCCTATCTGACTGAAATATATATATCTATGTAGCTAGAAAATCTAACTAACATGACTACAAACTTGACTATTATTAATGATTATCCATTAATAACCTATATACATTATATTTTTAAATGAACTACACAATCACAATACCTTAATGAAGATCAAAAATGCATGCACATATAAAAAAATTGACCTAAAATCTCTATCAGTAAAGCAAAATCTATACTAATGCAAATATTCATATCTATATCACATCCCACTTTAAATGTAAAAGAACGTTTATAAGCCATATTTGGGAACGTGGGTGCAGTTTTTTCTCTCCAAAATGCTTCCTGCTGAATGGTGGCATCATTATTGATTTATCTCAGTTGGCAGTTGAGTGAAGCAATTTTTTAAAGGTGTTCACAGCAACCTTTAAGTAGGGCGTGGTCCATCCTGCCATATTAGGAGAGAGGCATCCACAGACTATCACCCTCTGTGAAAACAAAATAGAAATTCCTTTCCAATGCATCATGTCCTTAGATCCAAATTTCAAAGTCAAGGCATTTTCAAAATATCTATGTTGGATTATTTCAGCAGCTTTTATAAAGAAACATCTTTGAGCAGCAATTGCTACTGCCTCAAAATTCAAATGATTCAAAAAGAGCATAATAGCATACAATATCAAAATTCGCTGTGAATTTTCCATCTTTGTGCGCTTCAATTTAACCTCTATTTTGTTTATTTTTCCTTTTTATTTTTTGCCTTTTGAGACAGGTTCTCTGTATCTTTGACCTGGAATAACTCTGTATACCTGTCTGTCCTTGAAGTCTCAGAGATCTGCCTCTCTCTGCCTTTCAGGCATTGGGATTAGAGGTGTATGCTACTACACATTGAACTCACAAAGATCTGTTTGTCTCTGCCTTCAAGGCACTGGGATTAAAGGCGTGTGCTACCTCACCTTGAAGGTACAGAGGTCAATCTCCCTCTGCCTCCCATGTGTTGGGTTTACAGGTGTGTACTACCACACCCAACAACTCTCTTCCTTTTTTTAACTTTAAGAACTTCAAATTTTAGCCTGCACATATTTTTAACACACTGTAAATCATTTAAAAATTTTCTTTGTCTTTGAATCTCTCTTTACTCTATTTCTCTGTCTGTTTTTCTGACCACATGAGTCTTTCATTTACCAAGCAATCTCAGTAGGACTAAAGCCGTGGCTTTGCTGGCCAGATGTAGCCCATTCCTTAGCTTTCTGCCATTCCAACCTTGTGGCTGAGGTACCGAACAGAGCCGCATTCAGTGCCACAAGTCTACAGTGTTTCAAGGTCCTTGCCATCAAAGAGGCTGCAACAGACAACACTCAAGCCCTCTTTCTGTAGCTGGCCCTCCTTCCTCAAACAGTCAGAGTTTGCCCAGGCAGGATGGCCCAGAAAGCCGGCATTTTAAAACAACACAGTTTTTTTTCCTGCTACTGCTGAAAACATACAAGCATTCAGTTGGCTTTTATCAACACCATTTAAATGTTGTGTGGCAGGACCTCTTAAGGGCTGCAGGGTTTTGCAGCTGAAGCTGAGTCAGCAAGCCTCTTTTAGATGAGAGCCCTTGCTTTCTTCTAGCAAGCAGAGCAGACCGAGAAATCGCTGCTAACAAGAAAACATGCTTTACTCTTTCCCAAGCTTTCTCAGCCTTTTTGTGGATTCAGTTGTCCACAAGGCTGCAAGCCATTCTGTAGTTATTTGAGCAGCAAGGCTGTGTCCCCAGCACCAAGGCCGCATGAAGGTTATGCCTGAAATAAATACACAAAAACTGTATTGTTTTAAACACTGCTGGCCCATTAGATTCAGCATTTTAACCCATTTCTAATAATCAGTGTAGTATAACGAGGTGCACTTACCAGGAAAAATTCAGCATGTCTGACATGGTGGCGGGCTGCATCGACATCTGCCTCAGAGAGCAGAGCTATGGCATCTGCCGGGGAGAGGGGAGCATGGCTTCTCTGAGCTCACTCCCTCTTCCTCCCGGCATTCTATTTTGTTTACTCCACCTACCTATGTTCTAACCTATCAGCTGAAGCGGATTCTTTCTTTAATTAATCAATAAACTTCTTCTGTCACTTTATCCTTTCAACAGCTTGCCCATATAAATCTCCCATGTGTCTTCTGTTGTATAATCTTTCATTTGTAAAGAACTTGCACTCTCAGGGGAGGATTTTTCTGACATCTCTGTGGATGGAGATCATATGAGGAAGGGGAGATGAGCAACCATGACAACTCTAATGCTGTAGAGTTAGGTGGACCAGAGATTGATGGCTGACATTCCTGTGCTATGCATCAGATGCCCCTGAACTCTGGCCCTGTTGACAGACAGGCAGACATCAAGTTGTCAAACATACTTAACTCATTCTGGTTTACAGATACTGTAAATGGAGTTTTAATTCTTCTCCTAAACTAATAAAAAAACCAAGATTAGGAGAAGAGAAGAGCCTGAAGTAAGGCCTCAAAATGGGTCATTTTGCAAAGGAAAGGTTACCTGCCTCCATGTATGCTGTCTCCCCTTCTTAGTCAAATCCATCCTTCCAGTGTCTAGCTAACAGCTAACCATAGGATTGAACCCAACTGCCTTTGATTTCTGAAATAAGTGCTGTCCCCTTAAGGTCTCATAACAGCACAGAAAGGTTTGTAAGACTGTCCCAGCAACAATTTAAAGCAATTCTAGGACACCAAAGATGCAGCAAATTTGGTTAATTGGTAATATAGATCGTTCCGATGGGACAAAATAATGTAGCATTAAAAAAAAAAACAGATTGGTGTACTCACGATGAATTTATGTGATATGGCACACACAGGCTTCTAGTTCTGAATACTTCATGCTCGGTGTGTTTTGGAGATTGTCATGACCCTGAACCTAGCTGGAGGCTTTGGGGCCTTGAAAGGACAAGACTTAATATTTCCGGACATCCTTGTACTTGGTGCCCACTGTTTACTGATTTCCTTACAGAGAATGAGCAGCCATCTACTCCTGCTGCCATGCCTTCCCCACATGAACAGAGAGAAGACCCTATACACACAGGTCGCTTGTATCACATGTGAAGGCATAAGTCACAAACAAACTCCCACAGCAGTTTAGAATTGTGATAATAGAATGATTAGTTCTTGAAAGGGGAAAAACTTAGAGATCACAATCTTTTACAAAAGCCCTCTGCAGGATCAGAAAAGGAGCCTAGTAGCCGGAAGGGAAGCTCAAGCAAGAGATCAAGCTGAAGGTAGAAGTTGCTTTTTAAAAGAGAGAGAGACCACAACTCAATGGGCTGGTATCTCAGTGGCTATTCAGGAAACATCACAGAGAAAGGATCTGCTTCATGCATGAGAGTCACCGATGATTTCCCTTTAAGAAAAAAACCCATCAAAACTCCCAATAACATCATCAGCATTCAACAACATGTCTATGATTTCTTTGCCTTGCCTTTGATTGTGCAGTAAATGATGCTGATAGTTAATCTGTGCAATTAATGCAAATTTCCTTGTAACTGACTAGACAGAATTGACAGGTTATCTTTAACACAGCAGGGAGTCACTCTACGATGGAACTGGTTCATCATCACCTGTGTGACAGTGACATAATTAAGATCTTTCCTTTGTCTATAAATCTCATTATGTTCAACATGATATGTTGTCATACAGATTTCTTAGGGTTTTGTCCCACTGGTGGTTTCCTTGGTATGCTTACATAATTTTTGCCAGATCCAATCAGTTTTGACATGCACTCTCAGCTCCACGTCATTGTGTTCCCCTTATGTTCCAGTCCAGGCATTTTAGACCTCCTGTAACTGTTGTAAGATTATTTCATGTTCCACCTAAATGATTTAGGATTTTATTTAGGCTGGGTTTTATCTTCCATCACTGAGTTCATTGACTTTCCTTGGATGAAATTTTTGGGACACTAGGCCTAACTCCTGGGGGATTCCTCCAGTTATTTCTCCTTTCTTAGATAGTTTACACTCTCACTATTACTGTGAGAGTGTTTCTGTAGCAAATATTCTTCTCAAGATGAGAAGAAACTTCAATATTACAATCCATTTGTTATTGTGATTTAAATACACACACAAACACACACAAGTTAATGCACATACACTGATGATATCTCAATTTATGGGGCCATTCTGGGGATGTCAAGATCGATATCTCTTGAGTGGTTCTCAGAAGGCCATAGGGTGACCCTCTCTAGGTACTTAAGCAGGGAGGAGAAGTTGACCGCACTGTGACATGT
This sequence comes from Microtus pennsylvanicus, assembly GCF_037038515.1. NCBI lineage: Eukaryota > Metazoa > Chordata > Mammalia > Rodentia > Cricetidae > Microtus > Microtus pennsylvanicus. The sequence goes on along the minus strand of NW_027460882.1, from coordinate 1,198,962 downwards.
CCCTAGGAACTATGTGTGCCTTGTCCTATAGTCAGATTGATGACTGACTATCTTGAAAACTGCCATGGAACTTTTGTTTGGCAAATGATGGTGATCAAGTCAGGGTCAAAATCAGAAAACTAGATGGAGCTTCCAAGCTCCAGTGGAAGAGCAGATGGATGGAGAAAAAGAGCAAGGATGTCAGGAATATAACGGCTTGGTCCACACTATGAGACACTGTGCCTGATCTAAGGGGATTCAACTAATCCAGTGACCTGGGAATGAAAGAACATGGGATCGATCTGGAAGTTCTGAATGTGGCTGACAATTGGGGCAGATGGAGAAGCCAAAGATAATGGCACTTGCAATTGTCTGCATGTCATACACTGGCTTTTTGTGTTCACATTTTTTGTGGATGCATACCTTGCTAAATCTGGATGGATGAAGGGTGGGCTTGGACTTCCCACAGCTCAAAGTACCCTGCCCTCTATTTGGACTGGTGTTTGAGTGGAGAGGTTTATTTGCGGAGCAAGAAGAATGTGGGAGGAGGAAGAGAAGTGGAACGTTTGTTAATTATTATTATGAAGTAATGGAAAAATCAATAGAAAATAACCAATGAGGACATTGGAGCTAGGAAAAAAAACATTCATGTGAATTGTTGTCTCAGACCAAAAATTATTTTACAGAAAAAAAAAAAACACATAAAAAGTTGAGTTACTTGGAAAATATGACTCAAGTAATTGGGAAGAAGATTGGGGTTTTTATTTTGGGTCTTCATGGGGCTGTATGAGCAGCATTTTAGGACCTGTATGCTGGATATTTCTGGGGGTTAGTAGGGAAGAAACCTGGCTAGGAGGAGTTTTATGACATAAGTAGAGCCTTGATGATGTCACAAAGCTTTGGTTGGGGGTGGCAACTCTGTTGCACATGAAGCACTAGTCTTCTGTGAAGGTGGGCTTACTATCTTCACGGTGGCTGAGGAGGTCAGTTCAGCTCTTGGGCTCCACAACTGTTCAACCGAATTTCCAGAAGTTGGAATCTAGAGAGCCAAGATATTTTCTTTTTTTAAATATGTTTAGGAAGCAACTAGGACCTCTGTAGTCAAAGAAAGGTTTCTTTCAAATCTGCTCTGGGTCCAAAATTTATGTCGTTAACAGCTCCTATATTTGATAGCTGGGGGACGGTTAATGTCAGGTCTTCTCCCCACTCTATCTTTGCTAAAAATGTCCAATTCCTCAGTCCACTTAAATGGCAAAGATCCTCTTTGTCCATATGTGTTTTAAAAGATAATTATTTCTAAGAGGTGCTGTTGCACAGATTAATGTTTCTTTCTTTTGGCAGTTTGACTCACAGTACTCACTTCTCTAATGAAGATACAGAATATCTTTATGTAATCAATCTGGATCTGGATCAGGAGACACAATAGAGAGAGCCAGTGGACTGGAGTGCCATGACCTTGGGCAGGTGGTTATAGATCAGCCAACTAACCAGTAGCTTGAGTGGTAAGGAGAGGAGTGGCTGTTCTTTGAATTCTTTGCCATCTGTTCAGATATTTCTTTCTCACTTTAGGTATAGGCATAGCTTCCTCTCTCATTGATATAGTAAGTCAGGAAGTAGGTTTCTCAGTAGAGGTCAATTGCATTTTGCAGCAGGAATATGTCTCTGATACACATATACTGAGCTGTAGACAAGAGTTTGATAATTTTCCTATTAATTTCTTAAGAACATATTCCATTTAGGTATCCAAATCTATTCAGCCCTCCCTTTTTCACCTGCTCCAAAGTTATTCCTAAAAAGAGCCTTGACCTCACATGCTCACCTTCTTATCCTTGCAGGCACTTATGGTGGAGGAAACCACTTTGTGTCTGATTTAAACTGAAGAGTTCTTCCTATGCGGAGATTGGCAGCTATGAAGCCCAAGCACAGAAACAGAGCCAAGAGACAGTGGAACAGGAGTGCTGTGGCCTATCACAGAAAGTCTCCCGCCATGATGAAGATGCCTCTTAGTATGAGTTGCATGCCACATCTCCAGAAGAAGAATGGGCCATCGCTCCAGAAGCAAAAACTTAGTAAGCCTTTTGAGGCCCTGGAGAATATTGTTGGCCGCAGAATTTCTCATGGCTGGAAGGAAGCCAATGAACCAGTCACCCATTGGAAAGCCATCATTCTAGATCAACTGCCAACATATCCCTCTCTCTATTTGTTGAAATATGATGGGATTGATTGTGTCTATGGCTTGGAGCTTCATAGTGATGAAAGGATTTTAAACCTGAAGATCCTGAATAACAATGTGCCATTTCCTCAGGTGACAGACACTCATCTCTCAAACACCATAGTTGGCAGAGCAGTGAAACATACATTCATGGGCACAAATGGCTCTAAGAATGACTGGAACGGGATCGTCCTAGAAGAGGTACCAATCATGAAGACCTGGTTTTATATTACCTACAAGAAAGATCCGGTCTTGTACATTTACCACCTCCTGGATGACTACCTGGAAGGCAACCTCCACATCTGCCAGGCTCTAAGGAAGAGTGGAGTGGCGTGGTCCCAGGTGAGGTGCAGACAATAACGACCTGTTTCTACATTGTCAACGAGAATGATCCGGTCCTGTACCTTTACCACCATCATGATGATTCCATTGAAGGCAACCTCCACATCACGCCTGAATGTCCTCCAGTAGAGGTGACTTTGGAATTAGGCAGGGATTCCTTGGAGGGCAAAAGAGTGCAGTACAACAAAAAAGATGGAACCCAAGAGATAGGTAAAATTATTTGCCAAGTTCCCAACAAACCTTCTGTGTATTTCATCAAGTTTGATAATGACTTCCATATCTATGTCTATGATTTGGTGAAGATCTGTTAAATTGAAATTCTCAAATTTTGAGGGGCAGACTTAATTCTCTCTTTGGGAATGTGTTTTTTTCAGAGATACCTCAGGTCTTCTATGAATCCTGCTATCTTTTCCAATGGATTATTCTTTCTCAAAGAATAAAAATTTGTTAACATGTTGTGTTATTTGGTCAACGATGGATTGTGTTTGGTGGATGGGGCATCACAGAAATACATGCCTCAAAACAAAGCAGGATTTATGGTCTTTTCCCCTTGGAGAGTAAAGGACTGGGGAAGCGTGGTGTGGTAAAGGACAAGATGGCTGTCAAGGAAGCAGTGGAGAGGGGACAAAAAGTTGTATGATTTCGGGGCGGTATGAAGCTTGAGGGAAAACCATGTCAAATGGAAAGATGTGACCGCTATCAGCGTGAGGTATTGGGACTTAAGAGGATAAAGAGTAGATTAATCAGGAAGGGACACAAATGTATACTCAAAATCAGAGAAAATTAGGTTTCATTTGATGAAAGGTTTAATTCGTACTGGCTGTAAGTCAAAGGATGTTTGATCTCCACTAGAGCATGTTGCTTAGTCAAAAGAGTCTCCGCTCAGTTGCTCTTCTCCAGTAAGTTGGACATCAAGCTACCTACTTAGTTTTGCCAGAATTCTGTCTGCCACCTACTTTGTCATGCCTGGATTCGGTATGCCTTGAACTCTCATAGGTCTTATCCATGCCCTCCAACCCTTGTCAGTTCATTTAAATAATTGCCCTGCCATATCTGGAAAACAGTGTTCCCTTTCATTGATCATGTTCTGTAGTACTTGGGCTACAAAACTCATGAACACACTCACCCACACACAGGATAAACATGTACATATGATGCCCACTAGTGTGTGACATGCACACATATGATGAATGCACCCAACTCCATAATATCAGTAAAGTAGGGAATCCATGATGCTAGGAGGAGTCCGGCAAAGACCCCACACACCCATCAAACCGCCAAACACCAGTATGGTACTGATGTCTGACTCCCATTGAGTAAGGAACTTGCAATCCTGTAACTGGGCTATTTTTGGTTCCTTCATCTTCACAAACTTGGTTAAAATGTTAGAGTTGTCAAACTGGGAGTTAGGGTCCAGCATGTAGATCAGCTGTCCCAGGTCAGGTGATTTGGCTACAATTTGGGTGAGAAGTTGTACCAGGGAATTCTGGTACACCCTCTCCTCTTCTTCTCCCTGTCCTCATCATCACTCTTGTGGGTGGGCCTGGAGCACAAAGAAGGTAAAATGGAATAAGCCTCCTCCTTAGTGGAAAACCTTGTCAATCCTTAATTTGACCTGACACTCTGAGGGAATGCAGCACATTTTTTCCTACTAGGTCTCCTCATTCATTGCTTCACTCATTTTTCCAACGAATGATTGAATTCATCCATTCTTCCCTGTCTCTCTCTCTTCTTTTTTCCCTTCTTCCATTTCCCCCTTGATTGTAGAAATTTGAGCAGCAGGGCTGCATCCCCATGGGGCCGCCTTGTAAGGTTATGCTCCGAAATAACAACACAAAACTATTCATTTCAACACTGCCTGCTCCATTATTTTAGGCCTCTTAACCCATGTCTAATAATGTATGTTGCAGCATGAGGTGCGCTTAGAAGGAAAATTTAGCATGTCTGACCTGGTGGCTGGCTGTATCGCCATCTGCCTCAGAGTGCAGAGCTACCATTTCTGCCCATGGCAGAGGTGCATGGCATCTCTAAGCTCAATTCCTATTCCTCCCAGCATTCTCTTATGTTTATTCCACCCACCTATGTTCTAACCTTTCAGGCCAAACACTTTCTTATTTAATTAACCAATGACCTATACTCCATCATTACTCCTATTTCTGTTTACACAAGAACGGAATCTTTAACTTTAACAAAGCAAAATTACATATAACAAAACAATTATCAAGCAAGAATTACAGTTACAATATTTATATCTATTTTATCTTTTATCATAACAATGGAAAACTATAACTATCTATCTATCCTTCAACTCCATCAGAGACTCCAGAATAATACAGTATTACCTAAGCAAACAAAAAGTAAGCCATTTTCAAACTCTAGAAATGACAGAGACATCTCGCTGCCTGGACAGTCACCCAAAGTTCCTCTGTACCGTTGGGGTTTCCATCCTCAGCCTACAGGCCCATAGTTTCCAGCAGACATTTCCATGAAGCAGGAAATTTCAAAGGCAGTCACTATCTGCTTGTCTTGAAGAATGTTTTGCTGACCCTTTCCTGAATCAGGAACACGAAAAGATCATCTCACCTTTAGGCAAGTTCAGTAGTCCTCTCTCTGAGTGTTTTCTGTGTACAGTTTATGCAACAATCCAGGCAAGAGCAGTTTCTTCCCCAAATGGCTATCAAACTCCATAAGGATCCTCTGTGATGCCCATCTTCTTCCTGAAGTAGATATGTGCTGCCAAGAGTAGAGTGTCTCACTGTCATGAAAAACCCTAAGGTACTAAAACATTAATTAGCCTATTTTGTAGTCTAGAGAGATATGAATAATGCCTATCTGACTGAAATATATATATCTATGTAGCTAGAAAATCTAACTAACATGACTACAAACTTGACTATTATTAATGATTATCCATTAATAACCTATATACATTATATTTTTAAATGAACTACACAATCACAATACCTTAATTAAGATCAAAAATGCATATACATATAACAAAATTGACCAAAATCTCTATCAGTAAAGCAAAATCTATACTAATGCAAATATTCATATCTATATCACATCCCCCTTTAAATGTAAAAGAACGTTTATAAGCCATATTTGGGAACGTGGGTGCAGTTTCTTCTCTCCAAAATGCTTCCTGCTGAATGGTGGCATCATTATTGATTTATCTCAGTTGGCAGTTGAGCGAAGCAATTTTTTAAAGGTGTTCACAGCAACCTTTAAGTAGGGCGTGGTCCATCCTACCATATTAGGATAGAGGCATCCACAGACTATCACCCTCTGTGAAAACAAAATAGGGACTCCTTTCCAAAGCATCATGTCCTTAGATCCAAATTTCAAAGTCAAGGCATTTTCAAAATATCTATGTTGGATTATTTCAGCAGCTTTTATAAAGAAACATCTTTTAGCAGCTATTGCTACTGCCTCAAAATTCAAATGATTCAAAAAGAGCATAATAGCATACAATATCAAAATTCGCTGTGAATTTTCCATCTTTGTGCGCTTCGATTTAACCTCTATTTTGTTTATTTTTCCTTTTTATTTTTTGCCTTTTGAGACAGGTTCTCTGTATCTTTGACCTGGAATTACTCTGTATACCTGTCTGTCCTTGAAGTCTCAGAGATCTGCCTCTCTCTGCCTTTCAGGCATTGGGATTAAAGGTGTATGCTACTACACATTGAACTCACAAAGATCTGTTTGTCTCTGCCTTCTAGGCACTGGGATTAAAGGCGTGTGCTACCTCACCTTGAAGGTACAGAGGTCAATCTCCCTCTGCCTCCCATGTGTTGGGTTTACAGGTGTGTACTACCACACCCAACAACTCTCTTCCTTTTTTTAACTTTAAGAACTTCAAATTTTAGCCTGCACATATTTTTAACACACTGTAAATCATTTAAAATTTTTCTTTGTCTTTGAATCCTTGTTTTCTCTATTTCTCTGTCTGTTTTTCTGACCACATGAGTCTTTCATTTACCAAGCAATCTCAGTAGGACTAAAGCCGTGGCTTTGCTGGCCAGATGTAGCCCATTCCTTAGCTTTCTGCCATTCCAACCTTGTGGCTGAGGTACCGAACAGAGCCGCATTCAGTGCCACAAGTCTACAGTGTTTCAAGGTCCTTGCCATCAAAGAGGCTGCAACAGACAACACTCAAGCCCTCTTTCTGTAGCTGGCCCTCCTTCCTCAAACAGTCAGAGTTTGCCCAGGCAGGATGGCCCAGAAAGCCGGCATTTTAAAACAACACAGTTTTTTTTCCTGCTACTGCTGAAAACATACAAGCATTCAGTTGGCTTTTATCAACACCATTTAACTGTTTTGTGGCAGGACCTCTTAAGGGCTGCAGGGTTTTGCAGCTGAAGCTGAGTCAGCAAGCCTCTTTTAGATGAGAGCCCTTGCTTTCTTCTAGCAAGCAGAGCAGACCGAGAAATCGCTGCTACCAAGAAAACATGCTTTACACTTTCCCAAGCATTCTCAGGCTTTCAGTGGATTCAGTTGTCCACAAGGCTGCAAGCCATTCTGTAGTTATTTGAGCAGCGAGGCTGTGTCCCCAGCACCACGGCCGCATGAAGGTTATGCCTGAAATAAATACACAAAAACTGTATTTTTTAAACACTGCTGGCCCATTAGATTCAGCATTTTAACCCATTTCTAATAATCAGTGTAGTATAACGAGGTGCACTTACCAGGAAAAATTCAGCATGTCTGACATGGTGGCTGGCTGCATCGACATCTGCCTCAGAGAGCAGAGCTATGGCATCTGCCGGGGAGAGGGGAGCATGGCTTCTCTGAGCTCACTACCTCTTCCTCCCGGCATTCTATTTTGTTTACTCCACCTACCTATGTCCTAACCTATTAGCTGAAGCGGATTCTTTCTTTAATTAATCAGTAAACTTCTTCTGTCACTTTATCCTTTCAACAGCTTGCCCATATAAATCTCCCATGTGTCTTCTGTTGTATAATCTTTCATTTGTAAAGAACTTGCACTCTCAGGGGAGGATTTTTCTGACATCTCTGTGGATGGAGATCATATGAGGAAGATCAGATGAGCAACCATGACAACTCTAATGCTGTAGAGTTAGGTGGACCAGAGATTGATGGCTGACATTCCTGTGCTATGCATCAGATGCCCCTGAACTCTGGCCCTGTTGACAGACAGGCGGACATCAAGTTGGTCACACATACTTAACTCATTCAGGTTCACAGATACTGTAAATGGAGTTTTAATTCTTCTCCTAAACTAATAAAAAAACCAAGATTAGGAGAAGAGAAGAGCCTGAAGTAAGGCCTCAAAATGGGTCATTTTGCAAAGGAAAGGTTACCTGCCTCCATGTATACTGTCTCCCTTTCTTAGTCAAATCCATCCTTCCAGTGTCTAGCTCACAGCTACCCATAGGATTGAACCCAACTGCCTTTGATTTCTGAAATAAGTGCTGTCCCCTTAAGGTCTCATAACAGCACAGGAAGGTTTGTAAGACTGTCCCAGCAACAATTTAAAGCAATTCTAGGACACCAAAGATGCAGCAAATTTGGTTAATTGGTAATATAGATCGTTCTGATGGGACAAAATAATTTAGAATTGAAAAAAAAAAAACAGATTGGTGTACTCACGATGAATTTACGTGATATGGCACACACAGGCTTCTGGTTCTGAATACTTCATGCTCGGTGTGTTTTGGAGATTGTTGTGACCCTGAACCTAGCTGGAGGCTTTGGGGCCTTGAAAGGACAAGACTTAATATTTCAGGACATCCTTTTACTTGGTCCCCACTGTTTACTGATTTCCTTACAGAGAATGAGCAGCCATCTACTCCTGCTGCCATGCCTTCCCCACATGAACAGAGAGAAGACCCTATACACACAGGTCGCTTGTATCACATGTGAAGGCATAAGTCACAAACAAACTCCCACAGCAGTTTAGAATTGTGATTAATAGAATGATTAGTTCTTGAAAGGGGAAAAACTTAGAGATCACAATCCCTTACAAAAGCCCTCTGCAGGATCAGAAAAGGAGCCTAGTAGCCGGAAGGGAAGCTCAAGCAAGAGATCAAGCTGAAGGTAGAAGTTGCTTTTTAAAAGAGAGAGAGACCACAACTCATTGGGCTGGTATCTCAGTGGATATTCAGGATATATCACAGAGAAAGGATCTGCTTCATGCATGAGAGTCACCGATGATTTCCCTTTAAGAAAAAAACCCATCAAAACTCCCAATAACATCATCAGCATTCAACAACATGTCTATGATTTCTTTGCCTTGCCTTTGATTGTGCAGTAAATGATGCTGATAGTTAATCTGTGCAATTAATGCAAATTTCCTTGTAACTGACTAGACAGAATTGACAGGTTATCTTAAACACAGCAGGGAGTCACTCTACGATGGAACTGGTTCATCATCACCTGTGTGACAGTGACATAATTGAGATCTTTCCTTTGTCTATAAATCTCATTATGTTCAACATGATATGTTGTCATACAGATTTCTTAGGGTTTTGTCCCACTGGTGGTTTCCTTGGTATGCTTACATAATTTTTTCCAGATCCAATCAGTTTTGACATGCACTCTCAGCTCCACGTCCTTGTGTTCCCCTTATGTTCCAGTCCAGGCATTTTAGACCTCTTGTAACTGTTGTAAGAGTATCTCATGTTCCACCTAAATGATTTAGGGTTTTATTTAGGCTGGGTTTTATCTTCCATCACTGAGTTCATTGACTTTCCTTGGGCGTAATTCCTGGGACACTGAGCCTAACTCCTGGGGGATTCCTCCAGTTATTTCTCCTTTCTTAGATAGTTTATACTCTCACTATTACTGTGAGAGTGTTTCTGTAGCAAATATTCTTCTCAAGATGAGAAGAAACTTCAATATTACAATCCATTTGTTATTGTGATTTAAATACACACACACAAACACACACAAGTTAATGCACATACACTGATGATATCTCAATTTCTGGGGCCATTCTGGGGATGTCAAGATCGATATCTCTCGAGTGGTTCTCAGAAGGCCATAGGGTGACCCTCTCTAGGTACTTAAGCAGGGAGGAGAAGTTGACCGCACTGTGACATGTCCCTAGGAACTATGTGTGCCTTGTCCCATAGTCAGACTGATGACTGACTATCTTGAAAAACACCATGGAACTTTTGTTTGGCAAATGATGGAGATCAAGTCAGGGTCAAAATCAGAAACCTAGATGGAGCTTCCAAGCTCAAGTGGAAGAGCAGATGGATGGAGAAAAAGAGCAAGGATGTCAGGAATATAAGGGCTTGGTCCACACTATGAGACACTGTGCCTGAACTAAGGGGATTTCAACTAATCCAGTGACCTGGGAATGAAAGAACATGGGATCAAACTGGAGGCTCTGAATGTGGCTGACAATTGGGGCAGACGGAGAAGCCAAAGATAATGGCACTTGCAATTGTCTGCATATCATACACTGGCTTTTTGTGATCATATTTTTTGTGGATGCATACCTTGCTAAATGTGGATGGATGAAGGGTGGGCTTGGACTTCCCACAGCTCAAAGTACCCTGCCCTCTATTTGGACTGGTGTTTGAGTGGAGAGGTTTATTTGCGGAGCAAGAAGAATGTGGGAGGAGGGAGAGAAGTGGAAAGTTTGATAATTATTATTATGAAGTAATGGAAAAATCAATAGAAAATAACCACTGAGGACATTGGAGCTAGGAAAAAAAAACATTCATGTGAGTTGTTGACTCAGACCAAAAATTATTATACAGAAGAAAAAAAAAACACACATAAAAAGGTTGAGTTACTTGGAAAATATAACTCAAGTAATTGAGAAGAAGATTGGGGTTTTTATTTTGGGTCTTCATGGGGCTGTATGAGCAGCATTTTAGGACCTGTATGCTGGATATTTCTGGGGGTTAGTAGGGAAGAAACCTGGCTAGGAGTAGTTTTATGACATAAGTAGAGCCTTGATGATGTCACAAAGCTTTGGTTGGGGTGGCAACTCTGTTCCACATGAAGCACTGGTCTTCTGTGAAGGTGGGCTTACTATCTTCACGGTGGCTGAGGAGGTCAGTTCAGCTCTTGGGCTCTACAACTGTTCAACCGAATTTCCAGAAGTTGGAATCTAGAGAGCCAAGATATTTTCTTTTTTTAAATATGTTTAGGAAGCAACTAGGACCTCTGTAGTCAAAGAAAGGTTTCTTTCAAATCTGCTCTGGGTCCAAAATTTATGTCGTTAACAGCTCCTATATTTGATAGCTGGGGGACGGTTAATGTCGGGTATTCTCCCCAGTCTATCTTTGCTAAAAATGTCCAATTCCTCAGTCCACTTAAATGGCAAAGATCCTCTTTGTCCATATGTGTTTTAAAAGATACTTATTTCTAATAGGTGCTGTTGCACAGATTAATGTTTTTTTTCTTTTGGCAGTTTGACTCACAGTACTCACTTCTCTAATGAAGATACAGAATATCTTTATGTAACCAATCTGGATCTGGATCAGGAGACACAATAGAGAGAGCCAGTGGACTGGAGTGCCATGACCTTGGGCAGGTGGTTATAGATCAGCCAACTAACCAGTAGCTTGTGTGGTAAGGAGAGGAGTGGCTGTTCTTTGAATTCTTTGCCATCTGTTCAGATATTTCTTTCTCACTTTAGGTATAGGCATAGCTTCCTCTCTCATTGATATAGTAAGTCAGGAAGTAGGTTTCTCAGTAGAGGTCAATTGCATTTTGCAGCAGGAATATGTCTCTGATACACAAATACTGAGATGTAGACAAGAGTTTGATAATTTTCCTATTAATTTCTTAAGAACATATTACATTTAGGTATCCAAATCTATTCAGCCCTGCCTTTTTCACTTTGCTCCAAAGTTATTCCTAAAAAGAGCCTTGACGTCACATCCTCACCTTCTTATCCTTGCAGGCACTTATGGTGGAGGAAACCACTTTGTGTTTGATTTAAACTGAAGAGTTCTTCCTTTGCAGAGATTGGCAGCTATGAAGCCCAAGCACAGAAACAGAGCCAAGAGACAGTGGAACAGGAGTGCTGTGGCCTATCTCAGAAAGTCTCCCACCATGATGAAGATGCCTCTTAGTATGAGTTCCATGCCACCTCTCCAGAAGAAGAATGGGCCATCGCTCCAGAAGCAAAAACTTAGTAAGCCTTTTGAGGCCCTGGAGAATATTGTTGGCCGCAGAATTTCTCATGGCTGGAAGGAAGCCAATGAACCAGTCACCCATTGGAAAGCCATCATTCTAGATCAACTGCCAACATATGACTCTCTCTATTTGTTGAAATATGATGGGATTGATTGTGTCTATGGCTTGGAGCTTCATAGTGATGAAAGGATTTTAAACCTGAAGATCCTGCCTAATAATGTGCCATTTCCTCAGGTGACAGACACTCATCTCTCAAACACCATAGTTGGCAGAGCAGTGAAACATACATTCATGGACACAAATGGCTCTATGAATGACTGGAACGGGATGGTCCTAGAAGAGGTGCCAATCATGAAGACCTGGTTTTATATTACCTACAAGAAAGATCCGGTCTTGTACATTTACCACCTCCTGGATGACTACCTGGAAGGCAACCTCTACTACATGCCAGGCTCTAAGGAAGAGTGGAGTGGCGTGGTCCCAGGTGAGGTGCAGACCATAATGACCTGTTTCTACATTGTCAATGAGAATGATCCGGTCCTGTACCTTTACCACCATCATGATGATTCCATTGAAGGCAACCTCCACATCACGCCTGAATGTCCTCCTGAAGGCGTAAGTCACAAACAATGCCACACCAGTTTGGAATTATGATTAATAGGGTGGTATTTATTTAAAGGGGAAAAAACTTACAGATCACTGTCAGCCCTCTGCGTAACCAGGAAGGAAGTCAAGTCACCGGCGGAGCAGGAAGTGAAGAGAGAGAGGAGAGGGAAGTGGCCGCTTTTTTAAAGGGAGAGAGACCACGCCCCAAGGGGCTGGTATCTCAGCGGCGATAGGCTGGAGGAGTGGGAGGACCTCCCGTAACACCTCCCCCTTTTGTTTAAATAAGAGAGTTCTAAACCTACTATGAAATTATATACAATAAGTACAAATATCCTATTCTAACTAGCTTAGGTCTTGTATAATAAATAACTTGGCCAAGTCATGAGAGAAAAGTAACTACATCTATATAGTCTTCAACCCCATCGAAGATCTGAGAAGGGAAATAATGTTACCTGGTTAATTAGGAAGTTCAGTAAAACAACTTCCAAAACATGCAACAAATCACAGAGACAACTAGCTACCTAGGCAATCACCCAAAGTCACATTAGCAGTGTTGAAGCAACCAACTTTGGCTAAGGCCTAACATAACTGACACACCATTTTCAAAGGCAAGCAACTTTTCAAAACTATCTTACCCTGTCTTGGCAGGATAAGACAGCCCTGTTTTATCCATTGATGCATGCTCTGTATCTTTGTCAGTGGTTGAGGTATGGGCATTTCTTTGCCCCAAGGCCAGTTCTGCCAAAAGGAAAGGCTCCAGGTGGAGTGTCTTTGGTGCTCAACATTCTCTCGGGAATAGAGTGGTGTTGCCAGGAGCAATTGTGTCTCACTACCACAAAACTCTGAGTTAGATTAAAGGCCATTTTCTACAGCTCTTTGAAGAAGTTGAAGACTATCTATCTATACTGAGTATAATCTCTATATATCTAAAGAACCTGATTAGTCTAATTATAAATGACAAACTTAGATGACTATTAGTCTATATAATTCTCAATATCTATCTAACTTAAAGATTAAGACAATAAACAACTGTGAAACAAATGAGGACAATGACCTCCAAATATAAACAATGTACAAATATACATTGCAGTAGGTAAATATATATCAATACACAAACATTATATAAGTATCTTAATCAGAGGTAGAAATGTACACAGCAATATGGTAAATATATACAATACAATATATGTCAATACATAAAAATGTTTTAAACAAGGTAGAAACATGCATGCATACAATAGTCAATATAATTTAACTTTGTATCAATATACAAGAATCTATACCAATATATTTGTCTAAAAACAGTAACTCACAATTACAAATCTATTATCCCATCATCCCTCTTTTTTTTTTTTTTTTCAAAATGATCCCTGAGCTTATAAAATTCCTCCCCCAACCCTCAATCGTATACTAATTATAATCAACCCCTAAATGATGTCCCTAAACCCAAGGGCAAACTTTACTGGGAGAGGGGACGTCGTCCTCTAGAATTACTTCCAGCTGTCATGGGGGCGACGTTCTTTCTGGGGGATCCTGTGAAAGTAAAATGATGGTTAAATTTCAAGATCAATGTCTTTTAAAATTGCCAATAGTCTCTGAGTATTTTGTGCAGGTCTGGCCAAAATGTTGTATAAGATGTGCACCATTTCAGCTAACCAAGTTGGAACTGTCTTGTGCAGCTGGTACCCAAAGCAGGTCTTGTTGTAGCGCTATCAGTATCATGACGTCATATCAACCAGGTGGAGTTGTTGTTATGGGGCCCCATCTTCTTCCTGGAAACTTCAAATGTCACTTCAGGAAAAACTCATTGTTCATTATGAAAAACTTAAGCATTAATCATATAGACATATATATATATTCAATGAAAGACATGATAGATATATTCAATGAAAAGTATGATAGATATGAAGAAAAGCAAAGATGTTTTCTAAACTCATATTTCTTTCTGTCCCACATCATGGCTCTTGACATGAGACAGAAACTCCAGAAACTCTGGGTTTTTCTCTTACTAACAGGCTTGGAATTGGAGAGGGACTGAGCCAGAGTCCAACTTCAAAACCAGCTTTATAAATTTAGAAATATGGTTTAATATTACTTACACAACCCATTCAGTTTTCTTGATATTTCCTATCGGGCAGGTATTTTTCCATCTGTCAGTATCCAAACATCCAGGGTCCCTTGAATTTCTCAAAGATGAGTGTTTTCCTGTGGAGATAAGAACAGAACCCTGCCCCCATTCTATATGTTTTTCTTACCACCTGTATGAATATAATCATTGTGGATGAGTTGTCATTTCTCCTTTCCAAGAGGTTTCTCTTCTTCAAATCGAAACTTTATTAATTTTGATGGTATCCACAATTTTTCTTCTCCTGTGGAAACAAGAGCAAAACCCCTTCCCCAACGTAGCACATCTCCTGGCTTCCACTGAGAGGTCAGCACATCTTTGAAATAAATCGGTTGATTTAGTTCAGCAGACTTTTCCATTATCCAATGTCTCTCTGCTGCTGTCGTTCCTTTCTCATTAGCGTTAAGAAAATTCAAGGTTAATAAAGCATTATGTAATCTATTTCTGGGGGTATTTTCGGTCCCTTTCTGTTTGTTCAGCATATCCTTTATAGTACGATTTGATCTTTCTATAACTGCCTGACCTGTAGGATTATTTGGTATACCTGTAATGTGTTTTATATTATAATAATCAAAAAAGCGTTTCATTTTCTTAGATACATATGCTGGACCATTATCTGTCTTTATTTGCGCAGGTATACCCATGATGGCCATAACTTCCAATAAATGTGTGATTACTGAATCAGCCTTTTCTGAGCTCAGGGCAGTAGCCCATTGAAAACCTGAATACGTGTCTATGGTGTGGTGTACATATTTTAATTTACCAAATTCTATAAAGTGGAACACATCCATCTGCCAGATTTCATTTCTCTTAGTGCCCTTTGGGTTACTCCCTGCAGGCAACGGTGTTTGATTATAGAAAGAACAAGTAGGACATCTCTTTATAATGTCCTTAGCTTGTTGCCAAGTAATGGAAAATTCTTTCTTTAGGCCTTTACTATTGACATGATGCTTCTTATGAAATTCTGAGGCCTGCAACACACTTCCAATCAATAATTGATCAATCTCAGCGTTGCCTTGGGCTAGAGGACCAGGCAGACCTGTATGGGACCGGATGTGTGTTATGTACATCGGACAAAGCCTGTTCCTGATTATGTCTTGTACCTGGATAAACAATGAAGTCAACTCTGTGTCATCTGGTATAAATTCAGCGGTTTCAATATGCAAGATAACTCTTTCTGCATATTGTGAATCTGTAACTATATTAAGAGGTTCTTTAAAATCCCTTAGCACCATAAGAATGGCATATAACTCTGCCTTCTGGACAGAATTATAAGGGCTTTGTTCCACCTTACTCAATTCATCTGACTTGTAACCTGCTTTCCCTGATTTATTTGCATCAGTATAGAACGTACGGGCTCCAGTTATTGGAGCATCACGTACAATTCTAGGAAGAATCCAAGAAGTTCTTTTTATGAGGTTAAGTCTACCACTTTTGGGATAGTTGCTATTAATTTCTCCCAAAAAATTAGCACAAGCTCTTTGCCACGGTTCATTGTCTTCCCATAACTTTTTTATTTCTTCAGTAGTAAAAGGCACTATAATTTCTGCTGGGTCTATACCTGCTAGTTGACGAAGTCTCAGCTTACCTTTTATAATTAATTCAGAGACTTTTTCCACATAAGTTTTTAATTTTTTACTTGGTTTATTAGGTATAAATATCCACTCTAAAATAATATCTTCCCTCTGCATTAGAATCCCTGTAGGAGAAATTCTGGAAGGCAATATGACTAGGATGCAGCTAAGATTTGGGTTCACCCTATCCACATGTGCCTCCTGTAATTTTTCCTCAATCATTGTCAGTTCCTTTTCTGCTTCAGCTGTCAGTTCTCTTGGACTATTCAAATCTTTATCACCATCTAAGGTTTTGTTTAAATGAACTATTAGATCAGGTGTTATCCCAACAGCTGGTCGTAGACTGGAAATGTCTCCTAACAATCTTTGGAAGTCATTAAGAGTCTTTAACCGGTCTCTCCTAATTTGTGCCTTTTGCGTTTTAATTTTCTCTAACCCTATTCTGTAACCTAGGTAATTAATAGAATTTCCTCTTTGAATCTTTTCAGGGGCAATTTGTAATCCCCACCTAGGCAAGACTTTCTTTACTTCTTCAAACATCCTTTCTAAAGTATCTTTATTTGAATCAGATAACAAGATGTCATCCATGTAATGATAAATAATGGACTTGGGGAATTGTTTACGAATTATTTCCAATGGCTTACTTACAAAATATTGGCACAGTGTAGGACTATTGAGCATACCCTGTGGGAGGACAGTCCATTGATATCTCCTATTGGGCTGAGAATTATTATAAGTAGGCACTGTGAAGGCAAATTTTTCTCTATCCTTTTCTTGTAACGGTATAGTGAAAAAACAATCTTTCAAATCAATAACTATAAGAGGCCATCCTTTTGGTAACAGAGAAGGCAAAGGAATTCCAGATTGTAGTGAGCCCATAGGTTGAATTACTTTGTTGACAGCTCTTAGATCTGTCACCATTCTCCATTTACCAGATTTCTTTTTTACAACAAACACAGGAGAATTCCAAGGGCTGGTTGATTCTTCAATGTGGTGAGCATCTAGTTGCTCCTGCACCAGCTGTTCCAATGCCTGTAGTTTATCTTCAGCTAGAGGCCACTGTTTGATCCATATTGGCTTCTCAGTTAGCCATTTTAAAGGTAGGGCTGTTGGTACCTCTAAAGGTTTGGTATTTGCTGTATGTTCTTGTACAGCCTGAATGGCTAGTGACCTTTTTCCATAATACCTCATCATATCCTTCCCAGAATTATGAGTTCCTGGAACTACAGGAATGTTAATCTGGGTATTCCATTGCTGTAGCAGGTCACGGCCCCATAAATTTATGGCAATATTGGCTATATATGGCCTTAGTCTTCCTATTTGCCCTTCGGGCCCTATGCATTCAACCCATCTTGTGCTTTGTTTTACACGAGATAGGGTTCCAATTCCCAGGAACTGAACATCTACCTCTTTAAGAGGCCAATTCGGATGCCAAGATTCTGGGGTAATGATACTTACATCCGCACCTGTGTCTAATAAGCCTTCAATAAAAGTGCCATTTATACAGACTCTTAGCTTTGGTCTTTGATCATTAATAGAAGTCTGCCAAAATATACGTTTACTCTGTCCAACTGGGTTTTTTGACTCATCCTCCACATGGATTTCATCATTTAGACCAGTATTACTTTTTACAGCAGAAATTGGAGCTTTTAATTTTCTTGGTGAGGCACGTTCTCCACTGTGACTGGGAATGACTGGGCCACTGTTGGCTTGGGGGCCTGCGAGAGGCCCCTCAAGGAGTTTCCCGACGGTATCGGGTTGCCTTGTTTGTCTGTTGTTGACCTGCATTCATTGGACCAATGTCGGCCTTTACCGCATCTCCTACATATACCTGAAGGCCTAGGTCTCCTATCTTTGTCATTCCCAGAGGAGATAATATTCCTAGAAATTCTGTGCCTGCAATCCCTTTTCAGATGTCCTAATTTACCACAATTAAAACACCTGGCAGTTTGATGTCTCCTCATTGCTGTGGAAATCGCTTCTCCTACCCAAGATTCATCGTTATAGCTAAACGTCTCAACATTCATCGTATGCTGAATCCATTCATCCATAGGTGCTGATCTAGACTTTAAAGGCCCAATTATCTTTTTGCATTCTATGTTTGCATTCTCAAAAGCTAGAGATTCAAGAAGTATTCGTCTAGCTTCTGGGTCTGTTACCCCTATGTCCAGAGCCTTAATTAATCTTTGCAAAAAGTCAATAAAGGGTTCTCTCTGTCCCTGCCTAATTCTGGTATATGATTCAACCCTTTTTGCTGGATCTTGTATCCTATTCCAAGCATTTAAAGCTGCTTGGTGACATAGACACAGTACTTCATCATCATAAAGAGCTTGGACCTGTGGATCAGCATATTCTCCTGCACCAAGAATTTGGTCTTGGGAAACCTCAATACCTTTTGCTCTTCCTTGCTGTTCCATATGTTTGGATTCTTCTCTGAAATAAATTCCAAACATCAAGGAAGGTCCATTATCTAAAACTGCAGACACTAACTGATGGAAATCATGGGGGGTAGCTCTAGCATTAGAAGCCCAAGTCCTTATCATTTCCTTTACGTATGCAGAGTGCAAGCCAAAATTAACAATAGCTTGCTTAATTTCTTTTAGATCATTCATTGCTATTGGCGTCCATCTAGCTTCTCTGACTCCCTTTGAGCCTTTAGCAGTTGACGCTTTGTCAGAATTAAGTATAGGGTATGCTGCTAAAACCTTTGGTAAGCCAGTTCTAATAGCTGGTGTTGGCATTGTATCCTGTCCTTGTGCCTTATTACTCTGTTCACCAGCTCCAATCATTTCTTCAATCATTTCAAGTCTTTTTATTATTGTCTCTTTTGAATCCTTAATCTCCTGACCTGCATGAGTTTCTAGTAAAGATTGTATGGTTCTTAGGAGTGCCATGATCTTCCTAAATGATAAAATATGCAAAAGAATACTAAAACCTAGTAACCAGTAAATTAAGTTATCCCCATAGTCATATAAACCTTGCATGATATAACCCATTGTATTGGTAACCAGAACAGTAAAATTCGCGTTAGAAACGGGAACTGCCATATTACCTATTATCCAGCAGGTGGCGCTGTTGCCAAGTCTCGACGAAAACACGGTCCTGTTTCAGAGTCCGCCTAGTATTTGTTAAAAACTGGAAAATGTAAGTTGCTCAACAAAGTAAATGTAATTAAATCAATTCCAGAGATGGAACCAGAAACCAGAATCCAGGGGTAGAGAAGAGCAACCTGGAAGCCGCTTATGCCTCCACGTGACAGAGTCACCCTGAGGGGTTGCAGCTTTCAGCAACCGCGTGCTCTGGTTCGCGTCACTTAAGAGCTGTGCTTGCAAGGGAGATTTAAAAACGACTCAGAAAAGAGCAAACCAGGCGGGCAGAGACTACGCGGGCCTGTGGAGTTTAAATCCACAGGCAGCGGCTGAGGAAGCAAGGGCTCCCGCCAAGCTGAACAAGCGCCCGCCAAGCCGAACTTGCGGCCGCCAAGCCGAACTTCCGGCCGCCAAGCCGAACTCGCGGCTGCGAGCCGGGAGAGGTTCTAAAACCAAACGTTGGGCGCCAAATGAAGGCGTAAGTCACAAACAATGCCACACCAGTTTGGAATTATGATTAATAGGGTGGTATTTATTTAAAGGGGAAAAAACTTACAGATCACTGTCAGCCCTCTGCGTAACCAGGAAGGAAGTCAAGTCACCGGCGGAGCAGGAAGTGAAGAGAGAGAGGAGAGGGAAGTGGCCGCTTTTTTAAAGGGAGAGAGACCACGCCCCAAGGGGCTGGTATCTCAGCGGCGATAGGCTGGAGGAGTGGGAGGACCTCCCGTAACATCCTCCAGTAGAGGTGACTTTGGAATTAGGCAGGGATTCCTTGGAGGGCAAAAGAGTGCAGTACAACAAAAAAGATGGAACCCAAGAGATAGGTAAAATTATTTGCCAAGTTCCCAACAAACCTTCTGTGTATTTCATCAAGTTTGATAATGACTTCCATATCTATGTCTATGATTTGGTGAAGATCTGTTAAAGTGAAATTCTCAAATTTTGAGGGGCAGACTAAATTCTCTCTTTGGGAACGTGTTTTTTTCAGAGATACCTCAGGTCTTCTATGAATCCTGGTATCTTTTCCAATGGATTATTCTTTCTCAAAAAATAAAAATTTGTTAACATGTTGTGTTATTTGGTCAATGATGGATTGTGTTTGGTGGATGGGGCATCACAGAAATACATGCCTCAAAACAAAGCAGGATTTATGGTCTTTTCCCCTTGGAGAGTAAAGGACTGGGGATGCGTGGTGTGGTAAAGGACTAGATGGCTGTCAAGGAAGCAGTGGAGAGGGGACAAAATTTGTATGATCTCGGGGTGGTACAATGCTTGAGGGAAAACCATGTCAAATGGAAAGATGTGACCGATATCAGCGTGAGGTATTGGGACTTAAGAGGATAAAGAGTAGATTAATCAGGAAGGGACACAAATGTATACTCAAAATCAGAGAAAATTAGGTTTCATTTGATGAATGGTTTAATTCGTACTGGCTGTAAGTCAAAGGATGTTTGATCTCCACTAGAGCATGTTGCTTAGTGAAAAGTGTCTCCGCTCAGTTGCTCTTCTCCAGTAAGTTGGACATCAAGCTACCTACTTAGTTTTGCCAGAATTCTGTCTGCCACCTACTTTGTCATGCCTGGATTCGGTATGCCTTGAACTCTCATAGGTCTTATCCATGCCATCCAACCCTTGTCAGTTCATTTAAATAATTGCCCTGCCATATCTGGAAAACAGTGTTCCCTTTCATTGATCATGTTCTGTAGTACTTGGGATATAAAACTCATGAACACACTCACCCTCACACAGGATAAACATGTACATATGATGCCCACTAGTGTGTGACATGCACACATATGATGAATGCACCCAACTCCATAATATCAGTAAAGTAGGGAATCCATGATGCTAGGTGGAGTCTGGCAAAGACCCCACACACCCATCAAACCGCCAAATACCAGTATGGTACTGATGTCTGACTCCCATCCTGTAAGGAACCTGCCATCCTGTAACTGGGCTATTTTTGGTTCCTTCATCTTCACAAACTTGGTTAAAATGTGAGAGTTGTCAAACTGGGAGTTAGGGTCCAGCATGTAGATCAGCTGTCCCAGGTCAGGTGATTTGGCTACAATTTGGGTGAGAAGTTGTACCAGGGAATTCTGGTACACTCTCTCCTCTTCTTCTCCCTGTCCTCATCATCACTCTTGTGGGTGGGCCTGGAGCACAAAGAAGGTAAAATGGAATAAGCCTCCTCCTTAGTGGAAAACCTTGTCAATCCTTAATTTGACCTGACTCTCTGAGGGAATGCAGCACATTTTTTCCTACTAGGTCTCCTCATTCATTGCTTCACTCATTTTTCCAATGAATGATTGAATTCATCCATTCTTCCTTGTCTCTCTCTCCTCTTTCTTCCCTTCTTCCATTTCCCCCTTGATTGTAGAAATTTGAGCAGCAGGGCTGCATCCCCATGGGGCCGCCTTGTAAGGTTATGCTCCGAAATAACAACACAAAACTATTCATTTCAACACTGCCTGCCCCATTATTTTCACCCTCTTAACCCATGTCTAATAATGTATGTTGCAGCACGAGGTGCGCTTAGAAGGAAAGATTTAGCATGTCTGACCTGGTGGCTGGCTGTATCGCCATCTGCCTCAGAGTGCAGAGCTATCATTTCTGCCCATGGCAAAGGTGCATGGCATCTCTAAGCTCAATTCCTATTCCTCCCAGCATTCTCTTATGTTTATTCCACCCACCTATGTTCTAACCTTTCAGGCCAAACAGTTTCTTTATTTAATTAACCAATGACCTATACTCCATCATTACTCCTATTTCTGTTTAAACAAGAATGGAATCTTTACCTTTAACATAGCAAAATTACATATAACAAAACAGTTATCAATCAAGAATTACAGTTACAGTATTTATATCTATTTTATCTTTTATCATAACAATGGAAAACTATAACTATCTATCTATTCTTCAACTCCATCAGAGACTCCAGAATAATACAGTGTTACCTAAGCAAACAAAAAGTAAGCCATTTTCAAACTCTAGAAATGACAGAGACATCTCGCTGCCTGGACAGTCACCCAAAGGTCCTCTGTACCGTTGGTGTTACCATCCTCAGCCTACAGGCCCATAGTTTCCAGCAGACATTTCCATGAAGCAGGAAATTTCAAAGGCAGTCACTATCTGCTTGTCTTGAAGAATGTTTTGCTGACCCTTTCCTGAATCAGGAACACGAAAAGATCATCTCACCTTTAGGCAAGTTCAGTAGTCCTCTCTCTGAGTGATTTCTGTGTACAGTTTATGCAACAATCCAGGTAAGAGCAGTTTCTTCCCCAAATGGCTATCAAACTCCATAAGGATCCTCTGTGATGCCCATCTTCTTCCTGAAGTAGATATGTGCTGCCTAGGGTAGAGTGTCTCACTGTCATGAAAAACCCTAAGGTACTAAAACATTAAATAGCCTATTTTGTAGTCTAGAGAGATATGAATAATGCCTATCTAACTGAAATATATATATCTATGTAGCTAGAAAATCTAACTAACATGACTACAAACTTGACTATTACTAATAATTATCCATTAATAACCTATATACATTATATTTTTAAATTAACTACACAATCACAATACCTTAATTAAGATCAAAAGTGCATATACATATAACAAAATTGACCTAAAATCTCTATCAGTAAAGCAAAATCTATACTAATGCAAATATTCATGTCTATATCACATCCCACTTTAAATGTAAAAGAACGTTTATAAGCCATATTTGGGAACGTGGGTGCAGTTTTTTGTCTCCAAAATGCTTCCTGCTGAATGGTGGCATCATTATTGATTTATCTCAGTTGGCAGTTGAGTGAAGCAATTTTTTAAAGGTGTTCACAGCAACCTTTAAGTAGGGCGTGGTCCATCCTACCATATTAGGATAGAGGCATCCACAGACTATCACCCTCTGTGAAAACAAAATAGAATCTCCTTTCCAAAGCATCATGTCCTTAGATCCAAATTTCAAAGTCAAGGCATTTTCAAAATATCTATGTTGGATTATTTCAGAGGCTTTTATAAAGAAACATCTTTTAGCAGCTATTGCTACTGCCTCAAAATTCAAATGATTCAAAAAGAGCATAATAGCATACAATATCAAAATTCGCTGTGAATTTTCCATCTTTGTGCGCTTCAATTTAACCTCTATTTTGTTTATTTTCCTTTTTATTTTTTGCCTTTTGAGACAGGTTCTCTGTATCTTTGACCTGGAATAACTCTGTATACCTGTCTGTCCTTGAAGTCTCAGAGATCTGCCTCTCTCTGCCTTTCAGGCATTGGGATTAAAGGTGTATGCTACTACACATTGAACTCACAAAGATCTGTTTGTCTCTGCCTTCAAGGCACTGGGATTAAAGGCATGTGCTACCTCACCCTGAAGGTACAGAGGTCAATATCCCTCTGCCTCCCATGTGTTGGGTTTACAGGTTTGTACTACCACACCCAACAACCCTCTTCCTTTTTTTTAACTTTAAGAACTTCAAATTTTAGCCTGCACATATTTTTAACACACTGTAAATAATTTAAAAATTTTCTTTGTCTTTGAATCTCTCTTTACTCTATTTCTCTCTCTGTTTTTCTGACCACATGAGTCTTTCATTTACCAAGCAATCTCAGTAGGACTAAAGCCGTGGCTTTGCTGGCCAGATGTAGCCCATTCCTTAGCTTTCTGCCATTCCAACCTTGTGGCTGAGGTACCGAACAGAGCCGCATTCAGTGCCACAAGTCTACAGTGTTTCAGGTTCCTTGCCATCAAAGAGGCTGCAACAGACAACACTCAAGCCCTCTTTCTGTAGCTGGCCCTTCTTCATCAAACAGTCAGAGTTTGCCCAGGCAGTATGGCCCAGAAAGCCGGCATTTTAAAACAACACATTTTTTTTTCCTGCTACTGCTGAAAACATACAATCATTCAGATGGCTTTTATCAACACCATTCAAATGTTGTGTGGCAGGACCTCTTAAGGGCTGCAGGGTTTTGCAGCTGAAGCTGAGTCAGCAAGCCTCTTTTAGATGAGAGCCCTTGCTTTCTTCTAGCAAGCAGAGCAGACCGAGAAATCGCTGCTACCAAGAAAACATGCTTTACTCTTTCCCAAGCTTTCTCAGGCTTTCAGTGGATTCAGTTGTCCACAAGGCTGCAAGCCATTCTGTAGTTATTTGAGCAGTGAGGCTGTGTCTCCAGCACCACGGCCGCATGAAGGTTATGCCTGAAATAAATACACAAAAACTGTATTCTTTTAAACACTGCTGGCCCATTAGATTCAGCATTTTAACCCATTTCTAATAATCAGTGTAGTATAATGAGGTGCACTTACCAGGAAAAATTCAGCATGTCTGAAATGGTGGCTGGCTGCATCGACATCTGCCTCAGAGAGCAGAGCTATGGCATCTGCCGGGGAGAGGGGAGCATGGCTTCTCTGAGCTCACTACCTCTTCCTCCTGGCATTCTATTTTGTTTACTCCACCTACCTATGTTCTAACCTATCAGCTGAAGCGGATTATTTCTTTAATTAATCAATAAACTTCTTCTGTCACTTTATCCTTTCAACAGCTTGCCCATATAAATCTCCCATGTGTCTTCTGTTGTATAATCTTTCATTTGTAAAGAACTTGCACTCTCAGGGGAGGATTTTTCTGACATCTCTGTGGATGGAGATCATATGAGGAAGATCAGATGAGCAACCATGACAACTCTAATGCTGTAGAGTTAGGTGGACCAGAGATTGATGGCTGACATTCCTGTGCTATGCATCAGATGCCCCTGAACTCTGGCCCTGTTGACAGACAGGCAGACATCAAGTTGGTCACACATACTTAACTCATTCAGGTTCACAGATACTGTAAATGGAGTTTTAATTATTCTCCTAAACTAATAAAACTCCAAGATTAAGAGAAGAGAAGAGCCTGAAGTAAGGCCTCAAAATGGGTCATTTTGCAAAGGAAAGGTTACCTGCCTCCATGTATGCTGTCTCCCTTTCTTAGTCAAATCCATCCTTCCAGTGTCTAGCTAACAGCTAACCATAGGATTGAACCCAACTGCCTTTGATTTCTGAAATAAGTGCTGTCCCATTAAGGTCTCATAACAGCACAGGAAGGTTTGTAAGACTGTCCCAGCAACAATATAAAGCAATTCTAGGACACCAAAGATGTAGCAAATTTGGTTAATTGGTAATATAGATCGTTCTGATGGGACAAAATAATTTAGAATTAAAAAAAAACAGATTGGTGTACTCACGATGAATTTACGTGATATGGCAAACACAGGCTTCTGGTTCTGAATACTTCATGCTCGGTGGGTTTTGGAGATTGTCGTGACCTTGAACCTAGCTGGAGACTTTGGGGCCTTGAAAGGACAAGACTTAATATTTCAGGACATCCTTGTACTTGGTGCCCACTGTTTACTGATTTCCTTACAGAGAATGAGCAGCCATCTACTCCTGCTGCCATTCCTTCCCCACATGAACAGAGAGAAGACCCTATACACACAGGTCGCTTGTATCACATGTGAAGGCATAAGTCACAAACAAACTCCCACAGCAGTTTAGAATTGTGATTAATAGAATGATTAGTTCTTGAAAGGGAAAAAACTTAGAGATCACAATCCCTTACAAAAGCCCTCTGCAGGATCAGAAAAGGAGCCTAGTAGCCGGAAGGGAAGCTCAAGCAAGAGATCAAGCTGAAGGTAGAAGTTGCTTTTTAAAAGAGAGAGAGACCACAACTCAATGGGCTGGTATCTCAGTGGCTATTCAGGAAACATCACAGTGAAAGGATCTGCTTCATGCATGAGAGTCACCGATGATTTCCCTTTAAGAAAAAAATCCATCAAAACTCCCAATAACATCATCAGCATTCAACAACATGTCTATGATTTCTTTGCCTTGCCTTTGATTGTGCAGTAAATGATGCTGATAGTTAATCTGTGCAATTAATGCAAATTTCCTTGTAACCGACTAGACAGAATTGACAGGTTATCTTAAACACAGCAGGGAGTCACTCTACAATGGAACTGGTTCATCATCACCTGTGTGACAGTGACATAATTAAGATCTTTCCTTTGTCTATAAATCTCATTATGTTCAACATGATATGTTGTCATACAGATTTCTTAGGGTTTTGTCCCACTGGTGGTTTCCTTGGTATGCTTACATAATTTTTGCCAGATCCAATCAGTTTTGCCATGCACTCTCAGCTCCACGTCATTGTGTTCCCCTTATGTTCCAGTCCAGGCATTTTAGACCTCTTGTAACTGTTGTAAGAGTATCTCATGTTCCACCTAAATGATTTAGGGTTTTATTTAGGCTGGGTTTTATCTTCCATCACTGAGTTCATTGATTTTCCTTGGGCGTAATTCCTGGGACACTGAGCCTAACTCCTGGGGGATTCCTCCAGTTATTTCTCCTTTCTTAGATAGTTTACACTCTCACTATTACTGTGAGAGTGTTTCTGTAGCAAATATTCTTCTCAAGATGAGAAGAAACTTCAATATTACAATCCATTTGTTATTGTGATTTAAATACACACACACAAACACACACAAGTTAATGCACATACACTGATGATATCTCAATTTATGGGGACATTCTGGGGATGTCAAGATCGATATCTCTCGAGTGGTTCTCAGAAGGCCATAGGGTGACCCTCTCTAGGTATTTAAGCAGGGAGGAGAAATTGACCGCACTGTGACATGTCCCTAGGAACTATGTGTGCTCTGTCCCATAGTCAGACTGATGACTGACTATCTTGAAAACCACCATGGAACTTTTGTTTGGCAAATGATGGAGATCAAGTCAGGGTCAAAATCAGAAACCTAGATGGAGCTTCCAAGCTCCAGTGGAAAAGCATATAGATGGAGAAAAAAAGCAAGGATGTCAGGAATATAAGGGCTTGGTCCACACTATGAGACACTGTGCCTGAACTAAGGGGATTTCAACTAATCCAGTGACCTGGGAATGAAAGAACATGGGATCAAACTGGAAGCTGTGAATGTGGCTGACAATTGGGGCAGACGGAGAAGCCAAAGATAATGGCACTTGCAATTGTCTGCATATCATACACTGGCTTTTTGTGATCATATTTTTTGTGGATGCATACCTTGCTCAATCTGGATGGATGAAGGGTGGGCTTGGACTTCCCACAGCTCAAAGTACCCTGCCCTCTATTTGGACTGGTGTTTGAGTGGAGAGGTTTATTTGCAGAGCAAGAAGAATGTGGGAGGAGGAAGAGAAGTGGAAAGTTTGGTAATTATTATTATGAAGTAATGGAAAAATCAATAGAAAATAACCAATGAGGACATTGGAGCTAGGGAAAAAAAACATTCATGTGAGTTGTTGACTCAGACCAAAAATTATTTTACAGAAAAAAAAAACACATAAAGGGGTTGAGTTACTTGGAAAATATGACTCAAGTAATTGGGAAGAAGATTGGGGTTTTTATTTTGGGTCTTCATGGGGCTGTATGAGCAGCATTTTAGGACCTGTTTGCTGGATATTTCTGGGGGTTAGTAGGGAAGAAACCTGGCTAGGAGTAGTTTTATGACATAAGTAGAGCCTTGATGATGTCACAAAGCTTTGGTTGGGGGTGGCAACTCTGTTCCACATGAAGCACTAGTCTTCTGTGAAGGTGGGCTTACTATCTTCACGGTGGCTGAGGAGGTCAGTTCAGCTCTTGGGCTCCACAACTGTTCAACCGAATTTCCAGAAGTTGGAATCTAGAGAGCCAAGATATTTTCTTTTGGTAAATATGTTTAGGAAGCAACTAGGACCTCTGTAGGCAAAGAAAGGTTTCTTTCAAATCTGCTCTGGGTCCAAATTTTATGTCGTTAACAGCTCCTATATTTGATAGCTGGGGGACAGTTAATGTCATGTCTTCTACCCACTCTATCTTTGCTAAAAATGTCCAATTCCTCAGTCCACTTAAATGGCAAAGATCCTCTTTGTACATATGTGTTTTAAAAGATAATTATTTCTAATAGGTGCTGTTGCACAGATTAATGTTTCTTTCTTTTGGCAGTTTGACTCACAGTACTCACTTCTCTAATGAAGATACAGAATATCTTTATGTAATCAACCTGGATCTGGATCAGGAGACACAATAGAGAGAGCCATGACCTTTGGCAGGAGGTTATAGATCAGCCAACTAACCAGTAGCTTGAGTGGTAAGGAGAGGAGTGGCTGTTCTTTGAATTCTTTGCCATCTGTTCAGATATTTCTTTCTCACTTTAGGTATAGGCATAGCTTCGTCTCTCATTGATATAGTAAGTCAGGAAGTAGGTTTCTCAGTAGAGGTCAATTGCATTTTGCAGCAGGAATATGTCTCTGATACACATATACTGAGCTGTAGACAAGAGTTTGATAATTTTCCTATTAATTTCTTAAGAACATATTCCATTTAGGTATCCAAATCTATTCAGCCCTGCCTTTTTCACCTGCTCCAAAGTTATTCCTAAAAAGAGCCTTGACCTCACATCCTCACCTTCTTATCCTTGCAGGCACTTATGGTGGAGGAAACCACTTTGTGTCTCATTTAAACTGAAGAGTTCTTCCTATGCAGAGATTGGCAGCTATGAAGCCCAAGCACAGAAACAGAGCCAAGAGACAGTGGAACAGGAGTGCTGTGGCCTATCTCAGAAAGTCTCCCACCATGATGAAGATGCCTCTTAGTATGAGTTGCATGCCACCTCTCCAGAAGAAGAATGGGCCATCGCTCCAGAAGCAAAAACTTAGTAAGCCTTTTGAGGCCCTGGAGAATATTGTTGGCCGCAGAATTTCTCATGGCTGGAAGGAAGCCAATGAACCAGTCACCCATTGGAAAGCCATCATTCTAGATCAACTGCCAACATATGACTCTCTCTATTTGTTGAAATATGATGGGATTGATTGTGTCTATGGCTTGGAGCTTCATAGTGATGAAAGGATTTTAAACCTGAAGATCCTGCCTAATAATGTGCCATTTCCTCAGGTGACAGATACTCATCTCTCAAACACCATAGTTGGCAGAGCAGTGAAACATACATTCATGGACACAAATGGCTCTATGAATGACTGGAACGGGATGGTACTAGAAGAGGTGCCAATCATGAAGACCTGGTTTTATATTACCTACAAGAAAGATCCGGTCTTGTACATTTACCACCTCCTGGATGACTACCTGGAAGGCAACCTCCACATCATGCCAGGCTCTAAGGAAGAGTGGAGTGGCGTGGTCCCAGATGAGGTGCAGACCATAACAACCTGTTTCTACATTGTCAATGAGAATGATCCGGTCCTGTACCTTTACCACCATCATGATGATTCCATTGAAGGCAACCTCCACATCATGCCTGAATGTCCTCCAGTAGAGTTACTTTGGAATTAGGCAGGGATTCCTTGGAGGGCAAAAGAGTGCAGTACAACAAAAAAGATGGAACCCAAGAGATAGGTAAAATTATTTGCCAAGTTCCCAACAAACCTTCTGTGTATTTCATCAAGTTTGATAATGACTTCCATATCTATGTCTATGATTTGGTGAAGATCTGTTAAAGTGAAATTCTCAAATTTTGAGGGGCAGACTTAATTCTCTCTGTGGGAATGTGTTTTTTCAGAGATACCTCAGGTCTTCTATGAATCCTGGTATCTTTTCCAATGGATTATTCTTTCTCAAAGAATAAAAATTTGTTAACATGTTGTGTTATTTGGTCAATGATGGATTGTGTTTGGTGGATGGGGCATCACAGAAATACATGCCTCCAAACAAAGCAGGATTTATGTTCTTTTCCCCTTGGAGAGTAAAGGACTGGGGATGCGTTGTGTGGTAAAGGACAAGATGGCTGTCAAGGAAGCAGTGGAGAGGGGACAAAAAGTTGTATGATCTCAGGGCGCTATGAAGCTTGAGTGAAAACCATGTCAAATGGAAAGATGTGACCGATATCAGCGTGAGGTATTGGGACTTAAGAGGATAAAGAGTAGATTAATCAGGAAGGGACACAAATGTATACTCAAAATCAGAGAAAATTAGGTTTCATTTGATGAATGGTTTAATTCGTACTGTCTGTAAGTCAAAGGATGTTTGATCTCCACTAGAACATGTTGCTTAGTGAAAAGTGTCTCCGCTCAGTTGCTCTTCTCCAGTAAGTTGGACATCAAGCTACCTACTTAGTTTTGCCAGAATTCTGTCTGCCACCTACTTTGTCATGCCTGGATTCGGTATGCCTTGAACTCTCATAGGTCTTATCCATGCCATCCTACCCTTGTCAGTTCATTTAAATAATTGCCCTGCCATATCTGGAAAACAGTGTTCCCTTTCATTGATCATGTTCTGTAGTACTTGGGCTATAAAACACATGAACACACTCACCCACACACAGGATAAACATGTACATATGATGCCCACTAGTGTGTGACATGCACACATATGATTAATGCACCGAACTCCATAATATCAGTAAAGTAGGGAATCCATGATGCTAGGTGGAGTCTGGCAAAGACCCCACACACCCATCAAACCGCCAAACACCAGTATGGTACTGATGTCTGACTCCCATCCTGTAAGGAACCTGCCATCCTGTAACTGGGCTATTTTTGGTTCCTTCATCTTCACAAACTTGGTTAAAATGTGAGAGTTGTCAAACTGGGAGTTAGGGTCCAGCATGTAGATCAGCTGTCCCAGGTCAGGTGATTTGGCTACAATTTGGGTGAGAAGTTGTACCAGGGAATTCTGGTACACCCTCTCCTCTTCTTCTCCCTGTCCTCATCATCACTCTTGTAGGTGGGCCTGGAGCACAAAGAAGGTAAAATGGAATAAGCCTCCTCCTTAGTGGAAAACCTTGTCAATCCTTAATTTGACCTGACTCTCTGAGGGAATGCAGCACATTTTTTTCCTACTAGGTCTCCTCATTCATTGGTTCACTCATTTTTCCAAGGAATGATTGAATTCTTCCATTCTTCTTTGTCTCTCTCTCTTCTTTCTTCCCTTCTTCCATTTCCCCCTTGATTGTAGAAATTTGAGCAGCAGGGCTGCATCCCCATGGGGCCACCTTGTAAGGTTATGCTCCGAAATAACAACACAAAATTATTCATTTAAACACTGCCTGCCCCATTATTTTCAGCCTCTTAACCCATGTCTAATAATGTATGTTGCAGCACGAGGTGCGCTTAGAAGGAAAGATTTAGCATGTCTGACCTGGTGGCTAGCTGTATCGCCATCTGCCTCAGAGTGCAGAGCTACCATTTCTGCCCATGGGAGAGGTGCATGGCATCTCTAAGCTCAATTCCTATGCCTCCCAGCATTCTCTTATGTTTATTCGACCCACCTATGTTCTAACCTTTCAGGCCAAACAGTTTCTTTATTTAATTAACCAATGACCTATACTCCATCATTACTCCTATTTCTGTTTAAACAAGAACGGAATCTTTAACTTTAACATAGCAAAATTACATATAACAAAACAGTTATCAAGCAAGAATTACAGTTACAGTATTTATATCTATTTTATCTTTTATCATAACAATGGAAAACTATAACTATGTATCTATTCTTCAACTCCATCAGAGACTCCAGAATAATACAGTATTACCTAAGCAAACAAAAATAAGCCATTTTCAAACTCTAGAAATGACAGAGACATCTCGCTGCCTGGACAGTCACCCAAAGGTCCTCTGTACCGTTGGTGTTTCCATCCTCAGCCTACAGGCCCATAGTTTCCAGCAGACATTTCCAGGAAGCAGGAAATTTCAAAGGCAGTCACTATCTGCTTGTCTTGAAGAATGTTTTGCTGACCCTTTCCTGAATCAGGAACACGAAAAGATCATCTCACCTTTAGGCAAGTTCAGTAGTCCTCTCTCTGAGTGTTTTCTGTGTACAGTTTATGCAACAATCCAGGCAAGAGCAGTTTCTTCCCCAAATGGCTATCAAACTCCATAAGGATCCTCTGTGATGCCCATCTTCTTCCTGAAGTAGATATGTGCTGCCAAGAGTAGAGTGTCTCACTGTCATGAAAAACCCTAAGGTACTAAAACATTAAATAGCCTATTTTGTAGTCTAGAGAGATATGAATAATGCCTATCTAACTGAAATATATATATCTATGTAGGAAGAAACTCTAACTAACATGACTACAAACTTGACTATTATTAATGATTATCCATTAATAACCTATATACATTATATTTTTAAATGAACTACACAATCACAATACCTTAATTAAGATCAAAAATGCATATACATATAACAAAATTGACCTAAAATCTCTATCAGAAAAGCAAAATCTATACTAATGCAAATATTCATATCTATATCACATCCCACTTAAATGTAAAAGAACGTTTATAAGCTATATTTGGGAACGTGGGTGCAGTTTTTTCTCTCCAAAATGCTTCCTGCTGAATGGTGGCATCATTATTGATTTATCTCAGTTGGCAGTTGAGCGAAGCAATTTTTTAAAGGTGTTCACAGCAACCTTTAAGTAGGGCCTGGTCCATCCTACCATATTAGGATAGAGGCATCCACAGACTATCACCCTCTGTGAAAACAAAATAGAAACTCCTTTCCAAAGCATCATGTCCTTAGATCCAAATTTCAAAGTCAAGGCATTTTCAAAATATCTATGTTGGATTATTTCAGCAGCTTTTATAAAGAAACATCTTTTAGCAGCTATTGCTACTGCCTCAAAATTCAAATGATTCAAAAGAGCATAATAGCATACAATATCAAAATTCGCTGTGATTTTTCCATCTTTGTGCGCTTCAATTTAACCTCTATTTTGTTTATTTTTCCTTTTTATTTTTTGCCTTTTGAGACAGGTTCTCTGTATCTTTGACCTGGAATAACTCTGTATACCTGTCTGTCCTTGAAGTCTCAGAGATCTGCCTCTCTCTGCCTTTCAGGCATTGGGATTAAAGGTGTATGCTACTACACATTGAACTCACAAAGATCTGTTTGTCTCTGCCTTCAAGGCACTGGGATTAAAGTCGTGTGCTACCTCACCCTGAAGGTACAGAGGTCAATCTCCCTCTGCCTCCCATGTGTTGGGTTTACAGGTGTGTACTACCACACCCAACAACCCTCTTCCTTTTTTTAACTTTAAGAACTTCAAATTTTAGCCTGCACATATTTTTAACACACTGTAAATCAGTTAAAAATTTCCTTTGTCTTTGAATCTCTCTTTACTCTATTTCTCTGTCTGTTTTTCTGACCACATGAGTCTTTCATTTACCAAGCAATCTCAGTAGGACTAAAGCCGTGGCTTTGCTGGCCAGATGTAGCCCATTCCTTAGCTTTCGGCCATTCCAACCTTGTGGCTGAGGTTCCGAACAGAGCCGCATTCAGTGCCACAAGTCTACAGTGTTTCAAGGTCCTTGATATCAAAGAGGCTGCAACAGACAACACTCAAGCCCTCTTTCTGTAGCTGGCCCTCCTTCATCTAACAGTCAGAGTTTGCCCAGGCAGGATGGCCCAGAAAGCCGGCATTTTAAAACAACACAGTTTTTTTTCCTGCTACTGCTGAAAACATACAAGCATTCAGTTGGCTTTTATCAACACCATTCAAATGTTTTGTGGCAGGACCTCTTAAGGGCTGCAGGGTTTTGCAGCTGAAGCTGAGTCAGCAAGCCTCTTTTAGATGAGAGCCCTTGCTTTCTTCTAGCAAGCAGAGCAGACCGAGAAATCGCTGCTACCAAGAAAACATGCTTTTCTCTCACAAGCTTTCTCAGGCTTTCAGTGGATTCAGTTGTCCACAAGGCTGCAAGCCATTCTGTAGTTATTTGAGCAGCGAGGCTGTGTCCCCAGCACCACGGCCGCATGAAGGTTATGCCTGAAATAAATACACAAAAACTGTATTCTATTAAACACTTCTGGCCCATTAGATTCAGCATTTTAACCCAATTCTAATAATCAGTGTAGTATTATGAGGTGCGCTTACCAGGAAAAATTCAGCATGTCTGACATGGTGGCTGGCTGCATCGACATCTGCCTCAGAGAGCAGAGCTATGGCATCTGCCGGGGAGAGGGGAGCATGGCTTCTCTGAGCTCACTACCTCTTCCTCCCGGCATTCTATTTTGTTTACTCCACCTACCTATGTTCTAACCTATCAGCTGAAGCGGATTCTTTCTTTAATTAATCAGTAAACTTCTTCTGTCACTTTATCCTTTCAACAGCTTGCCCATATAAATCTCCCATGTGTCTTCTGTTGTATAATCTTTCATTTGTAAAGAACTTGCACTCTCAGGGGAGGATTTTTCTGACATCTCTGTGGATGGAGATCATATGAGGAAGATCAGATGAGCAACCATGACAACTCTAATGCTGTAGAGTTAGGTGGACCAGAGATTGATGGCTGACATTCCTGTGCTATGCATCAGATGCCCCTGAACTCTGGCCCTGTTGACAGACAGGCAGACATCAAGTTGGTCACACATACTTAACTCATTCGGGTTCACAGATACTGTAAATGGAGTTTTAATTCTTCTCCTAAACTAATAAAAAAACCAAGATTAGGAGAAGAGAAGAGCCTGAAGTAAGGCCTCAAAATGGGTCATTTTGCAAAGGAAAGGTTACCTGCCTCCATGTATGCTGTCTCCCTTTCTTAGTCAAATCCATCCTTCCAGTGTCTAGCTAACAGCTAACCATAGGAATGAACCCAACTGCCTTTGATTTCTGAAATAAGTGCTGTCCCCTTAAGGTCTCATAACAGCACAGGAAGGTTTGTAAGACTGTCCCAGCAACAATTTAAAGCAATTCTAGGACACCAAAGATGCAGCAAATTTGGTTAATTGGTAATATAGATCGTTCCGATGGGACAAAATAATTTAGAATTAAAAAAAAACAGATTGGTGTACTCACGATGAATTTATGTGATATGGCACACACAGGCTTCTGGTTCTGAATACTTCATGCTCGGTGTGTTTTGGAGATTGTTGTGACCCTGAACCTAGCTGGAGGCTTTGGGGCCTTGAAAGGACAAGACTTAATATTTCAGGACATCCTTGTACTTGGTGCCCACTGTTTACTGATTTCCTTACAGAGAATGAGCAGCCATCTACTCCTGCTGCCATGCCTTCCCCACATGAACAGAGAGAAGACCCTATACACACAGGTCGCTTGTATCACATGCGAAGGCATAAGTCACAACAAACTCCCACAGCAGTTTAGAATTGTGATTAATAGAATGATTAGTTCTTGAAAGGGGAAAAACTTAGAGATCACAATCCCTTACAAAAGCCCTCTGCAGGATCAGAAAAGGAGCCTAGTAGCCGGAAGGGAAGCTCAAGCAAGAGATTAAGCTGAAGGTAGAAGTTGTTTTGTAAAAGAGAGAGAGACCACAACTCAATGGGCTGGTATCTCAGTGGCTATTCAGGAAACATCACAGAGAAAGGATCTGCTTCATGCATGAGAGTCACCGATGATTTCCCTTTAAAAAAAAAAAACCAGCAAAACTCCCAAAAACATTATCAGCATTCAACAACATGTCTATGATTTCTTTGCCTTGCCTTTGATTGTGCAGTAAATGATGCTGTAGTTAATCTGTGCAATTAATGCAAATTTCCTTGTAACTGACTAGACAGAATTGACAGGTTATCTTAAACACAGCAGGGAGTCACTCTATGATGGAACTGGTTCATCATCACCTGTGTGACAGTGACATAATTGAGATCTTTCCTTTGTCTATAAATCTCATTATGTTCAACATGATATGTTGTCATACAGATTTCTTAGGGTTTTGTCCCACTGGTGGTTTCCTTGGTATGCTTACATAATTTTTGCCAGATCCAATCAGTTTTGCCATGCACTCTCAGCTCCACGTCATTGTGTTCCCCTTATGTTCCAGTCCAGGCATTTTAGACCTCTTGTAACTGTTGTAAGAGTATCTCATGTTCCACCTAAATGATTTAGGGTTTTATTTAGGCTGGGTTTTATCTTCCATCACTGAGTTCATTGACTTTCCTTAGGCGTAATTCCTGGGACACTGAGCCTAACTCCTGGGGGATTCCTCCAGTTATTTCTCCTTTCTTAGATAGTTTACACTCTCACTATTACTGTGAGAGTGTTTCTGTAGCAAATATTCTTCTCAAGATGAGAAGAAACTTCAATGGTACAATCCATTTGTTATTGTGATTTAAATACACACACACAAACACACACAAGTTAATGCACATACACTGATGATATCTCAATTTATGGGGACATTCTCTGGATGTCAAGATCGATATCTCTCGAGTGGTTCTCAGAAGGACACAGGGTGACCCTCTATAGGTCCTTAAGCAGGGAGGAGAAGTTGACCGCACTGTGACATGTCCCTAGGAACTATGTGTGCCTTGTCCCATAGTCAGACTGATGACTGACTATCTTGAAAACCACCATGGAACTTTTGTTTGGCAAATGATGGAGATCAAGTCAGGGTCAAAATCAGAAACCTAGATGGAGCTTCCAAGCTCCAGTGGAAGAGCAGATGGATGGAGAAAAAGAGCAAGGATGTCAGGAATATAAGGGCTTGGTCCACACTATGAGACACTGTGCCTGAACTAAGGGGATTTCAACTAATCCAGTGACCTGGGAATGAAAGAACATGGGATCAAACTGGAGGCTCTGAATGTGGCTGACAATTGGGGCAGACGGAGAAGCCAAAGATAATGGCACTTGCAATTGTCTGCATATCATACACTGGCTTTTTGTGATCATATTTTTTGTGGATGCATACCTTGCTAAATCTGGATGGATGAAGGGTGGGCTTGGACTTCCCACAGCTCAAAGTACCCTGCCCTCTATTTGGACTGGTGTTTGAGTGGAGAGGTTTATTTGCGGAGCAAGAAGAATGTGGGAGGAGGAAGAGAAGTGGAAAGTTTGATAATTATTATTATGAAGTAATGGAAAAATCAATAGAAAATAACCAATGAGGACATTGGAGCTAGGAAAAAAAAACATTCATGTGAGTTGTTGACTCAGACCAAAAATTATTTTACAGAAAAAAAAAAACACATAAAAAGTTGAGTTACTTGGAAAATATGACTCAAGTAATTGGGAAGAAGATTGGGGTTTTTATTTTGTGTCTTCATGGGGCTGTATGGGCAGCATTTTAGGACCTGTATGCTGGATATTTCTGGGGGTTAGTAGGGAAGAAACCTGGCTAGGAGTAGTTTTATGACATAAGTAGAGCCTTGATGATGTCACAAAGCTTTGGTTGGGGTGGCAACTCGGTTCCAAATGAAGCACTAGTCTTCTGTGAAGGTGGGCTTACTATCTTCACGGTGGCTGAGGAGGTCAGTTCAGCTCTTGGGCTCCACAACTGTTCAATCGAATTTCCAGAAGTTGGAATCTAGAGAGCCAAGATATTTTCTTTTGATAAATATGTTTAGGAAGCAACTAGGACCTCTGTAGTCAAAGAAAGGTTTCTTTCAAATCTGCTCTGGGTCCAAAATTTATGTCGTTAACAGCTCCTATATTTGATAGCTGGGGGACGGTTAATGTCGGGTATTTTCCCCACTCTATCTTTGCTAAAAATGTCCAATTCCTCAGTCCACTTAAATGGCAAAGATCCTCTTTGTCCATATGTGTTTTTAAAGATAATTATTTCTAATAGGTGCTGTTGCACAGATTAATGTTTCTTTCTTTTGGCAATTTGACTCACAGTACTCACTTCTCTAATGAAGATACAGAATATCTTTATGTAATCAACCAGGATCTGGATCAGGAGACACAATAGAGAGAGCCAGTGGACTGGAGTGCCATGACCTTGGGCAGGTGGTTATAGATCAGCCAACTAACCAGTAGCTTGTGTGGTAAGGAGAGGAGTGGCTGTTCTTTGAATTCTTTGCCATCTGTTCAGATATTTCTTTCTCACTTTAGGTATAGGCATAGCTTCCTCTCTCATTGATATAGTAAGTCAGGAGGTAGGTTTCTCAGTAGAGGTCAATTGCATTTTGCAGCAGGAATATGTCTCTGATACACATATACTGAGCTGTAGACAAGAGTTTGATAATTTTCCTATTAATTTCTTAAGAACATATTACATTTAGGTATCCAAATCTATTCAGCCCTGCCATTTTCACCTGCTCCAAAGTTATTCCTAAAAAGAGCCTTGACCTCACATCCTCACCTTCTTATCCTTGCAGGCACTTATGGTGGAGGAAACCACTTTGTGTCTGATTTAAACTGAAGAGTTCTTCCTATGCAGAGATTGGCAGCTATGAAGCCCAAGCACAGAAACAGAGCCAAGAGACAGTGGAACAGGAGTGCTGTGGCCTATCTCAGAATGTCTCCCGCCATGATGAAGATGCCTCTTAGTATGAGTGGCATGCCACCTCTCCAGAAGAAGAATGGGCCATCGCTCCAGAAGCAAAAACTTAGTAAGCCTTTTGAGGCCCTGGAGAATATTGTTGGCCGCAGAATTTCTCATGGCTGGAAGGAAGCCAATGAACCAGTCACCCATTGGAAAGCCATCATTCTAGATCAACTGCCAACATATACCTCTCTCTATTTGTTGAAATATGATGGGATTGATTGTGTCTATGGCTTGGAGCTTCATAGTGATGAAAGGATTTTAAACCTGAAGATCCTGCCTAATAATGTGCCATTTCCTCAGGTGACAGACACTCATCTCTCAAACACCATAGTTGGCAGAGCAGTGAAACATACATTCATGGGCACAAATGGCTCTAAGAATGACTGGAACGGGATGGTCCTAGAAGAGGTGCCAATCATGAAGACCTGGTTTTATATTACCTACAAAAAGATCCGGTCTTGTACATTTACCACCTCCTGGATGACTACCTGGAAGGCAACCTCCACATTATGCCAGGCTCTAAGGAAGAGTGGAGTGGCGTGGTCCCAGATGAGGTGCAGACCATAACGACCTGTTTCTACATTGTCAACGAGAATGATCCGGTCCTGTACCTTTAGCACCATCATGATGATTCCATTGAAGGCAACCTCCATATCACGCCTGAATGTCCTTCAGTAGAGGTGACTTTGGAATTAGGCAGGGATTCCTTGGAGGGCAAAAGAGTGCAGTACAACAAAAAAGATGGAACCCAAGAGATAGGTAAAATTATTTGCCAAGTTCCCAACAAACCTTCTGTGTATTTCATCAAGTTTGATAATGACTTCCATATCTATGTCTATGATTTGGTGAAGATCTGTTAAAGTGAAATTCTCAAATTTTGAGGGGCAGACTTAATTCTCTTCTTGGGAATGTGTTTTTTCAGAGATACCTCAGGTCTTCTATGAATCCTGGTATCTTTTCCAATGGATTATTCTTTCTCAAAGAATAAAAATTTGTTAACATGTTGTGTTATATGGTCAATGATGGATTGTGTTTGGTGGATGGGGCATCACAGAAATACATGCCTCAAAACAAAGCAGGATTTATGGTCTTTTCCCCTTGGAGAGTAAAGGACTGGGGATGCGTGGTGTGGTAAAGGACAAGATGGCTGTCAAGGAAGCAGTGGAGAGGGGATAAAAATTTGTATGATCTCAGGGTGGTATGAAGCTTGAGGGAAAACCATGTCAAATGGAAAGATATGACCACTATCAGCGTGAGGTATTGGGACCTAAGAGGATAAAGAGTAGATTAATCAGGAAGGGACACAAATGTATACTCAAAATCAGAGAAAATTAGGTTTCATTTGATGAATGGTTTAATTCGTACAGGCTGTAAGTCAAAGGATGTTTGATCTCCACTAGAGCATGTTGCTTAGTGAAAAGTGTCTCCGCTCAGTTGCTCTTCTCCAGTAAGTTGGACATCAAGCTACCTACTTAGTTTTCCCAGAATTCTGTCTGCCACCTACTTTGTCATGCCTGGATTCGGTATGCCTTGAACTCTCATAGGTCTTATCCATGCCATCCTACCCTTGTCAGTTCATTTAAATAATTGCCCTGCCATATCTGGAAAACAGTGTTCCCTTTCATTGATCATGTTCTGTAGTACTTGGGCTATAAAACTCATGAACACACTCACCCACACACAGGATAAACATGTACATATGATGCCCACTAGTGTGTGACATGCACACATATGATGAATGCACCGAACTCCATAATATCAGTAAAGTAGGGAATCCATGATGCTAGGTGGAGTCTGGCAAAGACCCCACACACCCATCAAACTGCCAAACACCAGTATGGTACTGATGTCTGACTCCCATCCTGGAAGGAACCTGCCATCCTGTAACTGGGCTATTTTTGGTTCCTTCATCTTCACAAATAGTTAAAATGTTAGAGTTGTCAAACTGGGAGTTAGGGTCCAGCATGTAGATCAGCTGTCCCAGGTCAGGTGATTTGGCTACAATTTGGGTGAGAAATTGTACCAAGGAATTCTGGTACACCCTCTCCTCTTCTTCTCCCTGTCCTCATCATCACTCTTGTGGGTGGGCCTGGAGCACAAAGAAGGAAAAATGGAATAAGCCTCCTCCTTAGTGGAAAACCTTGTCAATCCTTAATTTGACCTGACTCTCTGAGGGAATGCAGCACATTTTTTCCTACTAGGTCTCCTCATTCATTGGTGCACTCATTTTTCCAAGGAATGATTGAATTCATCCATTCTTTCTTGTCTCTCTCTCTTCTTTCTTCCCTTCTTCCATTTCCCCCTTGATTGTAGAAATTTGAGCAGCAGGGCTGCATCCCCATGGGGCCGCCTTGTAAGGTTATGCTCCGAAATAACAACACAAAACTATTCATTTCAACACTGCCTGCCCCATTATTTTCAGCCTCTTAACCCATGTCAAATAATGTATGATGCAGCACGAGGTGCGCTTAGAAGGAGAGATTTAGCATGTCTGACCTGGTGGCTGGCTGTATCGCCATCTGCCTCAGAGTGCAGAGCTACCATTTCTGCCCATGGGAGAGGTGCATGGCATCTCTAAGCTCAATTCCTATTCCTCCCAGCATTCTCTTATGTTTATTCCACCCACCTATGTTCTAACCTTTCAGGCCAAACAGTTTCTTTATTTAATTAACCAATGACCTATACTCCATCATTACTCCTTTTTCTGTTTAAACAAGAACGGAATCTTTATCTTTAACATAGCACAATTACATATAACAAAACAGTTATCAAGCAAGAATTACAGTTACAATATTTATATCTATTTTATCTTTTATCATAACAATGGATAACTATAACTATCTATCTATTCTTCAACTCCATCAGAGACTCCAGAATAATACAGTATTACCTAAGCAAACAAAAAGTAAGCCATTTTCAAACTCTAGAAATGACAGAGACATCTCGCTGCCTGGACTGTCACCCAAAGTTCCTCTGTACCGTTGGTGTTTCCATCCTCAGTCTACAGGCCCATAGTTTCCAGCAGACATTTCCATGAAGCAGGAAATTTCAAAGGCAGTCACTATCTGCTTGTCTTGAAGAATGTTTTGCTGACCCTTTCCTGAATCAGGAACACGAAAAGATCATCTCGCCTTTAGGCAAGTTCAGTAGTCCTCTCTCTGAGTGTTTTCTGTGTACAGTTTATGCAACAATCTAGGCAAGAGCAGTTTCTTCCCCAAATGGCTATCAAACTCCATAAGGATCCTCTTTGATGCCCATCTTCTTCCTGAAGTAGATATGTGCTGCCAAGAGTAGAGTGTCTCACTGTCATGAAAAACCCTAAGGTACTAAAACATTAAATAGCCTATATTGTAGTCTAGAGAGATATGAATAATGCCTATGTGAGTGAAATATATATATCTATGTAGCTAGAAAATCTAACTAACATGACTACAAACTTGACGATTATTAATGATTATCCATTAATAACCTATATACATTATATATTTAAATGAACTACACAATCACAATACCTTAATTAGATCAAAAATGCATATACATATAACAAAATTGACCTAAAATCTCTATCAGTAAAGCAAAATCTATACTAATGCAAATATTCATATCTATATCACATCCGTCTTTACATGTAAAAGAACGTTTAAAAGCCATATTTGGGAACGTGGGTGCAGTTTTTTCTCTCCAAAATGCTTCCTGCTGAATGGTGGCATCATTATTGATTTATCTCAGTTGGCAGTTGAGCGAAGCAATTTTTTAAAGTTGTTCACAGCAAACTTTAAGTAGGGCGTGGTCCATCCTACCATATTAGGATAGAGGCATCCACAGACTATCACCCTCCATGAAAACAAAATAGAAACTCCTTTCCAAAGCATCATGTCCTTAGATCCAAATTTCAAAGCCAAGGCATTTTCAAAATATCTATGTTGGATTATTTCAGCAGCTTTTATAAAGAAACATCTTTTAGCAGCTATTGCTACTGCCTCAAAATTCAAATGATTCAAAAAGAGCATAATAGCATACAATATCAAAATTCGCTATGAATTTTCCATCTTTTTGCGCTTCAATTTAACCTCTATTTTGTTTACTTTTCCTTTTTATTTTTTGCCTTTTGAGACAGGTTCTCTGTATCTTTGACCTGGAATAACTCTGTATACCTGTCTGTCCTTGAGGTCTCAGAGATCTGCCTCTCTCTGCCTTTCAGGCATTGGGATTAAAGGTGTATGCTACTACACATTGAACTCACAAAGATCTGTTTGTCTCTGCCTTCAAGGCACTGGGATTAAACGCGTGTGCTACCTCACCTTGAAGGTACAGAGGTCAATCTCCCTCTGCCTCCCATGTGTTGGGTTTACAGGTGTGTACTACCACACCCAACAACTCTCTTCCTTTTTTTAACTTTAAGAACTTCAAATTTTAGCCTGCACATATTTTTAACACACTGTAAATCAGTTAAAAATTTCCTTTGTCTTTGAATCTCTCTTTACTCTATTTCTCTGTCTGTTTTTCTGACCACATGAGTCTTTCATTTACCAAGCAATCTCAGTAGGACTAAAGCCGTGGCTTTGCTGGCCAGATGTAGCCCATTCCTTAGCTTTCTGCCATTCCAATTTTGTGGCTGAGGTACCGAACAGAGCCGCATTCAGTGCCACAAGTCTACAGTGTTTCAAGGTCCTTGCCATCAAAGAGGCTGCAACAGACAACACTCAAGCCCTCTTTCTGTAGCTGGCCCTCCTTCCTCAAACAGTCAGAGTTTGCCCAGGCAGGATGGCCCAGAAAGCCGGCATTGTAAAAGAACACAGTTTGTTTTCCTGCTACTGCTGAAAACATACAAGCATTCAGTTGGCTTTTATCAACACCATTTAAATGTTTTGTGGCAGGACCTCTTAAGGGCTGCAGGGTTTTGCAGCTGAAGCTGAGTCAGCAAGCCTCTTTTAGATGAGAGCCCTTGCTTTCTTCTAGCAAGCAGAGCAGACCGAGAAATCGCTGCTACCAAGAAAACATGCTTTACTCTTTCCCAAGCATTCTCAGGCTTTCAGTGGATTCAGTTGTCCACAAGGCTGCAAGCCATTCTGTAGTTGTTTGAGCAGCGAGGCTGTGTCCCCAACACCACGACCGCATGAAGGTTATGCCTGAAATAAATACACAAAAACAGTATTCTTTTAAACACTGCTGGCCCATTAGATTCAGCATTTTAACCCATTTCTAATAATCAGTGTAGTATTATGAGGTGCACTTACCAGGAAAAATTCAGCATGTCTGACATGGTGGCTGGCTGCATCGACATCTGCCTCAGAGAGCAGAGCTATGGCATCTGCCGGGGAGAGGGGAGCATGGCTTCTCTGAGCTCACTACCTCTTCCTCCCGGCATTCTATTTTGTTTACTCCACCTACCTATGTTCTAACGTATCAGCTGAAGCGGATTCTTTCTTTAATTAATCAATAAACTTCTTCTGTCACTTTATCCTTTCAACAGCTTGCACATATAAATCTCCCATGTGTCTTCTGTTGTATAATCTTTCATTTGTAAAGAACTTGCACTCTCAGGGGAGGATTTTTCTGACATCTCTGTGGATGGAGATCATATGAGGAAGATCAGATGAGCAACCATGACAACTCTAATGCTGTAGAGTTAGGTGGACCAGAGATTGATGGCTGACATTCCTGTGCTATGCATCAGATGCCCCTGAACTCTGGCCGTGTTGACAGACAGGCAGACATCCAGTTGGTCACACATACTTAACTCATTTGGGTTCACAGATACTGTAAATGGAGTTTTAATTCTTCTCCTAAACTAATAAAGAAACCAAGATTAGGAGAAGAGAAGAGCCTGAAGTAAGGCCTCAAAATGGGTCATTTTGCAAAGGAAAGGTTACCTGCCTCCATGTATGCTGTCTCCCTTTCTTAGTCAAATCCATCCTTCCAGTGTCTAGCTAACAGCTAACCATAGGATTGAACCCAACTGCCTTTGATTTCTGAAATAAGTGCTGTCCCCTTAAGGTCTCATAACAGCACAGGAAGGTTTGTAAGACTGTCCCAGCAACAATTTAAAGCAATTCTAGGACACCAAAGATGCAGCAAATTTGGTTAATTGGTAATATAGATCGTTCTGATGGGACAAAATAATTTAGAATTGAAAAAAAAAAAACAGATTGGTGTACTCACGATGAATTTACGTGATATGGCACACACAGGCTTCTGGTTCTGAATACTCCATGCTCGGTGGGTTTTCGAGATTGTTGTGACCCTGAACCTAGCTGGAGGCTTTGGGGCCTTGAAAGGACAAGACTTAATATTTCAGGACATCCTTGTACTTGGTGCCCACTGTTTACTGATTTCCTTACAGAGAATGAGCAGCCATCTACTCCTGCTGCCATGCCTTCCCCACATGAACAGAGAGAAGACCCTATACACACAGGTCGCTTGTATCACATGTGAAGGCATAAGTCACAAACAAACTCCCACAGCAGTTTAGAGTTGTGATTAATAGAATGATTAGTTCTTGAAAGGGGAAAAACTTAGAGATCACAATCCCTTACAAAAGCCCTCTGCAGGATCAGAAAAGGAGCCTAGTAGCCGGAAGGGAAGCTCAAGCAAGAGATCAA
Source organism: Microtus pennsylvanicus (assembly GCF_037038515.1). NCBI lineage: Eukaryota > Metazoa > Chordata > Mammalia > Rodentia > Cricetidae > Microtus > Microtus pennsylvanicus. The sequence continues at coordinate 1,154,070 of NW_027460882.1, read as the reverse complement.
GCTGAAGGTAGAAGGTGCTTTTTAAAAGAGAGAGAGACCACAACTCAATGGGCTGGTATCTCAGTGGCTATTCAGGAAACATCACAGAGAAAGGATCTGCTTCATGCATGAGAGTCACCGATGATTTCCCTTTAAGAAAAAAACCCATCAAAACTCCCAATAACATCATCAGCATTAAACAACATGTCTATGATTTCTTTGCCTTGCCTTTGATTGTGCAGTAAATGATGCTGATAGTGAATCTGTGCAATTAATGCAAATTTCCTTGTAACCGACTAGACAGAATTGACACGTTATCTTAAACACAGCAGGGAGTCACTCTATGATGGAACTGGTTCATCATCACCTGTGTGACAGTGACATAATTGAGATCTTTCCTTTGTCTATAAATCTCATTATGTTCAACATGATATGATGTCATACAGATTTCTTAGGGTTTTGTCCCACTGGTGGTTTCCTTGGTATGCTTACATAATTTTTGCCAGATCCAATCAGTTTTTCTATGCACTCTCAGCTCCATTGTGTTCCCCTTATGTTCCAATCCAGGCATTTTAGACCTCTTGTAACTGTTGTAAGAGTATCTCATGTTCCACCTAAATGATTTAGGGTTTTATTTAGGCTGGGTTTTATCTTCCATCACTGAGTTCATTGACTTTCCTTGGGCGTAATTCCTGGGACACTGAGCCTAACTCCTGGGGGATTCCTCCAGTTATTTCTCCTTTCTTAGATAGTTTACACTCTCACTATTACTGTGAGAGTGTTTCTGTAGCAAATATTCTTCTCAAGATGAGAAGAAACTTCAATGGTACAATCCATTTGTTATTGTGATTTAAATACACACACACAAACACACACAAGTTAATGCACATACACTGATGATATCTCAATTTATGGGGCCATTCTGGGGATATCAAGATCGATATCTCTCGAGTGGTTCTCAGAAGGCCATAGGGTGACCCTCTCTAGGTACTTAAGCAGGGAGGAGAAGTTGACCGCACTGTGACATGTCCCTAGGAACTATGTGTGCCTTGTCCCAAAGTCAGACTGATGACTGACTATCTTGAAAACCACCATGGAACTTTTGTTTGGCAAATGATGGAGATCAAGTCAGGGTCAAAATCAGAAAACTAGATGGAGCTTCCAAGCTCCAGTGGAAGAGCAGATGGATGGAGAAAAAGAGCAAGGATGTCAGGAATATAAGGGCTTGGTCCACACTATGAGGCACTGTGCCTGAACTAAGGGGATTTCAACTAATCCAGTGACCTGGGAATGAAAGAACATGGGATCAAACTGGAAGCTCTGAATGTGGCTGACAATTGGGGCAGACGGAGAAGCCAAAGATAATGGCACTTGCAATTGTCTGCATATCATACACTGGCTTTTTGTGATCATATTTTTTGTGGATGCATACCTTGCTAAATCTGGATGGATGAAGGGTGGGCTTGGACTTCCCACAGCTCAAAGTACCCTGCCCTCTATTTGGACTGGTGTTTGAGTGGAGAGGTTTATTTGCGGATCAAGAAGAATGTGGGAGGAGGAAGAGAAGTGGAAAGTTTGATAATTATTATTATGAAGTAATGGAAAAATCAATAGAAAATAACCAATGAGGACATTGGAGCTAGGAAAAAAAACATTCATGTGAGTTGTTGATTCAGACCAAAAATTATTTTACAGAAAAAAAAACACATAAAGGGGTTGAGTTACTTGGAAAATATGACTCAAGTAATTGTTAAGAAGATTGGGGTTTTTATTTTGGGTCTTCATGGGGCTGTATGAGCAGCATTTTAGGACCTGTATGCTGGATATTTCTGGGGGTGAGTATGGAAGAAACCTGGCTAGGAGGAGTTTTATGACATAAGTAGAGCCTTGATGATGTCACAAAGCTTTGGTTGGGGGTGGCAACTCTGTTCCACATGAAGCACTGGTCTTCTGTGAAGGTGGGCTTACTATCTTCACGGTGGCTGAGGAGGTCAGTTCAGCTCTTGGGCTCCACAACTGTTCAACCGAATTTCCAGAAGTTGGAATCTAGAGAGCCAAGATATTTTCTTTTGGTAAATATGTTTAGGAAGCAACTAGGACCTCTGTAGTCAAAGAAAGGTTTCTTTCAAATCTGCTCTGGGTCCAAAATTTATGTTGTTAAAAGCTCCTATATTTGATAGCTGGGGTACAGTTAATGTCAGGTATTCTCCACACTCTATCTTTGCTAAACATGTCCAATTCCTCAGTCCACTTAAATGGCAAAGATCCTCTTTGTCCATATGTGTTTTTAAAGATAATTATTTCTAATAGGTGCTGTTTTACAGATTAATGTTTCTATCTTTTGGTAGTTTGACTCACAGTACTCACTTCTCTAATGAAGATACAGAATATCTTTATGTAATCAACCTGGATCTGGATCAGGAGTCACAATAGAGAGAGCCAGTGGACTGGAGTACCATGACCTTGGGCAGGTGGTTATAGATCAGCCAACTAACCAGTAGCTTGAGTGGTAAGGAGAGGAGTGGCTGTTCTTTGAATTCTTTGCCATCTGTTCAGATATTTCTTTCTCACTTTAGGTATAGGCATAGCTTCCTCTCTTATTGATATAGTAAGTCAGGAAGTAGGTTTCTCAGTAGAGGTCAATTGCATTTTGCAGCAGGAATATGTCTCTGATACACATATACTAAGCTGTAGACAAGAGTTTGATAATTTTCTTATTAATTTCTTAAGAACATATTCCATTTAGGTATCCAAATCTATTCAGCCCTGCCTTTTTCACCTGCTCCAAAGTTATTCCTAAAAAGAGCCTTGACCTCACATGCTCACCTTCTTATCCTTGCAGGCACTTATGGTGGAGGAAACCACTTTGTGTCTGATTTAAACTGAAGAGTTCTTCCTATGCAGAGATTGGCAGCTATGAAGCCCAAGCACAGAAACAGAGCCAAGAGACAGTGGAACAGGAGTGCTGTGGCCTATCTCAGAAAGTCTCCCGCCATGATGAAGATGCCTCTCAGTATGAGTGGCATGCCACATCTCCAGAAGAAGAATGGGCCATTGCTCCAGAAGCAAAAACTTAGTAAGCCTTTTGAGGCCCTGGAGAATATTGTTGGCCGCAGAATTTCTCATGGCTGGAAGGAAGCCAATGAACCAGTCACCCATTGGAAAGCCATCATTCTAGATCAACTGCCAACATATCCCTCTCTCTATTTGATGAAATATGATGGGATTGATTGTGTCTATGGCTTGGAGCTTCATAGTGATGAAAGGATTTTAAACCTGAAGATCCTGCCTAACAATGTGCCATTTACTCAGGTGACAGACACTCATCTCTCAAACACCATAGTTGGCAGAGCAGTGAAACATTCATTCCTGGGCACAAATGGCTCTAAGAATGACTGGAACGTGATGGTCCTAGAAGAGGTGCCAATCATGAAGACCTGGTTTTATATTACCTACAAGAAAGATCCAGTCTTGTACATTTACCACCTCCTGGATGACTACCTGGAAGGCAACCTCCACATCATGCCAGGCTCTAAGGAAGAGTGGAGTGGCGTGGTCCCAGATGAGGTGCAGACCATAACGACCTGTTTCTACATCGTCAACGAGAATGATCCGGTCCTGTACCTTTACCACCATCATGATGATTCCATTGAAGGCAACCTCCACATCACGCCTGAATGTCCTCCAGTAGAGGTGACTTTGGAATTAGGCAGGGATTCCGTGCAGGGCAAAAGAGTGCAGTACAACAAAAGAGATGGAACCCAAGAGATAGGTAAAATTATTTGCCAAGTTCCCAACAAACCTTCTGTGTATTTCATCAAGTTTGATAATGACTTCCATATCTATGTCTATGATTTGGTGAAGATCTGTTAAAGTGAAATTCTCAAATTTTGAGGGGCAGACTTAATGCTCTCTTTGGGAATGTGTTTTTTCAGAGATACCTCAGGTCTTCTATGAATCCTGGTATCTTTTCCAATGAATTATTCTTTCTCAAAGAATAAAAATTTGTTAACATGTTGTGTTATTTGGTCAATGATGGATTGTGTTTGGTGGATGGGGCATCACAGAAACACATGCCTCAAAACAAAGCAGGATTTATGATCTTTTCCCCTTGGAGAGTAAAGGACTGGGGATGCGTGGTGTGGTAAAGGACAAGATGGCTGTCAAGGAAGCAGTGGAGAGGGGACAAAAAGTTGTATGATCTCGGGGCGGTATGAAGCTTGAGGGAAACCATGTCAAATGGAAAGATGTGACCGCTATCAGCGTGAGGTATTGGGACTTAAGAGGATAAAGAGTAGATTAATCAGGAAGGGACACAAATGTATACTCAAAATCAGAGAAAATTAGGTTTCATTTGATGAATGGTTTAATTCGTACTGGCTGTAAGTCAAAGGATGTTTGATCTCCACTAGAGCATGTTGCTTAGTGAAAAGTGTCTCCGCTCAGTTGCTCTTCTCCAGTAAGTTGGACATCAAGCTACCTACTTAGTTTTGCCAGAATTCTGTCTGCCACCTACTTTGTCATGCCTGGATTCGGTATGCCTTGAACTCTCATAGGTCTTATCCATGCCATCCAAACCTTGTCAGTTCATTTAAATAATTGCCCTGCCATATCTGGAAAACAGTGTTCCCTTTCATTGATCATGTTCTGTAGTACTTGGGCTATAAAACTCATGAACACACCCACCCACACACAGGATAAACATGTACATATGATGCCCACTAGTGTGTGACATGCACACATATGATGAATGCACCGAACTCCATAATATCAGTAAAGTAGGGAATCCATGATGCTAGGTGGAGTCTGGCAAAGACCCCACACACCCATCAAACCGCCAAATACCAGTATGGTACTGATGTCTGACTCCCATCCTGTAAGGAACCTGCCATCCTGTAACTGGGCTATTTTTGGTTCCTTCATCTTCACAAACTTGGTTAAAATGTTAGAGTTGTCAAACTGGGAGTTAGGGTCCAGCATGTAGATCAGCTGTCCCAGGTCAGGTGATTTGGCTACAATTTGGGTGAGAAATTGTACCAGGGAATTCTGGTACACCCTCTCCTCTTCTTCTCCCTGTCCTCATCATCACTCTTGTGGGTGGGCCTGGAGCACAAAGAAGGTAAAATGGAATAAGCCTCCTCCTTAGTGGAAAACCTTGTCAATCCTTAATTTGACCTGACTCTCTGAGGGAATGCAGCACATTTTTTCCTACTAGGTCTCCTCATTCATTGGTGCACTCATTTTTCCAAGGAATGATTGAATTCATCCATTCTTCCTTGTCTCTCTCTCTTCTTTCTTCCCTTATTCCATTTCCCCCTTGATTGTAGAAATTTGAGCAGCAGGGCTGCATCCCCATGTGGCCGCCTTGTAAGGTCATGCTCCGAAATAACAACAGAAAACTATTCATTTAAACACTGCCTGCCCCATTATTTTCAGCCTCTTAACCCATGTCTAATAATGTATGTTGCAGCACGAGGTGCGCTTAGAAGGAAAGATTTAGCATGTCTGACCTGGTGGCTGGCTGTATCGCCATCTGCCTCAGAGTGCAGAGCTACCATTTCTGCCCATGGCAGAGGTGCATGGCATGTCTAAACTCAATTCCTATTCCTCCCAGCATTCTCTTATGTTTATTCCACCCACCTATGTTCTAACCTTTCAGGCCAAACAGTTTCTTATTTAATTAACCAATGACCTATACTCCATCTTTACTCCTATTTCTGTTTACACAAGAACGGAATCTTTAACTTTAACAAAGCAAAATTACATATAACAAAACAGTTATCAAGCAAGAATTACAGTTACAATATTTATATCTATTTTATCTTTTATCATAACAATGGAAAACTATAACTATCTATCTATCCTTCAACTCCATCAGAGACTCCAGAATAATACAGTATTACCTAAGCAAACAAAAAGTAAGCCATTTTCAAACTCTAGAAAGGACAGAGACATCTCGCTGCCTGGACAGTCAACCAAAGTTCCTCTGTACCGTTGGGGTTTCCATCCTCAGCCTACAGGCCCATAGTTTCCAGCAGACATTTCCATGAAGCAGGAAATTTCAAAGGCAGTCACTATCTGCTTGTCTTGAAGAATGTTTTGCTGACCCTTTCCTGAATCAGGAACACGAAAAGATCATCTCACCTTTAGGCAAGTTCAGTAGTCCTCTCTCTGAGTGTTTTCTGTGTACAGTTTATGCAACAATCCAGGCAAGAGCAGTTTCTTCCCCAAATGGCTATCAAACTTCATAAGGATCCTCTGTGATGCCCATCTTCTTCCTGAAGTAGATATGTGCTGCGAAGAGTAGAGTGTCTCACTGTCATGAAAAACCCTAAGGTACTAAAACATTAAATAGCCTATTTTGTAGTCTAGAGAGATATGAATAATGCCTATCTAACTGAAATATATATATCTATGTAGCTAGAAAATCCTACTAACATGACTACAAACTTGACTATTATTAATGATTATCCATTAATAACCTATATACATTATATTTTTAAATGAACTACACAATCACAATACCTTAATTAAGATCAAAAATGCATATACATATAACAAAATTGACCTAAAATCTCTATCAGTAAAGCAAAATCTATACTAATGCAAATATTCATATCTATATCACATCCCACTTTAAATGTAAAAGAACGTTTATAAGCCATATTTGGGAATGTGGGTGCAGTTTCTTCTCTCTAAAATGCTTCCTGCTGAATGGTGGCATCATTATTGATTTATCTCTGTTGGCAGTTGAGCGAAGCAATTTTTTAAAGGTGTTCACAGCAACCTTTAAGTAGGGCGTGGTCCATCCTACCATATTAGGATAGAGGCATCCACAGACTATCACCCTCTGTGAAAACAAAATAGAGACTCCTTTCCAAAGCATCATGTCCTTAGATCCAAATTTCACAGTCAAGGCATTTTCAAAATATCTATGTTGGATTATTTCAGCAGCTTTTATAAAGAAACATCTTTTAGCAGCTATTGCTACTGCCTCAAAATTCAAATGATTCAAAAAGAGCATAATAGCATACAATATCAAAATTCGCTGTGAATTTTCCATCTTTGTGCGCTTCAATTTAACCTCTATTTTGTTTATTTTTCCTTTTTATTTTTTGCCTTTTGAGACAGGTTCTCTGTATCTTTGACCTGGAATAACTCTGTAAACCTGTCTGTCCTTGAAGTCTCAGAGATCTGCCTCTCTCTGCCTTTCAGGCATTGGGATTAAAGGTGTAAGCTACTACACATTGAACTCACAAAGATCTGTGTGTCTCTGCCTTCAAGGCACTGGGATTAAAGGCATGTGCTACCTCACCTTGAAGGTACAGAGGTCAATCTCCCTCTGCCTCCCATGTGTTGGGTTTACAGGTGTGTACTACCACACCCAACAACTCTCTTCCTTTTTTTAACTTTAAGAACTTCAAATTTTAGCCTGCACATATTTTTAACACACTGTAAATCAGTTAAAAATTTTCTTTGTCTTTGAATCTCTCTTTACTCTATTTCTCTCTCTGTTTTTCTGACCACATGAGTCTTTCATTTACCAAGCAATCTCAGTAGGACTAAAGCCGTGGCTTTGCTGGCCAGATGTAGCCCATTCCTTAGCTTTCTGCCATTCCAACCTTGTGGCTGAGGTACCGAACAGAGCCGCATTCAGTGCCACAAGTCTACAGTGTTTCAAGGTCCTTGCCATCAAAGAGGCTGCAACAGACAACACTCAAGCCCTCTTTCTGTAGCTGGCCCTCCTTCCTCAAACAGTCAGAGTTTGCCCAGGCAGGATGGCCCAGAAAGCCGGCATTTTAAAACAACACAGTTTTTTTTCCTGCTACTGCTGAAAACATACAAGCATTCAGTTGGCTTTTATTAACAACATTTAACTGTTTTGTGGCAGGACCTCTTAAGGGCTGCAGGGTTTTGCAGCTGAAGCTGAGTCAGCAAGCCTCTTTTAGATGAGAGCCCTTGCTTTCTTCTAGCAAGCAGAGCAGACCGAGAAATCGCTGCTACCAAGAAAACATGCTTTACACTTTCCCAAGCATTCTCAGGCTTTCAGTGGATTCAGTTGTCCACAAGGCTGCAAGCCATTCTGTAGTTATTTGAGCAGCGAGGCTGTGTCCCCAGCACCACGGCCGCATGAAGGTTATGCCTGAAATAAATACACAAAAACTGTATTTTTTTAAACACTGCTGGCCCATTAGATTCAGCATTTTAACCCAATTCTAATAATCAGTGTAGTATTATGAGGTGCACTTACCAGGAAAAATTCAGCATGTCTGACATGGTGGCTGGCTGCATCGACATCTGCCTCAGAGAGCAGAGCTATGGCATCTGCCGGGGAGAGGGGAGCATGGCTTCTCTGAGCTCACTACCTCTTCCTCCCGGCATTCTATTTTGTTTACTCCACCTACCTATGTTCTAACCTATCAGCTGAAGCGGATTCTTTCTTTAATTAATCAATAAACTTCTTCTGTCACTTTATCCTTTCAACAGCTTGCCCATAGAAATCTCCCATGTGTCTTCTGTTGTAGAATCTTTCATTTGTAAAGAACTTGCACTCTCAGGGGAGGATTTTTCTGACATCTCTGTGGATGGAGATCATATGAGGAAGATCAGATGAGCAACCATGACAACTCTAATGCTGTAGAGTTAGGTGGACCAGAGATTGATGGCTGACATTCCTGTGCTATGCATCAGATGCCCCTGAACTCTGGCCCTGTTGACAGACAGGTAGACATCAAGTTGGTCACACATACTTAACTCATTCAGGTTCACAGATACTGTAAATGGAGTTTTAATTCTTCTCCTAAACTAATAAAAAAACCAAGATTAAGAGAAGAGAAGAGCCTGAAGTAAGGCCTCAAAATGGGTCATTTTGCAAAGGAAAGGTTACCTGCCTCCATGTATGCTGTCTCCCTTTCTTAGTCAAATCCATCCTTCCAGTGTCTAGCTAACAGCTAACCATAGGATTGAACCCAACTGCCTTTGATTTCTGAAATAAGTGCTGTCCCCTTAAGGTCTCATAACAGCACAGGAAGGTTTGTAAGACTGTCCCAGCAACAATTTAAAGCAATTCTAGGACACCAAAGATGCAGCAAATTTGGTTTATTGGTAATATAGATCGTTCTGATGGGAAAAAATGATGTAGCATTAAAAAAAAAACAGATTGGTGTACTCACGATGAATATGTGATATGGCACACACAGGCTTCTGGTTCTGAATACTTCATGCTCGGTGGGTTTTGGAGATTGTCGTGACCCTGAACCTAGCTGGAGGCTTTGGGGCCTTGAAAGGACAAGACTTAATATTTCTGGAGATCCTTGTATTTGGTCCCCATTGTTTACTGATTTCCTTACAGAGAATGAGCAGCCATCTACTCCTGCTGCCATGCCTTCCCCACATGAACAGAGAGAAGACCCTATACACACAGGTCGCTTGTATCACATGTGAAGGCATAAGTCACAAACAAACTCCCACAGCAGTTTAGAATTGTGATTAATAGAATGATTAGTTCTTGAAAGGGGAAAAACTTAGAGATCACAATCCCTGACAAAAGCCATCTGCATGATCAGAAAAGGAGCCTAGTAGCCGGAAGGGAAGCTCAAGCAAGAGATCAAGCTGAAGGTAGAAGTTGCTTTTTAAAAGAGAGAGAGACCACAACTCAATGGGCTGGTATCTCAGTGGCTATTCAGGAAACATCACAGAGAAAGGATCTGCTTCATGCAAGAGTCACCGATGATTTCCCTTTAAGAAAAAAACCCATCAAAACTCCCAATAACATCATCAGCATTCAACAACATGTCTATGATTTCCTTGCCTTGCCTTTGAGTGTGCAGTAAATGATGCTGATAGTTAATCTGTGCAATTAATGCAAATTTCCTTGTAACTGACTAGACAGAATTGACAGGTTATCTTAAACACAGCAGGGAGTCACTCTACGATGGAACTGGTTCATCATCACCTGTGTGACAGTGACATAATTAAGATCTTTCCTTTGTCTATAAATCTCATTATGTTCAACATGATATGTTGTCATACAGATTTCTTAGGGTTTTGTCCCACTGGTGGTTTCCTTGGTATGCTTACATAATTTTTGCCAGATCCAATCAGTTTTGCCATGCTCTCTCAGCTCCACGTCATTGTGTTCCCCTTATGTTCCAGTCCAGGCATTTTAGACCTCTTGTAACTGTTGTAAGGGTATCTCATGTTCCACCTAAATGATTTAGGGTTTTATTTAGGCTGGGTTGTATCTTCTATCACTGAGTTCATTGACTTTCCTTGGGCGTAATTCCTGGGACACTGAGCCTAACTCCTGGGGGATTCCTCCAGTTATTTCTCCTTTCTTAGATAGTTTACACTCTCACTATTACTGTGAGAGTGTTTCTGTAGCAAATATTCTTCTAAAGATGAGAAGAAACTTCAATATTACAATCCATTTGTTATTGTGATTTAAATACACACACACAAACACACACAAGTTAATGCACATACACTGATGATATCTCAATTTATGGGGCCATTCTGGGGATGTCAAGATCGATATCTCTCGAGTGGTTCTCAGAAGGCCATAGGGTGACCCTCTCTAGGTATTTAAGCAGGGAGGAGAAATTGATCGCACTGTGAAATGTCCCTAGGAACTATGTGTGCCTTGTCCCATAGTCAGACTGATGACTGACTATCTTGAAAACCACCATGGAACTTTTGTTTGGCAAATGATGGAGATCAAGTCAGGGTCAAAATCAGAAAACTAGATGGAGCTTCCAAGCTCCAGTGGAAGAGCAGATGGATGGAGAAAAAGAGCAAGGATGTCAGGAATATAAGGGCTTGGTCCACACTATGAGACACTGTGCCTGAACTAAGGGGATTTCAACTAATCCAGTGACCTGGGAATGAAAGAACATGGGATCAAACTGGAAGCTCTGAATGTGGCTGACAATTGGGGCAGACGGAGAAGCCAAAGATAATGGCACTTGCAATTGTCTGCATATCATACACTGGCTTTTTGTGATCATATTTTTTGTGGATGCATACCTTGCTAAATCTGGATGGATGAAGGGTGGGCTTGGACTTCCCACAGCTCAAAGTACCCTGCCCTCTATTTGGACTGGTGTTTGAGTGGAGAGGTTTATTTGTGGAGCAAGAAAAATGTGGGAGGAGGAAGAGAAGTGGAAAGTTTGATAATTATTATTATTATGAAGTAATGGAAAAATCAATAGAAAATAACCAATGAGGACATTGGAGCTAGGGAAAAAAAACATTCATGTGAGTTGTTGACTCAGACCAAAAATTATTTTACAGAAAAAAAAAACACATAAATGGGTTGAGTTACTTGGAAAATATGACTCAAGTAATTGGGAAGAAGATTGGGGTTTTTATTTTGGGTCTTCATGGGGCTGTATGAGCAGCATTTTAGGACCTGTATGCTGGATATTTCTGGGGGTTAGTAGGGAAGAAACCTGGCTAGGAGGAGTTTTATGACATAAGTAGAGCCTTGATGATGTCACAAAACTTTGGTTGGGGGTGGCAACTCTGTTCCACATGAAGCACTGGTCTTCTGTGAAGGTGGGCTTACTATCTTCACGGTGGCTGAGGAGGTCAGTTCAGCTCTTGTGCTCCTCAACTGTTCAACCGAATTTCGAGAAGTTGGAATCTAGAGAGCCAATATATTTTCTTTTGGTAAATATGTTTAGGAAGCAACTAGGACCTCTGTAGTCAAAGAAAGGTTTCTTTCAAATCTGCTCTGGGTCCAAAATTTATGTCGTTAACAGCTCCTATATTTGATAGCTGGGGGACCGTTAATGTCGGGTATTCTCCCCACTCTATCTTTGCTAAAAATGTCCAATTCCTCAGTCCACTTAAATGGCAAAGATCCTCTTTGTACATATGTGTTTTAAAAGATAATTATTTCTAAGAGGTGCTGTTGCACAGATTAATGTTTCTTTCTTTTGGCAGTTTGACTCACAGTACTCACTTCTCTAATGAAGATACAGAATATCTTTATGTAATCAACCTGGATCTGGATCAGGAGACACAATAGAGAGAGCCAGTGGACTGGAGTGCCATGACCTTGGGCAGGTGGTTATAGATCAGCCAACTAACCAGTAGCTTGAGTGGTAAGGAGAGGAGTGGCTGTTCTTTGAATTCTTTGCCATCTGTTCAGATATTTCTTTCTCACTTTAGGTATAGGCATAGCTTCCTCTCTCATTGATATAGTAAGTCAGGAAGTAGGTTTCTCAGTAGAGGTCAATTGCATTTTGCAGCAGGAATATGTCTCTGATACACATATACTGAGCTGTAGACAAGTGTTTGATAATTTTCTATTAATTTCTTAAGAACATATTCCATTTAGGTATCCAAATCTATTCAGCCCTGCCTTTTTCACCTGCTCCAAAGTTATTCCTAAAAAGAGCCTTGACCTCACATGCTCACCTTCTTATCCTTGCAGGCACTTATGGTGGAGGAAACCACTTTGTTTCTGATTTAAACTGAAGAGTTCTTCCTATGCAGAGATTGGCAGCTATGAAGCCCAAGCACAGAAACAGAGCCAAGAGACAGTGGAACAGGAGTGCTGTGGCCTATCTCAGAAAGTCTCCCGCCATGATGAAGATCCCTCTTAGTATGAATGGCATGCCACATCTCCAGAAGAAGAATGGGCCATCGCTCCAGAAGCAAAAACTTAGTAAGCCTTTTGAGGCCCTGGAGAATATTGTTGGCCGCAGAATTTCTCATGGCTGGAAGGAAGCCAATGAACCTGTCACCCATTGGAAAGCCATCATTCTAGATCAACTGCCAACATATCCCTCTCTCTATTTGTTGAAATATGATGGGATTGATTGTGTCTATGGCTTGGAGCTTCATAGTGATGAAAGGATTTTAAACTTGAAGATCCTGCCTAATAATGTGCCATTTCCTCAGGTGACAGACACTCATCTCTCAAACACCATAGTTGGCAGAGCAGTGAAACATACATTCATGGGCACAAATGGCTCTAAGAATGACTGGAACGGGATGGTCCTAGAAGAGGTGCCAATCATGAAGTCCTGGTTTTATATTACCTACAAGAAAGATCCGGTCTTGTACATTTACCACCTCCTGGATGACTACCTAGAAGGCAACCTCCACATCATGCCAGGCTCTAAGGAAGAGTGGAGTGGCGTGGTCCCAGATGAGGTGCAGACCATAACAACCTGTTTCTACATTGTCAACGAGAATGATCCGGTCCTGTACCTTTACCACCATCATGATGATTCCATTGAAGGCAACCTCCACATCATGCCTGAATGTCCTCCAGTAGAGGTGACTTTGGAATTAGGCAGGGATTCCTTGGAGGGCAAAAGAGTGCAGTACAACAAAAAAGATGGAACCCAAGAGATAGGTAAAATTATTTGCCAAGTTCCCATCAAACCTTCTGTGTATTTCATCAAGTTTGATAATGATTTCCATATCAATGTCTATGATTTGGTGAAGATCTGTTAAAGTGAAATTCTCAAATTTTGAGGGGCAGACTTAATGTTCTCTTTGGGAATGTGTTTTTTCAGAGATACCTCAGGTCTTCTATGAATCCTGGTATCTTTTCCAATGGAATATTCTTTCTCAAATGATAAAAATTTGTTAACATGTTGTGTTATTTGGTCAATGATGGATTGTGTTTGGTGGATGGGGCATCACAGAAATACATGCCTCAAAACAAAGCAGGATTTATGGTCTTTTCCCCTTGGAGAGTAAAGGACTGGGGATGCGTGGTGTGGTAAAGGACAAGATGGCTGTCAAGGAAGCAGTGGAGAGGGGACAAAAAGTTGTATGATCTCGGGGCGGTATGAAGCTTGAGGGAAAACCATGTCAAATGGAAAGATGTGACCGATATCAGCGTGAGGTATTGGGACTTAAGAGGATAAAGAGTAGATTAATCAGGAAGGAACACAAATGTATACTCAAAATCAGAGAAAATTAGGTTTCATTTGATGAATGGTTTAATTCGTACTGGCTGTAAGTCAAAGGATGTTTGATCTCCACTAGAGCATGTTGCTTAGTGAAAAGTGTCTCCGCTCAGTTGCTCTTCTCCAGTAAGTTGGACATCAAGCTACCTACTTAGTTTTGCCAGAATTCTGTCTGCCACCTACTTTGTCATGCCTGGATTCGGTATGCCTTGAACTCTCATAGGTCTTATCCATGCCATCCAACCCTTGTCAGTTCATTTAAATAATCATTTGCCATATCTGGAAAACAGTGTTCCCTTTCATTGATCATGTTCTGTAGTACTTGGGCTATAAAACTCATGAACACACTCACCCACACACAGGATAAACATGTACATATGATGCCCACTAGTGTGTGACATGCACACATATGATGAATGCACCGAACTCCATAATATCAGTAAAGTAGGGAATCCATGATGCTAGGTGGAGTCTGGCAAAGACCCCACACACCCATCAAACCGCCAAATACCAGTATGGTACTGATGTCTGACTCCCATCCTGTAAGGAACCGGCTTTGCCCTATGTACATAACACACATCCGATCCCATACGGGTCTGCCAGGTCCTCTAGCACAAGGTAATGCAGAAATTGATCAATTATTGATTGGTAGTGTGCTTCAAGCCTCTGAATTTCATAAAAAACATCATGTTAATAGCAAAGTTTTGAAGAAAGAGTTTTCTATTACATGGCAACAAGCTAAGGAGATTGTGAAGAAATGCCCTACCTGCTCTTTCTATAACCAAACGCCACTGCCAGCAGGAGTTAATCCAAAGGGCACTCATAGAAATGAAATCTGGCAGATGGATGTGTTCCACTTTGCAGAATTTGGCAAATTGAAGTATGTTCATCACACCATCGACACTTATTCAGGCTTTCAGTGGGCAACTGCTTTAAGTTCAGAAAAAGCTGATTCAGTAATTACTCATTTATTAGAAGTCATGGCTATCATGGGTATACCTACACAAATAAAGACAGATAATGGTCCTGCTCTAGGAAGATGAAACGGTTTTTTGATCATTACAATATCAAGCATGTTACAGGTATACCATACAATCCTACAGGTCAAGCAGTCATAGAAAGATCAAATCGAACTATAAAGGATATGTTGAACAAACAGAAAGGAGTGGAAAACACCCCTAGAAATAGGTTACATAATGCTTTGTTAACCTTGAATTTTCTCAACGCTAACGAGAAGGGAACGACGGCTGCAGAAAGACATTGGATAATGGAAAAGTCTGCTGAACTAAATCAACCAGTTTATTTCAAGGATGTACTGACCTCACAATGGAAGCGAGGAGATGTGCTGCGTTGGGGAAGGGGTTTTGCTCTTATCTCCACAGGTGAGGAAAAATTATGGATACCGTCAAAATTAATAAAGGTTCGGTTTGAGGAAGGGAAGTCACTTGGAAAAGATAAATAACAATTCATTCACAAGGATGACCGACGTACAGATGGTAAGGATTACTAATAGGATGGGGGCAGGGTTCTTTTCTTATCTCCACAGGAAAATATTCATCTCCAAAGAATTTGAGGGACCCTGAATATTTAATTACTGATGGATGGAAAATAGTTACGACCCATTAAACATCAACAATAAAATTCTATACATATCGTAAGTATTGATTTTATATATACATATATATACATATATATACATATATATATATATATATATATATATATATTTATATGTTTTATTGAACACTTCTTTATAAATGTGTAGAGCTGGTTTTGGAGTTGGACTATGGCTCAGTCCTTCTTCAATTCCAAGCCTGTTGATAAGAGGTATTTCAAAGTTTCTGTCTCAGGTCAGGAGCCATGAAATGGGACAGAATAAGAATAATTTTATACTTGATAAACTTTCTTTTCCTTCCCTCACATCTGTGTCTTTCTTTATATGTCAGTATAAGTCCTTGTTGTTAATGTTTAAATTTCCCATAACAAGCAACATATTTTCCTACAGTAATTTTTGAAGTTTCCAGGATGAAGATGGGGCCCCACAACATCAACTCAATCTGGTTTTTATGACGTCATGAATTTTTTTTTTAAGCACTAATTTTAGACCTGTTTTTTGGTACCAACTGCAAGAGACAATTTCATATGATGCACATTTTTGACAACGCTCTGGCTGGACCTTCTCAAAACACACAGAGACTAGTTATAATTTTCTTAAGTCAAAGGTTAATTTGGGAATTTTACCATCGTTTGCTTTCACAGGGGCCCCTAAGAAGAACGTCGCCCCCATGTCAGCTAGAAGCAATCTAAGAGGACGACGTCCCCTCTCCCAACAGAGTTTGCCCACAGGGTTAGGGACATCTTTTAGTGGTTGGTTTAGGAGTGAGGGGATGGGGAGATATTGTATGTAATTAGGGATAAAAAAAAGGGGGGATTAACTGGGTTGATGGGATGATTGGTATTTGTGACTTACTGTTTTTAGAAAATTATGTTGGTACTGTTTCTTGTATATTGATATATTGAATATTGAATGTGAGTGTTCCTACCTCTATTTTGGTATAAGAGTATGCTTATATTGTATGGATACATCTATCATATCACAATGTACATTTCTACCTCTGGTACTATTTATGTAATAACATTGTTTACCTTTGATAAGTAATGACATTGTTTACAGGTGAAGATCATTGTCTTCATACATTGCACAATTGTTTATTCCCTTAGTTTTCAAATTAGATAGGTATTGAGAATTACATGTTTGTCATATTATTTTTAGGTTAATCAGGTCTTTTAGATACATAGAGATTATTTTCAGTATAGATAGTATAATCTTCAGCCTCTTTGAAGAGCTGTAGAAAATGGCCTTTAATCTAACCTAAAATTCTGTGCCATCGAGACACAATTTACTCCTGGCAACACCACTCTACTCCCGAGAGAACGTTGAGCACCAAAGACACTCCACTGGGAGCTTGTCTTCCTGGCAGAACTGGCCTTTGGGTTAAGAAAAACCCATACCTCTAGTGTGTATATATTCCATACTTTCTTCATCCATTCTTCCATTGAAGGGCATCTAGGTTGTTTCCAGGTTCTGGCTATTACAAATAATACTGCTATGAACATAGTTGAACAAATGCTTTTGACATGTGATAGAGCATCTCTTGGGTAAATTCCCAAGAGTGGTATTGCTGGGTCCAGGGGTAGGTTGATCCCGAATTTCCGGAGAAACCGAAACACTGACTTCCACAGTGGTTGCACAAGATTGCATTCCCACCAGCAATGGATGAGTGTACCCCTTCCTCCACAGCCTCTCCAGCAAAGGCTGAGGTCCCCAGTTAGTTCCCTGGGCAGCTGAGGATAGGGAACCTGAAATGACCCTACCCTAGAGCAATACTGACGAATATATTGCATATCATCCTAGAACTTACATCTGGCGATGGATGGAGATAGAGACAGAGACCCACACTGGAGCACTGGACTGAGCTCCCAAGGTCCCAATGAGGAGCAGAAGGAGTGAGAACATGAGCAAAGATGTCGGGACCACGAGGAGTGCACCCACCCACTGAGACAGTGGAGATGATCTACTGGGAGCTCACCAAGGCCAGCTGGACTGCTACCAGAAAAAGCATGGGATAAAACTGGACTCTCTGAACATGGCGAACAATGAGGGCTGATGAGACGCCAAGGACAATGACACGCGGTTTTGATCCTATGCAATGTGCTGGCTTGGTGGGAGCCTAGCCAGTCTGGATGCTCACCTTCCTAGATATGGATGGAGGGGGGAGGACCTAGGACGTACCACAGGGCAGGGATCCCTGACTGCTCTTTGGACTGGAAAGGGAGGGGGAGAGGAGTGGGGGGAAGGGGAGAGGGGTGGGAGGAGGGGGAGAAGAGTGGGAGGAGGGGGAGAAGAGTGGGAGGAGGGGGAGGGAAATGGGAGGCTGGTGGGAGGAGGTGGAAATTTGTTTTTTTTCTTTTCTTTATCCTCCTTTTATCAATAAAAAAATTTAAAAAAAAAAAAAAAAAAAAAAAAAAAGAAAAACCCATACCTCAACTACTGACTAAGATATAAACAGGATTGTCTTATCTTGCCAAGACAGGGTAGGATAATCCTAAGAAAGTTCCTTGCATTTGAGAATGGTATGTCAGTTATGTTAGGCCTTAGCCAAAGTTGGTTGACTCAACATTGCAAACGAGATTTTGGGTGATTGCCCAGGCAGTCAGTTGTCTCTGTCATTTGTTGCACATTTTGGATATCTCTTTTTTGTTAAGTAATATTTACTCCCTTCTCAGATCTTTGATGGAGTTGAAGATTATTTAATTGTAGTTACTCTTTAGCAAAACTTTTGCTCTCAATATTGTTTGTTATATTTATCATTTGTTATTATTGTTATAGTTATATTTGGTTTAGTTGTGTCTTATTTAGACAAAAGGGGGAGATGAAGGGGTTAAATCAGCTCCCTTTAGAGGGCGGGGTTTGCCTCAGGCGAATCCCTGCCAATAAAGGGTGCACGGAGAGGCGGCTCGCCCCTTTTTTGTTCCTCGCTACCTGTGCTACGCTGGAACTTTGGTTCAGTAAGTTTAACAATAAACTGGTAAATATTCTTTGATATCTGCATTGCCTTTATTTTGTCAGTTCCTTTTCTGCTTCAGCTGTTAATTCTCTGGGACTGTTTAAATCTTTATCACCATCCAAGGTCTTGTTCAAATGAATTATTAGATCAGGTGTTATCCCAATAGTTGGTCGTAAACTGGAAATGTCTCTTAACAGTCTTTGAAAGTCATTAAGAGTCCGTAAGCGATCTCTCCAAATTTGTGCCTTCTGTGTCTTAATTTTTTGCAAACCTATTCTATAACCTAAATAATTAACAGAATCTCCCTTCTGAATCTTTTCAGGAGCAATTTGCAATCCCCATTTAGGTAACAGTATCTGTATTTCTTCAAACAGTCTGTTCAAGGTATCTATGTTTGAATCAGATAACAATATGTCGTCCATGTAATGGTATACAATAGATTTGGGAAATTTCTTGCGTATTATTTGCAATGGTTGGTTCACAAAATACTGGCACAGGGAGGGGCTATTTAACATACCCTGGGGGAGGACGGTCCAGTGGTACCTCCTCGAAGGTTGAGAATTGTTATAAGTAGGCACTGTGAAGGCAAATTTTTCTCTATCTTCTTTTTGCAAAGGTATAGTGAAAAAACAATCCTTTAAATCAATAACTATGAGAGGCCATCCTTTTGGTAATAAAGAGGGCAACGGAATTCCAGATTGCAGAGGGCCCATAGGTTGAATAACCTTGTTGATGGCCCTGAGATCTGTCACCATTCTCCATTGACCTGATTTTTTCTTAACCACAAATACAGGAGAATTCCAAGGGCTGGTAGATTCTTCTATATGTCCAGCATCTAGTTGCTCTTGTACCAGCTGTTCTAAAGCCTGTAGCTTTTCCTCAGCTAAAGGCCATTGCTTTGTCCATATTGGTTTCTCAGTCAACCATTTTAGAGGCAAGGCTGTTGGTATTTCTGAAGGGACATCAATTGCTTGTTCCTGCACAGCCCTAATGGCCGGTTTTGTCCTTTTGTAAGAACTTTTAATATTCCTTTCAGAAATATGGGCTTTAGAAGTAGCAGGAATGTTAATTTGAGTATTCCATTGTTGTAATAGGTCACGACCCCATAAAGTCATTGCAATATTGGCTACATAAGGCCTTAATTTTCCTATTTGTCCCTCAGGCCCTATACATTCAACCCATCTCGTGCTCTGCCTTACTCGACATAGGGTTCCAATTCCCAGGAGCTGAACATTTACATTCTGAAGAGGCCAATATGGATGCCAAGATTCTGGGGGTAATGATACTTACATCAGCACCTGTGTCCAGTAGGCCAGTAATAAAAATGCCATTTACACACACTCTCAGCTTAGGTCTTTGATCATTTATAGAAGTTTGCGAAAACACACGTAACTCATCTTTCTGATTACTATTGCTTGTAACAGTAGGCATGTGGCTTTCTAATTGTCCTGACGAGGCATGTTCTCTGCAGAAACTGGGAATGTCTGAACCATGTTTGCCATGGGGGCCTGAGAGGCCCCCCCTCTCACGTTTCCCATTTGTATCAGGTTGCCTTGTCTATCTCTTGTAGACCTGCATTCATTCGTCCACTGTCTGCCCTTCCCACATCTTCTACATAAACCTGAAGGCTGATTCCTTCTATTCCTGTTATTTCTAGAAGACGCATTATTATTATTTCTGAAAACCCGTTGTTTACAATTCCTTTTCATATGACCCATTTTGCCACAATTAAAACATTTGGTATTCTGGTGTCTCGTTTTACCATTGGAAATTGCTTCTTCTACCCATGCTTCAGTGCCATAGTCAAATGTGTCAACATCTAGTGTATGCAAGACCCATTCTTCCAAGGACGCTGATCTGAACATTAAAGGCCTCAAGATCCTTTTGCATTCCACATTAGCATTTTCGTAAGCCAAAGACTCAATTATTATATGTCTTGCTTCTGGGTCAGGTATCCCCATTTGTACAGCCTTAGTTAATCCTTGTAAAAAGTCACTAAAGGGTTCTCTCTGACCCTGTTTAACTGTGACAAATGATTCCATTCTCTGTTCTGGGTCTGTACTCTGTACCAAGCCCTTAAGGCTGCTGTAGTACACATGGAGAGTATGTTTTCATCCAAATTATCTTGTTCCTGAGGGTCTGAAAAGAGCCCTTCACCTAGAATTTTATCTAGGGAAACGTCAATTCCCTTCGCCTTTTCCTGCTGTTCTAAAAGTCTAGCCTCTTGCCTGAATAAGCATTTCCATTTTAATTGCGGTCCACTCTCAAGGACCGCGGAGCTCAGCTGGAGCCAGTCCAAGGGGGTTGCTTTGCTTGTTGTGGCCCAAGATTTTAGCATCTCTTTAACAAAAGGGGAGTGCATCCCAAAAGACATGATGGCCTGTTTAATTTCTTTGAGATCATTCATACGGACAGGCTCCCATGTATCTTCCTTGATGACCCTAGGGTTTCTGGAACCAACCACCTTTTCTGTTGTTATTACAGGAAAGGCATGTAGAGCTGTAGGTAGAGCTTTGTGAAAATTTTCCCGGAGGGATTTATCCACAGATGTAGTTAAAATTTGCCTTTCTACCCTTTGCTCTTCTTCATCAGAATTTAGAAATTCCTCAATCTTTTCAATTCTATTCACCATTGCTTTTTGTAATGTCTGAATCTCCTGCCCAGAATTATGTTCTAAAGCCTTCATTGAGGATTCTAGAGTATGAAATTTGTCCAGTAGAGATAACTTGTCATCTTTGGACATAATTTTTATGGCATAAACCGTGCCTTCTTGTATTGACAATCTTTCCGCCAATCTGTCATAAGCTTTAGACAAAATTCGATTGTCACATTCAGCAGTTTTGATTCTCTCAGTTAACGTTTCAGTTCCTACAGAAAGGGACTGCTGAAACTTATGATCTAATTCAGCTGTTCCTTCTTCCATAGTAATGAATTTCTCCTTAACATCAGAAAGGGACTGCTGAAACTGACGATCTAATTCAGCTGTTCCTTCTTCCATAGTAATGAATTTCTCCTTAACATCAGAAAGGGACTGCTGAAACTTACAATCTAATTCAGCTGTTCCTTCTTCCATAGTAATGAATTTCTCCTTAACATCAACCAGTACTTTTTCTAGATTTTACTCAGTTAACCAAGTCATGTTAAACAAAGATTTGTTTTCTTCCTGGAGAACTTCAAACTGATTATTGAGAAGATTGTTGTCGCTCTCAATAGTTTTCAAACGTTCAACCTCTGCCTTAAGAGATTTGATCATTTTCCTATTATCAAACCAAATAGTGCTAAGGAAAATTAAGAATCCCAGGAATATCCATATATGTGGTGTGGTAGACACCTCTTGTAAGATCTCCCAAATGGTGCACTCAAAAGAACTATTGAAATAGGCTGTGGTCACGTTCTCAGACATTATTTAGAAAAGAAAAAGTTCTCTTACCTGTAATAACTGGTTCCTGCCAGTGGTGGCGAAAGAGTCCAGTTGAATCCACGTGTCCTAAATCTGAAATAAAACGACTCAAAAACAAAATTGAAACAGACACCAGGCTGATAAGTACTTTTTGCCGGGGCTCTCAGGCCGCTGTCACGTGACCTGAGCGCTGGCGGCGTTGGGAGGGGGAGCAGCAGACACAGGCAGCGCGCGTGCCGGCGGGCGGGCACGGGAAATCTGGCCGGGGCGGCTCGGAACAGAGGCTTAGGCGCTGTTAAAAAGGCTCTGTCGATATCAAACTCACTGCTTGATACTCTAACAAGCAGCAGGGAAAATCGAGTCGCTCAGAATCTCAGCTGTTTCAGCGCGTGCCCAGAGAGACTGCTCAGAATCTCAACTTCTTCCGCGCGCGCCCAGAGAGACCGCCGCAGCGACTGGGGGTGCAAGAGACTCCGATTCGGGGCCGGTTCTCGGGAAAGCCCCACGGGGCAGGCGCCAGATGTTCCCGCACAAAATAAAGGCAATGCAAATATCAAAGAATATTTACCAGTTTATTGTTAAACTTACTGAACCAAAGTTCCAGCGTAGCACAGGTAGCGAGGAACAAAAAAGGGGCGAGCCGCCTCTCCGCGCACCCTTTATTGGCAGGGATTCGCCTGAGGCAAACCCCGCCCTCTAAAGGGAGCTGATTTAACCCCTTCACTTGGGCTATAAAACTCATGAACACACTCACCCACACACAGGATAAACATGTACATATGATGCCCACTAGTGTGTGACATGCACACATATGATGAATGCACCGAACTCCATAATATCAGTAAAGTAGGGAATCCATGATGCTAGGTGGAGTCTGGCAAAGACCCCACACACCCATCAAACCGCCAAATACCAGTATGGTACTGATGTCTGACTCCCATCCTGGAAGGAACCTGCCATCCTGTAACTGGGCTATTTTTGGTTCCTTCATCTTCACAAACTTGGTTAAAATGTTAGAGTTGTCAAATTGGGAGTTAGGGTCCAGCATGTAGATCAGCTGTCCCAGGTCAGGTGATTTGGCTACAATTTGGGTGAGAAATTGTACCAGGGAATTCTGGTACACACTCTCCTCTTCTTCTCCCTGTCCTCATCATCACTCTTGTGGGTGGGCCTGGAGCACAAAGAAGGTAAAATGGAATAAGCCTCCTCCTTAGTGGAAAACCTTGTCAATCCTTAATTTGACCTGACTCTCTGAGGGAATGCAGCACATTTTTTTCCTACTAGGTCTCCTCATTCATTGGTGCACTCATTTTTCCAAGGAATGATTGAATTCATCCATTCTTCCTTGTCTCTCTCTCTTCTTTCTTCCCTTCTTCCATTTCCCCCTTGATTGTAGAAATTTGAGCAGCAGGGCTGCATCCCCATGGGGCCGCCTTGTAAGGTTATGCTCTGAAATAACAACACAAAACTATTCATTTCAACACTGCCTGCCCCATTATTTTCAGCCTCTTAACCCATGTCTAATAATGTATGTTGCAGCACGAGGTGCGCTTAGAAGGAAAGATTTAGCATGTCTGACCTGGTGGCTGGCTGTATCGCCATCTGCCTCAGAGTGCAGAGCTACCATTTCTGCCCATGGGAGAGGTGCATGGCATCTCTAAGCTCAATTCCTATTCCTCCCAGCATTCTCTTATGTTTATTCCACCCACCTATGTTCTAACCTTTCAGGCCAAACAGTTTCTTTATTTAATTAAGCAATGACCTATACTCCATCATTACTCCTATTTCTGTTTAAACAAGAACGGAATCTTTAACTTTAACATAGCAAAATTACATATAACAAAACAGTTATCAAGCAAGAATTACAGTTACAATATTTATATCTATTTTATCTTTTATCATAACAATGGAAAACTATAACTATCTATCTATTCTTCAACTCCATCAGAGACTCCAGAATAATACAGTATTACCTAAGCAAACAAAAAGCAAGCCATTTTCAAACTCTAGAAATGACAGAGACATCTCGCTGCCTGGACAGTCACCCAAAGTTCCTCTGTACCGTTGGTGTTTCCATCCTCAGCCTACAGGCCCATAGTTTTCAGCAGACATTTCCATGAAGCAGGAAATTTCAAAGGCAGTCACTATCTGCTTGTCTTGAAGAATGTTTTGCTGACCCTTTCCTGAATCAGGAACACGAAAAGATCATCTCACCTTTAGGCAAGTTCAGTAGTCCTCTCTCTGAGTGTTTTCTGTGTACAGTTTATGCAACAATCCAGGCAAGAGCAGTTTCTTCCCCAAATGGCTATCAAACTCCATAAGGATCCTCTGTGATGCCCATCTTCTTCCTGAAGTAGATATGTGCTGCCAAGAGTAGAGTGTCTCACTGTCATGAAAAACCCTAAGGTACTAAAACATTAAATAGCCTATTTTGTAGTCTAGAGAGTTATGAATAATGCCTATCTGACTGAAATATATATATATCTATGTAGCTAGAAAATCTAACTAAAATGACTACAAACTTGACTATTATTAATGATTATCCATTAATAACCTATATACATTATATTTTTAAATGAACTACACAATCACAATACCTTAATTAAGATCAAAAATGCATATACATATAACAAAATTGACCTAAAATCTCTATCAGTAAAGCAAAATCTATACTAATGCAAATATTCATATCTATATCACATTCCACTTTAAATGTAAAAGAACGTTTATAAGCCATATTTGGGAACGTGGGTGCAGTTTCTTCTCTCCAAAATGCTTCCTGCTGAATGGTGGCATCATTATTGATTTATCTCAGTTGGCAGTTGAGCGAAGCAATTTTTTAAAGGTGTTCACAGCAACCTTTAAGTAGGGCGTGGTCCATCCTACCATATTAGGATAGAGGCATCCACAGACTATCACCCTCCATGAAAACAAAATAGAAACTCCTTTCCAAAGCATCATGTCCTTAGATCCAATTTTCATTGACAAGGCATTTTCAAAATATCTATGTTGGATTATTTCAGCAGCTTTTATAAAGAAACATCTTTTAGCAGCTATTGCTACTGCCTCAAAATTCAAATGATTCAAAAAGAACATAATAGCATACAATATCAAAATTCGCTGTGAATTTTCCATCTTTGTGCGCTTCAATTTAACCTCTATTTTGTTTATTTTTCCTTTTTATTTTTTGTTTTTTGAGACAGGTTCTCTGTATCTTTGACCTGGAATAACTCTGTATACCTGTCTGTCCATGAAGTCTCAGAGATCTGCCTCTCTCTGCCTTTCAGGCATTGGGATTAAAGGTGTATGCTACTACACATTGAACTCACAAAGATCTGTTTGTCTCTGCCTTCAAGGCACTGGGATTAAAGGCGTGTGCTACCTCACCCTGAAGGTACAGAGGTCAATCTCCCTCTGCCTCCCATGTGTTGGGTTTACAGGTGTGTACTACCACACCCAACAACTCTCTTCCTTTTTTTAACTTTAAGAACTTCAAATTTTAGCCTGCACATATTTTTAACACACTGTAAATCATTTAAAAATTTTCTTTGTCTTTGAATCTCTCTTTACTCTATTTCTCTCTCTGTTTTTCTGAGCACATGAGTCTTTCATTTACCAAGCAATCTCAGTAGGACTAAAGCCGTGGCTTTGCTGGCCAGATGTAGCCCATTCCTTAGCTTTCTGCCATTCCAACCTTGTGGCTGAGGTACCGAACAGAGCCGCATTCAGTGCCACAAGTCTACAGTGTTTCAAGGTCCTTGCCATCAAAGAGGCTGCAACAGACAACACTCAAGCCCTCTTTCTGTAGCTGGCCCTCCTTCCTCAAACAGTCAGAGTTTGCCCAGGCAGGATGGCCCAGAAACTAAGGCGACCCACCTAGAGCGGTGAGTGCCTGCCTACCGGGCAGACCTCAGGGTCCCCTGTAAGGCAGCCGGGCACCTTCAGCTCTGTCGCCAGGCTTCCTGCGTGCTCCTGGATACCATCCCCCCCTTGCTCCATTCATCCTGCTCGCCCTGGATCATTGGGCTACTGGCGGCCCTGCTTAGTTGCTGAGAAATCTCATCAGGACGGGTGAGTGTGTGCTATCCAGGGGCGGACTGTCCCGGAAGAGAGCACAAACCCCCTCCACCAGCTCCTCCTGCAGGGCTGTCTTTCTCTCCCACGATCCAGCCCCCCCAGCACCCCTCCCCAACCCTGCCCTGCTGTATACTAGGACCAGTGCTCAAGTACAGTTTTAAGCTCCTAAACTAAGGCGACCCACCTAGAGCGGTGAGTGCCTGCCTACCGGGCAGACCTCAGGGTCCCCTGTAAGGGAGCCGGGCACCTTCAGCTCTGGCGCCAGGCTTCCTGCGCGCTCCTGGATACCATCCCCCCCTTGCTCCATTCATCCTGTTCGCCCTGGATCATTGGGCTACTGGCGGCCCTGCTTAGTTGCTGAGGAATCTCATCAGGACGGGTGAGTGTGTGCTATCCAGGGGCGGACTGTCCCGGAAGAGAGCACAAACCCCCTCCCCCAGCTCCTCCTTCAGGGCTGTCTTTCTCTCCCACGATCCAGCCCCCCCCAGCACCCCTCCACAACCCTGCCCTGCTGTATGCTAGGACCAGTGCTCAAGTACAGTTTTAAGCTCCTAAACTAAGGCGACCCACCTAGAGCGGTGAGTGCCTGCCTACCGGGCAGACCTCAGGGTCCCCTGTAAGGGAGCCGGGCACCTTCAGCTCTGGCGCCAGGCTTCCTGCGCACTCCTGGATACCATCCTCCCCTTGCTCCATTCATCCTGTTCGCCCTGGATCATTGGGCTACTGGCGGCCCTGCTTAGTTGCTGAGGAATGTCATCAGGACGGGTGAGTGTGTGCTATCCAGGGGCGGACTGTCCCGGAAGAGAGCACAAACCCCCTCCCCCAGCTCCTTCTGCAGGGCTGTCTTTCCTTCCCACGATCCAGCCCCCCTAGCACCCCTCCCCAACCCTGCCCTGCTGTATGCTAGGACCAGTGCTCAAGTACAGTGTTAAGCTCCTAAACTAAGGCGACCCACCTAGAGCGGTGAGTGCCTGCCTACCGGGCAGACCTCAGGGTCCCCTGTAAGGGAGCCGGGCACCTTCAGCTCTGGCGCAAGGCTTCCTGCGCGCTCCTGGATACCATCCCCCCCTTGCTCCATTCATCCTGTTGGCCCTGGATCATTGGGCTACTGGCGGCCCTGCTTAGTTGCTGAGGAATCCCATCAGGACGGGTGAGTGTGTCCTATCCAGGGGCGGGAACGGTTCCTACTTCTACACTGAAGAGATATACCCAGAGAGTAAATCACAGCAAAGACTGGACCAAGAGACCAGGCCTCTCCTGGCTCCATTTGAAGGAAGAGATGGGAAGGCTGGGAAAAGGCCTATCAAGCAAATGGACCTAAGAAACAAGCAGGTGTGGCCATACTAATTTCTAACAAAGTGGACTTCAAACTTAAATCAATCAGAAGAGATGGAGAGGGACATTTTATACTCATAACAGGAACAATTCATCAGGATGAAGTCTCAATTCTGAATATCTACGCCCCTAATATAAAAGCACCCACGTATGTAAAAGAAACATTACTAAAACTCAAGGCAGCCATCAAACCACACACACTAATAGTAGGAGACTTCAACACTCCTCTCTCACCAATGGACAGGTCAATCAAACAGAAACCTAACAGAGAAATTAGAGAATTAATGGAGGTAATGAAGCAAATGGACTTAACAGACATCTATAGATTATTCCACCCGAACAGGAAAGAATATACCTTCTTCTCTGCAGCTCATGGAACCTTCTCGAAAATTGACCACATACTCGGTAGCAAAGCTAACTTACACAGTTACAAAAAAATTTTAGTAACCACCTGCGTCTTATCAGATCACCATGGATTAAAGTTAGAATTCAACAACAATGCTACCCCCAGAAAGCCTACAAACTCATGGAAACTGAACAGTCAACTACTGAACCATACCTGGATTAAGGAAGAAATAAAGAAAGAAATTAAAGTCTTCCTTGAATTCAATGAAAATAAAGAAACAACATACTCAAACCTATGGGACACTATGAAAGCAGTGCTAAGAGGAAAGTTCATCGCACTAAGTGCCCACTTAAAGAAAACAGAGAAAGCACATATTGAAGACTTAACAGCCCACCTGAAAGCTCTAGAAAAAAAAGAAGCAGACTCACCTAGGAGGAGTAGAAGATTGGAAATAATCAAACTGAGGGCTGAAATCAACAAAATAGAAACACAGAAAACAGTCCAAAGAATCAATGAAACAAAAAGCTGGTTCCTGGAGAAAATCAACAAGATTGATAAACCCCTATCCAAACTAATCAAACGGCAGAGAGAGAACACGCAAATTAATAAGATCAGGAATGAAAAGGGGGACATAACCACAAACACAGAGGAAATTCAGAGAGTCATTAGATCTTACTACAAAAGCCTGTATGCCACTAAACTGGAAAATGTAAAAGAAATGGACACTTTTTTAGATAAATACCATTTACCAAAATTAAACCAGGACCAGGTGAACAATCTAAACAGACCTGTAAGTCGCGAAGAATTAGAAGCTGTTATCAAAAACCTACCTACCAAAAAAAGCCCAGGGCCAGATGGGTTCAATGCGGAATTCTACCAGAACTTCCAAGAAGACCTAATTCCTATTCTCCTCAATGTATTCCACAATATAGAAACAGAAGGGTCACTACCAAATTCCTTTTATGAAGCTACAGTTACTCTGATACCAAAACCACACAAAGACCCAACCAGGAAAGAGAATTACAGGCCGATCTCACTCATGAATATCGACGCAAAAATCCTCAACAAAATACTGGCAAACCGAATCCAAGAACACATCCGAAAAATTATACATTATGATCAAGTAGGCTTCATTCCTGAGATGCAGGGCTGGTTCAACATACGAAAATCTATCAATGTAATCCAGCATATAAACAAACTGAAAGAAAAAAACCATATGATCATTTCATTAGATGCTGAAAAAGCATTTGACAAAATTCAACATCCATTTATGTTAAAAGTCTTGGAGAGATTAGGGATACAAGGGTCATACCTAAATATAATAAAAGCTATATACAGCAAACCGACAGCTAACATCAAATTAAACGGAGAGAAACTCAAAGCCATCCCGCTTAACTCAGGAACATGACAAGGCTGTCCACTTTCACCATACCTCTTCAATATAGTGCTGGAAGTTCTAGCAATAGCAATAAGACAACATAATGAGATCAAGGGGATTCGAATTGGAAAGGAAGAAGTTAAACTTTCGTTATTCGCAGATGATATGATAGTGTACATAAGCGACCCCAAAACTCCACCAAAGAACTTTTACAGCTGATTAACAGCTTTAGTAATGTGGCAGGATACAAGATCAACTCCAAAAAATCAGTCGCCCTCTTATACACAAAGGATATGGAAGCAGAGAGGGAAATCAGAGAAGCTTCTCCATTCACGATAGCCACAAACAGCATAAAATATCTTGGGGTAAATCTAACCAAGGAAGTGAAAGATCTATTTGATAAGAACTTTAAGGCATTGAAGAAAGAAATTGAGGAGGATACCAAAAAATGGATGGACATCCCTTGCTCTTGGATTGGGAGGATCAACATAGTAAAAATGGCAATTCTACCAAAGGCAATTTATAGATTCAATGCAATCCCCATCTAGATCCCATCAAAATTCTTCACAGATCTGGAGAGGTCAATAATCAACTTTATATGGAAAAACAAAAAACCCAGGATAGCCAAAACAATCCTATACAATAAAGGATTGTCTGGAGGCATTACCATCCCTGACTTCAAACTCTATTACAGAGCTACAGTAATGAAAACAGGGTGGTACTGGCATAAAAACAGAGAAGTCGACCAATGGAATCATATAGAAGACCCGGATTTAATCCCACAAACCTATGAACACCTCATTTTCGATACAGGAGCTAAAAATATACAATGGAAGAAAGAAAGCATCTTCAACAAATGGTGCTGGCACAACTGGATGTCAAACTGTAGAAGAATGAAAATAGACCCATATCTATCACCGTGCACAAAACTCAAGTCCAAATGGATTAAAGACCTCAATATCAGCCGGATAACACTGAACCTGATAGAAGAGAAAGTGGGAAATACCCTACAACAGATGGGCACAGGTGATCGCTTCTTAGGTATAACCCCAGAAGCACAGACATTAAGGGAAACATTGAATAAATGGGACCTACTAAAACTGAGAAGCTTCTGTAAAGCAAAGGACACTGTCACTAAGACACAAAGGCAACATACTGACTGGGAGAAGATCTTCACCAACCCCACAACAGACAAAGGTCTGATCTCCAAAATATATAGAGAACTCAAGAAACTAGACTTTAAAAGACTAATTAACCCAATTAAAAAATGGGGCACTGAACTGAACAGAGAATTCTCAACAGAAGAAGTTCAAATGGCCAAAAGACACTTAAGGTCATGCTCAACCTCCTTAGCGATCAGGGAAATGCAAATCAAAACAACTTTGAGATATCATCTTACACCTGTCAGAATGGCTAAAGTCAAAAACACCAAGGATAGCCTTTGCTGGAGAGGCTGTGGAGGAAGGGGTACACTCATCCATTGCTGGTGGGAATGCAATCTTGTGCAACCACTGTGGAAGTCAGTGTTTCGGTTTCTCAGGAAATTCGGGATCAACCTACCACTCGACCCAGCAATACCACTCTTGGGAATTTACCCAAGAGATGCTCTATCATATGTCAAAAGCATTTGTTCAACTATGTTCATAGCAGTATTATTTGTAATAGCCAGAACCTGGAAACAACCTAGATGCCCTTCAATGGAAGAATGGATGAAGAAAGTATGGAATATATACACATTAGAGTACTACGCTGCGGTAAAAAACAATGACTTCTCAAATTTTGCATGCAAATGGATGGAAATAGAAAACACTATCCTGAGTGAGGTATCCCAGACCCAAAAAGATGAACATGGGATGTACTCACTCATAATTGGTTTCTAGCCATAAATAGGGGCCACGGAGTCTACAATGGGCGAATCTAAAGAAGCTAAGTAAGAAGGTGAACCCAAGGAAAAACATATAGTTATCCTCTTGGATAAGGGAAGTATACAAAATTGCCGGGGAGAAAAGTGGGATGTTGGGGGTGGGGTGGGATGGGGGTTAGGGGATATGGGGAGAGAAAAGGTAGAAGGAAAGGAGGGGGGACTTGGGGAAACAGGAGGATCGGGATAAAGGAAGGTTGGATAGGGGAGCACGGAACCCCATTTCTTAGTTAAAGGACACACTTTAGGATGGGCAGGAGACTTTACCCTAGAGGGGATCCCAGGTGCCCAAAGCTGAGGCCCCCAGTTAGTTCCTTGGGCAGCTGAGGATAGGGAACCTGAAATGACCCTATCCTTGAGCAATACTGACGAATATCATGCATATCATCCTAGAACTTTCATCTGGCGATGGATGGAGATAGAGACAGAGACCCACACTGGAACACTAGATAGAGCTCCCAAGGTCCCAAGGAGGAGCAGAAGGAGGGAGAACATGAGCAAAGAAGTCGGGACCACGAGGGGTGCACCCACCCACTGAGACAGTGGAGCTGATCTACTGGGAGCTCACCAAGGTCAGCTGGACTGTTACCAAAAAAAGCATGGGATAAAACTGGACTCTCTGAACATGACGAACAAAGAGGGCTGATGAGACGCCAAGGACAGTGGCACGCGGTTTTGATCCAACGCAATGTGCTGGCTTGGTGGGAACCTAGCCAGTTTGGATGTTCACCTTCCTAGATATGGACGGAGGGGGGAGGACCTAGGACTTACCACAGGGCAGGGAACCCTGACTGCTCTTTGGACTGGAGAGGGAGGGGGAGAAAAGTGGGGGGAAGGGGAGAGGGGTGGGAGGAGGGGGAGAAGAATGGGAGGAGGGGGAGGGAAATGGGAGGCTGGGAGGAGGTGGAAATTTGTTTTTTTATTCTTTCTTTTCTTTATTCTCCATTTATCAATAAAAAAATACATTAAAAAAATTTTCTTTGTCTTTGAATCTCTCTTTACTCTATTTCTCTCTCTGTTTTTCTGACCACATGAATCTTTCATTTACCAAGCAATCTCAGTAGGACTAAAGCCGTGGCTTTGCTGGCCAGATGTAGCCCATTCCTTAGCTTTCTGCCATTCCAACCTTGTGGCTGAGGTACCGAACAGAGCCGCATTCAGTGCCACAAGTCTACAGTGTTTCAAGGTCCTTGCCATCAAAGAGGCTGCAACAGACAACACTCAAGCCCTCTTTCTGTAGCTGGCCCTCCTTCCTCAAACAGTCAGAGTTTGCCCAGGCAGGATGGCCCAGAAAGCCGGCATTTTAAAACAACACAGTTTTTTTTCCTGCTACTGCTGAAAACATACAAGCATTCAGTTGGCTTTTATCAACACCATTTCAATGTTTTGTGGCAGGAACTCTTAAGGGCTGCAGGGTTTTGCAGCTGAAGCTGAGTCAGCAAGCCTCTTTTAGATGAGAGCCCTTGCTTTCTTCTAGCAAGCAGAGGAGACCGAGAAATCGCTGCTACCAAGAAAACATGCTTTACTCTTTCCCAAGTTTTCTCAGGCTTTCAGTGGATTCAGTTGTCCACAAGGCTGCAAGCCATTCTGTAGTTATTTGAGCAGCGAGGCTGTGTCCCCAGAACCACGGCCACATGAAGGTTATGCCTGAAATAAATACACAAAAACTGTATTCTTTTAAACACTGCTGTCCCATTAGATTCAGCATTTTAACCCATTTCTAATAATCAGTGTAGTATAACAAGGTGCACTTACCAGGAAAAATTCAGCATGTCTGACATGGTGGCTGGCTGCATCGACATCTGCCTCAGAGAGCAGAGCTATGGCATCTGCCGGGGAGAGGGGAGCATGGCTTCTCTGAGCTCACTACCTCTTCCTCCCGGCATTCTATTTTGTTTACTCCACCTACCTATGTCCTAACCTATTAGCTGAAGCGGATTCTTTCTTTAATTAATCAATAAACTTCTTCTGTCACTTTATCCTTTCAACAGCTTGCCCATAGAAATCTCCCATGTGTCTTCTGTTGTATAATCTTTCATTTGTAAAGAACTTGCACTCTCAGGGGAGGATTTTTCTGACATCTCTGTGGATGGAGATCATATGAGGAAGATCAGATGAGCAACCATGACAACTCTAATGCTGTAGAGTTAGGTGGACCAGAGATTGATGGCTGACATTCCTGTGCTATCCATCAGATGCCCCTGAACTCTGGCCCTGTTGACAGACAGGCAGACATCAAGTTGGTCAAACATACTTAACTCATTCGGGTTCACAGATACTGTAAATGGAGTTTTAATTCTTCTCCTAAACTAATCAAAAAACCAAGATTATGAGAAGAGAAGAGCCTGAAGTAAGGCCTCAAAATGGGTCATTTTGCAAAGGAAAGGTTACCTGCCTCCATGTATGCTGTCTCCCTTTCTTAGTCAAATCCATCCTTCCAGTGTCTAGCTAACAGCTAACCATAGGATTGAACCCAACTGCCTTTGATTTCTGAAATAAGTGCTGTCCCCTTAAGGTCTAATAACAGCACAGGAAGGTTTGTAAGACTGTCCCAGCAACAATTTAAAGCAATTCTAGGACACCAAAGATGCAGAAAATTTGGATAATTGGTGATATAGATCGTTCTGATGGGACAAAATAATTTAGAATTAAAAAAAAACAGATTGGTGTACTCACGATGAATTTATGTGATATGGCACACACAGGCTTCTGGTTCTGAATACTTCATGCTCGGTGGGTTTTGGAGATTGTCGTGACCCTGAACTTAGCTGGAGGCTTTGGGGCCTTGAAAGGACAAGACTTAATATTTAAGGACATCCTTGTACTTGGTACCCACTGTTTACTGATTTCTTCACAGAGAATGAGCAGCCATCTACTCCTGCTGCCATGCCTTCTCCACATGAACAGAGAGAAGATCCTATACACACAGGTCGCTTGTATCACATGTGAAGGCATAAATCACAAACAAACTCCCACAGCAGTTTAGAATTTTGATTAATAGAATGATTAGTTCTTGAAAGGGGAAAAACTTAGAGATCACAATCCCTTACAAAAGCCCTCTGCAGCATCAGAAAAGGAGCCTAGTAGCCGGAAGGGAAGCTCAAGCAAGAGATCAAGCTGAAGGTAGAAGTTGCTTTGTAAAAGAGAGAGAGACCACAACTCAATGGGCTGGTATCTCAGTGGCTATTCAGGAAACATCACAAGGAAAGGATCTGCTTCATGCATGAGAGTCACTGATTATTTCCCTTTAAGAAAAAAAACCCATCAAAACTCCCAATAACATCATCAGCATTCAACAACATGTCTATGATTTCTTTGCCTTGCCTTTGATTGTGCAGTAAATGATGCTGATAGTTAATCTGTGCAATTAATGCAAATTTCCTTGTAACTGACTAGACAGAATTGACAGGTTATCTTAAACACAGCAGGGAGTCACTCCTCGATGGAACTGGTTCATCATCACCTGTGTGACAGTGACATAATTAAGATCTTTCCTTTGTCTCTAAATCTCATTATGTTCAACATGATATGTTGTCATACAGATTTCTTAGGATTTTGTTTCACTGGTGGTTTCCTTAGTATGCTTACATAATTTTTGCCAGATCCAATCAGTTTTGCCATGCACTCTCAGCTCCACGTCATTGTGTTCCCCTTATGTTCCAGTCCAGGCATTTTAGACCTCTTGTAACTGTTGTAAGTGTATCTCATGTTCCACCTAAATGATTTAGGGTTTTATTTATGCTGGGTTTTATCTTCCATCACTGAGTTCATTGACTTTCCTTGGGCGTAATTCCTGGGACACTGAGCCTAACTCCTGGGGGATTCCTCCAGTTATTTCTCCTTTCTTAGATAGTTTACACTCTCACTATTACTGTGAGAGTGTTTCTGTAGCAAATATTCTTCTCAAGATGAGAAGAAACTTCAATATTACAATCCATTTGTTATTGTGATTTAAATACACACACACACAAACACACACAAGTTAATGCACATACACTGATGATATCTCAATTTATGGGGCCATTCTGGGGATGTCAAGATCGATATCTCTCGAGTGGTTCTCAGAAGGCCATAGGGTGACCCTCTCTAGGTACTTAAGCAGGGAGGAGAAGTTGACCGCACTGTGACATGTCCCTAGGAACTATGTGTGCCTTGTCCCATAGTCAGACTGATGACTGACTATCTTGAAAACCACCATGGAACTTTTGTTTGGCAAATGATGGAGATCAAGTCAGGGTCAAAATCAGAAACCTAGATGGAGCTTCCAAGCTCCAGTGGTAGAGCAGATGGATGGAGAAAAAGAGCAAGGATGTCAGGAATATAAGGGCTTGGTCCACACTATGAGACACTGTGCCTGAACTAACGGGATTTCAACTAATCCAGTGACCTGGGAATGAAAGAACATGGGATCAAACTGGAAGCTCTGAATGTGGCTGACAATTGGGGCAGACGGAGAAGCCAAAGATAATGGCACTTGCAATTGTCTGCATATCATACACTGGCTTTTTGTGATCATATTTTTTGTGGATGCATACCTTGCTAAATCTGGATGGATGAAGGGTGGGCTTGGACTTCCCACAGCTCAAAGTACCCTGCCCTCTATTTGGACTGGTGTTTGAGTGGAGAGGTTTATTTGCGGAGCAAGAAGAATGTGGGAGGAGGAAGAGAAGTGGAAAGTTTGATAATTATTATTATGAAGTAATGGAAAAATCAATAGAAAATAACCAATGAGGACATTGGAGATAGGAAAAAAAAAACATTCATGTGAGTTGTTGACTCAGACCAAAAATTATTTTACGGAAAAAAAAAAAAACACATAAAGGGGTTGAGTTACTTGGAAAATAAGACTCAAGTAATTGGGAAGAAGATTGGGGTTTTTATTTTGGGTCTTCATGGGGCTGTATGAGCAGCATTTTAGGACCTGTATGCTGGATAATTCTGGGGGTTCGTAGGGAAGAAACCTGGTTAGGAGGAGTTTTATGACATAAGTAGAGCCTTGATGATGTCACAAAGCTTTGTTTGGGGGTGGCAACTCTGTTCCACATGAAGCACTGGTCTTCTGTGAAGGTGGGCTTACTATCTTCACGGTGGCTGAGGAGGTCAGTTCAGCTCTTGGGCTCCACAACTGTTCAACCGAATTTCCAGAAGTTGGAATCTAGAGAGCCAAGATATTTTCTTTTGGTAAATATGTTTAGGAAGCAACTAGGACCTCTGTAGTCAAAGAAAGGTTTCTTTCAAATCTGCTCTGGGTCCAAAATTTATGTCGTTAACAGCTCCTATATTTGAAAGCTGGGGGACGGTTAATGTCAGGTATTCTCCCCACTCTATCTTTGCTAAAAATGTCCAATTCCTCAGTCCACTAAAATGGCAAAGATCCTCTTTTTCCATATGTGTTTTTAAAGATAATTATTTCTAATAGGTGCTGTTTTACAGATTAATGTTTCTTTCTTTTGGCAGTTTGACTCACAGTACTCACTTCTCTAATGAAGATACAGAATATCTTTATGTAATCAACCTGGATCTGGATCAGGAGACACAACAGAGAGAGCCAGTGGACTGGAGTGCCATGACCTTGGGCAGGTGGTTATAAATTAGCCAACTAACCAGTAGCTTGAGTGGTAAGGAGAGGAGTGGCTGTTCTTTGAATTCTTTGCCATCTGTTCAGATATTTCTTTCTCACTTTAGGTATATGCATAGCTTCCTCTCTCATTGATATAGTAAGTCAGGAAGTAGGTTTCTCAGTAGAGGTCAATTGCATTTTGCAGCAGGAATATGTCTCTGATACACATATACTGAGCTGTAGACAAGAGTTTGATAATTTTCCTATTAATTTCTTAAGAACATATTCCATTTAGGTATCCAAATCTATTCAGCCCTTCCTTTTTCACCTGCTCCAAAGTTATTCCTAAAAAGAGCCTTGACCTCACATCCTCACCTTCTTATCCTTGCAGGCACTTATGGTGGAGGAAACCACTTTGTGTCTGATTTAAACTGAAGAGTTCTTCCTATGCAGAGATTGGCAGCTATGAAGCCCAAGCACAGAAACAGAGCCAAGAGACAGTGGAACAGGAGTGCTGTGGCCTCTCTCAGAAAGTCTCCCGCCATGATGAAGATGCCTCTTAGTATGAGTTGCATGTCACATCTCCAGAAGAAGAATGGTCCATCGCTCCAGAAGCAAAAACTTAGTAAGCCTTTTGAGGCCCTGGAGAATATTGTTGGCCGCAGAATTTCTCATGGCTGGAAGGAAGCCAATGAACCAGTCACCCATTGGAAAGCCATCATTCTAGATCAACTGCCAACATATCCCTCTCTCTATTTGTTGAAATATGATGGGATTGATTGTGTCTATGGCTTGGAGCTTCATAGTGATGAAAGGATTTTAAACCTGAAGATCCTTCCTTATAATGTGCCATTTCCTCAGGTGACAGACACTCATCTCTCAAACACCTTAGTTGGCAGAGCAGTGAAACATACATTCATGGGCACAAATGGCTCTAAGAATGACTGGAACGGGATGGTCCTAGAAGAGGTGCCAATCATGAAGACCTGGTTTTATATTACCTACAAGAAAGATCCGGTCTTGTACATTTACCACCTCCTGGATGACTACCTGGAAGGCAACCTCCACATCATGCCAGGCTCTAAGGAAGGGTGGAGTGGCGTGGTCCCAGATGAGGTGCAGACCATAACGACTTGTTTCTACATTGTCAACGAGAATGATCCGGTCTTGTACCTTTACCACCATCATGATGATTCCATTGAAGGCAACCTCCACATCACGCCTGGATGTCCTCCAGTAGAGGTGACTTTGGAATTAGGCAGGGATTCCTTGGAGGTCAAAAGAGTGCAGTACAACAAAAAAGATGGAACCCAAGAGATAGGTAAAATTATTTGCCAAGTTCCCAACAAACCTTCTGTGTATTTCATCAAGTTTGATAATGACTTCCATATCTATGTCTATGATTTGGTGAAGATCTGTTAAAGTGAAATTCTCAAATTTTGAGGGGCAGACTTAATGTTCTTTTTGGGAATGTGTTTTTTCAGAGATACCTCAGGTCTTCTATGAATCCTGGTATCTTTTCCAATGGATTATTCTTTCTCAAAGAATAAAAATTTGTTAACATGTTGTGTTATTTGGTCAATGATGGATTGTGTTTGGTGGATGGGGCATCACAGAAATACATGCCTCAAAACAAAGCAGGATTTATGGTCTTTTCCTTTTGGACAGTAAAGGACTGGGGATGCGTGGTGTGGTAAAGGACAAGATGGCTGTCAAGGAAGCAGTGGAGAGGGGACAATAAGTTGTATGATCTCGGGGCGGTATGAAGCTTGAGGGAAAACCATGTCAAATGGAAAGATGTGACCGATATCAGCGTGAGGTATTGGGACTTAAGAGGATAAAGAGTAGATTAATCAGGAAGGGACACAAATGTATACTCAAAATCAGAGAAAATTAGGTTTCATTTGATGAAAGGTTTAATTCGTACTGGCTGTAAGTCAAAGGATGTTTGATCTCCACTAGAGCATGTTGCTTAGTGAAAAGTGTCTCCGCTCAGTTGCTCTTCTCCAGTAAGTTGGATATCAAGCTACCTACTTAGTTTTCCCAGAATTCTGTCTGCCACCTACTTTGTCATGCCTGGATTCGGTATGCCTTGAACTCTCATAGGTCTTATCCATGCCATCCAACCCTTGTCAGTTCATTTAAATAATTGCCCTGCCATATCTGGAAAACAGTGTTCCCTTTCATTGATCATGTTCTGTAGTACTTGGGCTATAAAACTCATGAACACACTCACCCACACACAGGATAAACATGTACATATGATGCCCACTAGTGTGTGACATGCACACATATGATGAATGCACCGAACTCCATAATATCAGTAAAGTAGGGAATCCATGATGCTAGGTGGAGTCTGGCAAAGACCCCACACACCCATCAAACCGCCAAATACCAGTATGGTACTGATGTCTGACTCCCATCCTGTAAGGAACGTGCCATCCTTTAACTGGGCTATTTTTGGTTCCTTCATCTTCACAAACTTGGTTAAAATGTTAGAGTTGTCAAACTGGGAGTTAGGGTCCAGCATGTAGATCAGCTGTCCCAGGTCAGGTGATTTGGCTACAATTTGGGTGAGAAATTGTACCAGGGAATTCTGGTACACCCTCTCCTCTTCTTCTCCCTGTCCTCATCATCACTCTTGTGGGTGGGCCTGGAGCACAAAGAAGGTAAAATGGAATAAGCCTCCTCCTTAGTGGAAAACCTTGTCAATCCTTAATTTGACCTGACTCTCTGAGGGAATGCAGCACATTTTTTCCTACTAGGTCTCCTCATTCATTTGTTCACTCATTTTTCCAATGAATGATTGAATTCATCCATTCTTCCTTGTCTCTCTCTCTTCTTTCTTCCCTTCTTCCATTTCCCCCTTGATTGTAGAAATTTGAGCAGCAGGGCTGCATCCCCATGGGGCCGCCTTGTAAGGTTATGCTCCGAAATAACAACAAAAAACTATTCATTTAAACACTGCCTGCCCCATTATTTTCAGTCTCTTAACCCATGTCTAATAATGTATGTTGCAGCACGAGGTGCGCTTAGAAGGAAAGATTTAGCATGTCTGACCTGGTGGCTGGCTGTATCGCCATCTGCCTCAGAGTGCAGAGCTACCATTTCTGCCCATGGCAGAGGTGCATGGCATCTCTAAGCTCAATTCCTATTCCTCCCAGCATTCTCTTATCTTTATTCCACCCACCTATGTTCTAACCTTTCAGGCCAAACAGTTTCTTTATTTAATTAAGCAATGACCTATACTCCATCATTACTCCTATTTCTGTTTAAACAAGAACGGAATCTTTAACTTTAACATAGCAAAATTACATAGAACAAAACAGTTATCAAGCAAGAATTACAGTTACAATATTTATATCTATTTTATCTTTTATCATAAGAATGGAAAACTATAACTATCTATCTATTCCTCAACTCCATCAGAGACTCCAGAATAATACAGTATTACCTAAGCAAACAAAAAGTAAGCCATTTTCAAACTTTAGAAATGACAGAGACATCTCGCTGCCTGGACGGTCACCCAAAGTTCCTCTGTACCGTTGGTGTTTCCATCCTCAGCCTACAGGCCCATAGTTTCCAGCAGACATTTCCATGCAGCAGGAAATTTCAAAGGCAGTCACTATCTGCTTGTCTGGAAGAATGTTTTGCTGACCCTTTCCTGAATCAGGAACACGAAAAGATCATCTCACCTTTAGGCAAGTTCAGTAGTCCTCTCTCTGAGTGTTTTCTGTGTACAGTTTATGCAACAATCCAGGCAAGAGCAGTTTCTTCCCCAAATGGCTATCAAACTCCATAAGGATCCTCTGTGATGCCCATCTTCTTCCTGAAGTAGATATGTGCTGCCAAGTGTAGAGTGTCTCACTGTCATGAAAAACCCTAAGGTACTAAAACATTAAATAGCCTATTTTGTAGTCTAGAGAGATATGAATAATGCCTATCTAACTGAAATATATATATCTATGTAGCTAGAAAATCTAACTAACATGACTACAAACTTGACTATTATTAATGATTATCCATTAATAACCTATATACATTATATTTTTAAATGAACTACACAATCACAATACCTTAATTAAGATCAAAAATGCATATACATATAACAAAATTGACCTAAAATCTCTATCAGTAAAGCAAAATCTATACTAATGCAAATATTCATATCTATATCACATCCCACTTTAAATGTAAAAGAACGTTTATAAGCCATATTTGGGAACGTGGGTGCAGTTTCTTCTCTCCAAAATGCTTCCTGTTGAATTGTGGCATCATTATTGATTTTTCTCAGTTGGCAGTTGAGCCAAGCAATATTTTAAAGGTGTTCACAGCAACCTTTAAGTAGGGCGTGGTCCATCCTACCATATTAGGATAGAGGCATCCACAGACTATCACCCTCTGTGAAAACAAAATAGAAACTCCTTTCCAAAGCATCATGTCCTTAGATCCAAATTTCAAAGTCAAGGCATTTTCAAAATATCTATGTTGGATTATTTCAGCAGCTTTTATAAAGAAACATCTTTTAGCAGCTATTGCTACTGCCTCAAAATTCAAATGAATCAAAAAGAGCATAATAGCATACAATATCAAAATTCGCTGTGAATTTTCCATCTTTGTGCGCTTCAATTTAACCTCTATTTTGTTTATTTTTCCTTTTTATTTTTTGCCTTTTGAGACAGGTTCTCTGTATCTTTGACCTGGAATAACTCTGTATACCTGTCTGTCCTTGAAGTCTCAGAGATCTGCCTCTCTCTGCCTTTCAGGCATTGGGATTAAAGGTGTATGCTACTACACATTGAACTCACAAAGATCTGTTAGTCTCTGCCTTCAAGGCACTGGGATTAAAGGCGTGTGCTACCTCACCTTGAAGGTACAGAGGTCAATCTCCCTCTGCCTCCCATGTGTTGGGTTTACAGGTGTGTACTACCACACCCAACAACTCGCTTCCTTTTTTTAACTTTAAGAACTTCAAATTTTAGCCTGCACATATTTTTAACACACTGTAAATCATTTAAAAATTTTCTTTGTCTTTGAATCTCTCTTTACTCTATTTCTCTCTCTGTTTTTCTGACCACATGAGTCTTTCATTTACCAAGCAATCTCAGTAGGACTAAAGCCGTGGCTTTGCGGGCCAGATGTAGCCCATTTCTCAGCTTTCTGCCATTCCAACCTTGTGGCTGAGGTACCGAACAGAGCCGCATTCAGTGCCACAAGTCTACAGTGTTTCAAGGTCCTTGCCATCAAAGAGGCTGCAACAGACAACACTCAAGCCCTCTTTCTGTAGCTGGCCCTCCTTTCTCAAACAGTCAGAGTTTGCCCAGGCAGGATGGCCCAGAAAGCCGGCATTTTAAAACAACACAGTTTTTTTTCCTGCTACTGCTGAAAACATACAAGCATCCAGTTGGCTTTTATCAACACCATTTAAATATTTTGTGGCAGGACCTCTTAAGGGCTGCAGGGTTTTGCAGCTGAAGCTGAGTCAGCAAGCCTCTTTTAGATGAGAGCCCTTGCTTTCTTCTAGCAAGCAGAGCAGACTGAGAAATCGCTGCTACCAAGAAAACATGCTTTACTCTTTCCAAAGTTTTCTCAGGCTTTCAGTGGATTCAGTTGTCCACAAGGCTGCAAGCCATTCTGTAGTTATTTGAGCAGCGAGGCTGTGTCCCCAGCACCATGGCCGCAGGAAGGTTATGCCTGAAATAAATACACAAAAACTGTATTCTTTTAAACACTGCTGGCCCATTACATTCAGCATTTTAACCCATTTCTAATAATCAGTGTAGTATAACGAGGTGCACTTACCAGGAAAAATTCAGCATGTCTGACATGGTGGCTGGCTGCATCGACATCTGCCTCAGAGAGCAGAGCTATGGCATCTGCCGGGGAGAGGGGAGCATGGCTTCTCTGAGCTCACTACCTCTTCCTCCTGGCATTCTATTTTGTTTACTCCACCTACCTATGTTCTAACCTATCAGGTGAAGCAGATTCTTTCTTTAATTAATCAAGAAACTTCTTCTGTCACTTTATCCTTTCAACAGCTTGCCCATAGAAATATCCCATGTGTCTTCTGTTGTATAATCTTTCATTTGTAAAGAACTTGCACTCTCAGGGGAGGATTTTTCTGACATCCCTGTGGATGGAGATCATATGAGGAAGATCAGATGAGCAACCATGACAACTCTAATGCTGTAGAGTTAGGTGGACCAGAGATTGATGGCTGACATTCCTGTGCTATGCATCAGATGCCCCTGAACTCTGGCCCTGTTGACAGACAGGCAGACATCAAGTTGGTCACACATACTTAACTCATTCGGGTTCACAGATACTGTAAATGGAGTTTTAATTCTTCTCCTAAACTAATAAAAAAACCAAGATTAGGAGAAGAGAAGAGCCTGAAGTAAGGCCTCAAAATGGGTCATTTTGCAAAGGAAAGGTTACCTGCCTCCATGTATGCTGTCTCCCTTTCTTAGTCAAATCCATCCTTCCAGTGTCTAGCTAACAGCTAACCATAGGATTGAACCCAACTGCCTTTGATTTCTGAAATAAGTGCTGTCCCCTTAAGGTCTCATAACAGCATAGGAAGGTTTGTAAGACTGTCCCAGCAACAATTTAAAGCAATTCTAGGACACCAAAGATGCAGCAAATTTGGTTAATTGGTAATATAGATCGTTCTGATGGGACAAAATAATTTAGAATTAAAAAAAAAAAACAGATTGGTGTACTCACGATGAATTTATGTGATATGGCACACACAGGCTTCTGGTTCTGAATACTTCATGCTCGGTGGGTTTTGGAGATTGTCGTGACCCTGAACCTAGCTGGAGGCTTTGGGGCCTTGAAAGGACAAGACTTAATATTTCAGGACATCCTTGTACTTGGTGCCCACTGTTTACTGATTTCCTCACAGAAATGAGCAGCCATCGACTCCTGCTGCCATGCCTTCCCCACATGAACAGAGAGAAGACCCTATACACACAGGTCGCTTGTATCACATGTGAAGGCATAAGTCACAAAGAAAATCCCACAGCAGTTTAGAATTGTGATTAATTGAATGATTAGTTCTTGAAAGGGGAAAAACTTAGAGATCACAATCCCTTACAAAAGCCCTCTGCAGGATCAGAAAAGGAGCCTAGTAGCCGGAAGGGAAGCTCAAGCAAGAGATCAAGCTGAAGGTAGAAGTTGCTTTTTAAAAGACAGAGAGACCA
Organism: Microtus pennsylvanicus; assembly: GCF_037038515.1. Classification (NCBI taxonomy): domain Eukaryota; kingdom Metazoa; phylum Chordata; class Mammalia; order Rodentia; family Cricetidae; genus Microtus; species Microtus pennsylvanicus. The sequence continues at coordinate 1,110,370 of NW_027460882.1, read as the reverse complement.
CAACTCAATGGGCTGGTATCTCAGTGGCTATTCAGGAAACATCACAGAGAAAGGATCTGCTTCATGCATGAGAGTCACCGATGATTTCCCTTTAAGAAAAAAACCAATCAAAACTCCCAATAACATCATCAGCATTCAACAACATGTCTATGATTTCTTTGCCTTGCCTTTGATTGTGCAGTAAATGATGCTGATAGTTAATCTGTGCAATTAATGCAAATTTCCTTGTAACTGACTAGACAGAATTGACAGGTTATCTTAAACACAGCAGGGAGTCACTCTACGATGGAACTGGTTCATCATCACCTGTGTGACAGTGACATAATTAAGATCTTATCTTTGTCTATGAATCTCATTATGTTCAACATGATATGTTGTCATACAGATTTCTTAGGGTTTTGTCCCACTGGTGGTTTCCTTGGTATGCTTACATAATTTTTGCCAGATCCAATCAGTTTTGCCATGCACTCTCAGCTCCACGTCATTGTGTTCCCCTTATGTTCCAGTCCAGGCATTTTAGACCTCTTGTAACTGTTGTAAGAGTATCTCATGTTCCACCTAAAAGATTTAGGGTTTTATTTAGGCTGGGTTTTATCTTCCATCACTGAGTTCATTGACTTTCCTTGGGCGTAATTCCTGGGACACTGAGCCTAACTCCTGGGGGATTCCTCCAGTTATTTCTCCTTTCTAAGATAGTTTACACTCTCACTATTACTGTGAGAGTGTTTCTGTAGCAAATATTCTTCTCAAGATGAGAAGAAACTTCAATGTTACAATCCATTTGTTATTGTGATTTAAATACACACACACAAACACACACAAGTTAATGCACATACACTGATGATATCTCAATTTATGGGGCCATTATGGGGATGTCAAGATCGATATCTCTTGAGTGGTTCTCAGAAGGCCATAGGGTGACCCTCTCTAGGTACTTAAGCAGGGAGGAGAAGTTGACCGCACTGTGACATGTCCCTAGGAACTATGTGTGCCTTGTCCCATAGTCAGACTGATGACTGACTATCTTGAAAACCACCATGGAACTTTTGTTTGGCAAATGATGGAGATCAAGTCAGGGTCAAAATCAGAAAACTAGATGGAGCTTCCAAGCTCCAGTGGAAGAGCAGATGGATGGAGAAAAAGAGCAAGGATGTCAGGAATATAAGGGCTTGGTCCACACTATGAGACACTGTGCCTGAACTAAGGGGATTTCAACTAATCCATTGACCTGGGAATGAAAGAACATGGGATCAAACTGGAAGCTGTGAATGTGGCTGAAAATTGTGGCAGACGGAGAAGCCAAAGATAATGGCACTTGCAATTGTCTGCATATCATACACTGGCTTTTTGTGATCATATTTTTTGTGGATGCATACCTTGCTAAATCTGGATGGATGAAGGGTGGGCTTGGACTTCCCACAGCTCAAAGTACCCTGCCCTCTATTTGGACTGGTGTTTGAGTGGAGAGGTTTATTTGCGGAGCAAGAAGAATGTGGGAGGAGGAAGAGAAGTGGAAAGTTTGATAATTGTTTTTATGAAGTAATGGAAAAATCAATAGAAAATAACCAATGAAGACATTGGAATTAGGAAAAAAAACATTCATGTGAGTTGTTGACTCAGACCAAAAATTATTTTACAGAAAAAAAAAACACATAAAGAGGTTGAGTTACTTGGAATATATGACTCAAGTAATTGGGAAGAAGATTGGGGTTTTTATTTTGGGTCTTCATGGGGCTGTATGAGCAGCATTTTAGGACCTGTATGCTGGATATTTCTGGGGGTTAGTAGGGAAGAAACCTGGCTAGGAGGAGTTTTATGACATAATTAGAGCCTTGATGATGTCACAAAGCTTTGGTTGGGCGTGGCAACTCTGTTCCACATGAAGCACTGGTCTTCTGTGAAGGTGGGCTTACTATCTTCATGGTGGCTGAGGAGGTCAGTTCAGCTCTTGGGCTCCACAACTGTTCAACCGAATTTCCAGAAGTTGGAATCTAGAGAGCCAAGATATTTTCTTTTGGTAAATATGTTTAGGAAGCAACTAGGACCTCTGTAGTCAAAGAAAGGTTTCTTTCAAATCTGCTCTGGGTCCAAAATTTATGTCGTTAACAGCTCCTATATTTGATAGCTGGGGGACGGTTAATGTCAGGTATTCTCCCCACTCTATCTTTGCTAAAAATGTCCAATTCCTCAGTCCACTTAAATGGCAAAGATCCTCTTTGTCCATATGTGTTTTTAAAGATAATTATTTCTAATAGGTGCTGTTGCACAGATTGTTTCTTTCTTTTGGCAGTTTGACTCACAGTACTCACTTCTCTAATGAAGATACAGAATATCTTTATGTAATCAACCTGGATCTGGATCAGGAGACACAACAGAGAGAGCCAGTGGACTGGAGTGCCATGACCTTGGGCAGGTGGTTATAAATTAGCCAACTAACCAGTAGCTTGAGTGATAAGGAGAGGAGTGGCTGTTCTTTGAATTCTTTGCCATCTGTTCAGATATTTCTTTCTCACTTTAGGTATAGGCATAGCTTCCTCTCTCATTGATATAGTAAGTCAGGAAGTAGGTTTCTCAGTAGAGGTCAATTGCATTTTGCAGCAGGAATATGTCTCTGATACACATATACTGAGCTGTAGACAAGAGTTTGATAATTTTCCTATTAATTTCTTAAAAACATATTCCATTTAGGTATCCAAATCTATTCAGCCCTGCCTTTTTCACCTGCTCCAAAGTTATTCCTAAAAAGAGCCTTGACCTCACATCCTCACCTTCTTATCCTTGCAGGCACTTATGGTGGAGGAAACCACTTTGTGTTTGATTTAACCTGAAGAGTTCTTCCTATGCAGAGATTGGCAGCTATGAAGCCCAAGCACAGAAACAGAGCCAAGAGACAGTGGAACAGGAGTGCTGTGGCCTATCTCAGAAAGTCTCCCGCCATGATGAAGATGCCTCTTAGTATGAGTTGCATGTCACATCTCCAGAAGAAGAATGGGTCATCGCTCCAGAAGCAAAAACTTAGTAAGCCTTTTGAGGCCCTGGAGAATATTGTTGGCCGCAGAATTTCTCATGGCCTGAAGGAAGCCAATGAACCAGTCACCCATTGGAAAGCCATCATTCTAGATCAACTGCCAACATATCCCTCTCTCTATTTGTTGAAATATGATGGGATTGATTGTGTCTATGGCTTGGAGCTTCATAGTGATGAAAGGATTTTAAACCTGAAGATCCTGCCTAATAATGTGCCATTTCCTCAGGTGACAGACACTCATCTCTCAAACACCATAGTTGGCAGAGCAGTGAAACATACATTCATGGGCACAAATGGCTCTAAGAATGACTGGAACGGGATGGTTCTAGAAGAGGTGACAATCATGAAGACCTGGTGTTATATTACCTACAAGAAAGATCCGGTCTTGTACATTTACCACCTCCTGGATGACTACCTGGAAGGCAACCTCCACATCATGCCAGGCTCTAAGGAAGAGTGGAGTGGCGTGGTCCCAGATGAGGTGCAGACCATAACGACCTGTTTCTACATTGTCAACGAGAATGATCCGGTCCTGTACCTTTACCACCATCATGATGATTCCATTGAAGGCAAACTCCACATCACGCCTGGATGTCCTCCAGTAGAGGTGACTTTGGAATTAGGCAGGGATTCCTTGCAGGGCAAAAGAGTGCAGTACAACAAAAAAGATGGAACCCAAGAGATAGGTAAAATTATTTGCCAAGTTCCCAACAAACCTTCTGTGTATTTCATCAAGTTTGATAATGACTTCCATATCTATGTCTATGATTTGGTGAAGATCTGTTAAAGTGAAATTCTCAAATTTTGAGGGGCAGACTTAATTCTCTCTTTGGGAATGTGTTTTTTCAGAAATACCTCAGGTCTTCTATGAATCCTGGTATCTTTTCCAATGGATTATACTTTCTCAAAGAATAAAAATTTGTTAACATGTTGTGTTATTTGGTCAATGATGTTTGGTCAATGTGTTTGGTGGATGGGGCATCACAGAAATACATGCCTCAAAACAAAGCAGGATTTATGGTCTTTTCCCCTTGGAGAGTAAAGGACTGGGGATGTGTGGTGTGGTAAAGGACAAGATGGCTGTCAAGGAAGCAGTGGAGAGGGTACAAAAAGTTGTATGATCTCGGGGCGGTATGAAGCTTGAGGGAAAACCATGTCAAATGGAAAGATGTGACCGATATCAGCATGAGGTATTGGGACTTAAGAGGATAAAGAGTAGATTAATCAGGAAGGGACACAAATGTATACTCAACATCAGAGAAAATTAGGTTTCATTTGATGAATGGTTTAATTCGTACTGGCTGTAAGTCAAAGGATGTTTGATCTCCACGAGAGCATGTTGCTTAGTGAAAAGTGTCTCAGCTCAGTTGCTCTTCTCCAGTAAGGTGGACATCAAGCTATCTACTTAGTTTTGCCAGAATTCTGTCTGCCACCTACTTTGTCATGCCTGGATTCGGTATGCCTTGAACTCTCATAGGTCTTATCCATGCCATCCAACCCTTGTCAGTTCATTTAAATAATTGCCCTGCCATATCTGGAAAACAGTGTTTCCTTTCATTGATCATGTTCTGTAGTACTTGGGCTATAAAACTCATGAACACACTCACCCACACACAGGATAAACATGTACATATGATGCCCACTAGTGTGTGACATGCACACATATGATGAATGCACCGAAGTCCATAATATCAGTAAAGTAGGGAATCCATGATGCTAGGTGGAGTCTGGCAAAGACCCCACACACCCATCAAACCGCCAAATACCAGTATGGTACTGATGTCTGACTCCCATCCTGTAAGGAACCTGCCATCCTGTAACTGGGCTATTTTTGGTTCCTTCATCTTCACAATCTTGGTTAAAATGTTAGAGTTGTCAAACTGGGAGTTAGGGTCCAGCATGTAGATCAGCTGTCCCAGGTCAGGTGATTTGGCTACAATTTGGGTGAGAAATTGTACCAAGGAATTCTGGTACACCCTCTCCTCTTCTTCTCCCTGTCCTCATCATCACTCTTGTGGGTGGGCCTGGAGCACAAAGAAGGTAAAATGGAATAAGCCTCCTCCTTAGTGGAAAACCTTGTCAATCCTTAATTTGACCTGACTCTCTGAGGGAATGCAGCACATTATTTCCTACAAGGTCTCCTCATTCATTGGTTCCCTCATTTTTCCAAAGAATGATTGAATCCATCCATTCTTCCTTGTCTCTCTCTCTTCTTTCTTCCCTTCTTCCATTTCCCTCTTGATTGTAGAAATTTGAGCAGCAGGGCTGCATCCGCATGGGGCCGCCTTGTAAGGTTATGCTTCGAAATAACAACACAAAACTATTCATTTCAACACTGCCTGCCCCATTATTTTCAGTCTCTTAACCCATGTCTAATAATGTATGTTGCAGCACGAGGTGCGCTTAGAAGGAAAGATTTAGCATGTCTGACCTGGTGGCTGGCTGTATCGCCATCTGCCTCAGAGTGCAGAGCTACCATTTCTGCCCATGGCAGAGGTGCATGGCATCTCTAAGCTCAATTCCTATTCCTCCCAGCATTCTCTTATGTTTATTCCACCCACCTATGTTCTAACCTTTCAGGCCAAACAGTTTCTTTATTTAAAAAATCAATGACATATACTCCATCATTACTCCTATTTCTGTTTAAACAACTACGGAATCTTTAACTTTAACAGCAAAATTACATATAACAAAACAGTTATCAAGCAAGAATTACAGTTACAATATTTATATCTATTTTATCTTTTATCATAAGAATGGAAAACTATAACTATCTATCTATTCCTCAACTCCATCAGACTCCAGAATAATACAGTATTACCTAAGCAAACAAAAAGTAAGCCATTTTCAAACTTTAGAAATGACAGAGACATCTCGCTGCCTGGACAGTCAACCAAAGTTCCTCTGTAGCGTTGGTGTTTCCATCCTCAGCCTACAGGCCCATAGTTTCCAGCAGACATTTCCATGAAGCAGGAAATTTCAAAGGCAGTTACTATCTGCTTGTCTTGAAGAATGTTTTGCTGACCCTTTCCTGAATCAGGAACACGAAAAGATCATCTCACCTTTAGGCAACTTCAGTAGTCCTCTCTCTGAGTGTTTTCTGTGTACAGTTTATGCAACAATCCAGGCAAGAGCAGTTTCTTCCCCAAATGGCTATCAAACTCCATAAGGATCCTCTCTGATGCCCATCTTCTTCCTGAAGAAGATATGTGCTGCCAAGAGTAGAGTGTCTCACTGTCATGAAAAACGCTAAGGTACTAAAACATTAAATAGCCTATTTTGTAGTCTAGAGAGATATGAATAATGCCTATCTAACTGAAATATATATATCTATGTAGCTAGAAAATCTAACTAACATGACTACAAACTTGACTATTATTAATGATTATCCATTAATAACCTATATACATTATATTTTTAAATGAACTACACAATCACAATACCTTAATTAAGATCAAAAATGCATATACATATAACAAAATTGACCTAAAATCTCTATCAGTAAAGCAAAATCTATACTAATGCAAATATTCATATCTATATCACATCCCACTTTAAATGTAAAAGAACGTTTATAAGCCATATTTGGGAATGTGGGTGCAGTTTTTTCTCTCCAATTGCTTCCTGCTGAATGGTGATATCATTATTGATTGATCTCAGTTGGCAGTTGAGCGAAGCAATTTTTTAAAGGTGTTCACAGCAACCTTTAAGTAGGGCGTGGTCCATCCTACCATATTAGGATAGAGGCATCCACACACTATCACCCTCTGTGAAAACAAAATAGAAATTCCTTTCCAAAGCATCATGTCCTTAGATCCAAATTTCAAAGTCAAGGCATTTTCAAAATTTCTATGTTGGATTATTTCAGCAGCTTTTATAAAGAAACTTCTTTTAGCAGCTATTGCTACTGCCTCAAAATTCAAATGATTAAAAAAGAGCATAATAGCATACAATATCAAAACTCGCTGTGAATTTTCCATTTTGTGCGCTTCAATTTAACCTCTATTTTGTTTATTTTTCCTTTTTATTTTTTGCCTTTTGAGACAGGTTCTCTGTATCTTTGACCTGGAATAACTCTGTATACCTGTCTGTCCTTGAAGTCTCAGAGATCTGCCTCTCTCTGCCTTTCAGGCATTGGGATTAAAGGTGTATGCTACTACACATTGAACTCACAAAGATCTGTTTGTCTCTGCCTTCAAGGCACTGGGATTAAAGGCGTGTGCTACCTCACCTTGAAGGTACAGAGGTCAATCTCCCTCTGCCTCCCATGTGTTGGGTTTACAGGTGTGTACTACCACACCCAACAACTCTCTTCCTTTTTTTAACTTTAAGAACTTCAAATTTTAGCCTGCACATATTTTTAACACACTGTAAATCATTTAAAAATTTTCTTTGTCTTTGAATCTCTCTTTACTCTATTTCTCTCTCTGTTTTTCTGACCACATGAGTCTTTCATTTACCAAGCAATCTCAGTAGGACGAAAGCCGTGGCTTTGCTGGCCAGATGTAGCCCATTCCTTAGCTTTCTGCCATTCCAACCTTGTGGCTGAGGTACCGAACAGAGCCGCATTCAGTGCCACAAGTCTACAGTGTTTCAAGGTCCTTGCCATCAAAGAGGCTGCAACAGACAACACTCAAGCCCTCTTTCTGTAGCTGGCCCGCCTTCCTCAAACAGTCAGAGTTTGCCCAGGCAGGATGGCCCAGAAAGCCGGCATTTTAAAACAACACAGTTTTTTTTCCTGCTACTGCTGAAAACATACAAGCATTCAGTTGGCTTTTATCAACACCATTTCAATGTTTTGTGGCAGGACCTCTTAAGGCTGCAGGGTTTTGCAGCTGAAGCTGAGTCAGCAAGCCTCTTTTAGATGAGAGCCCTTGCTTTCTTCTAGCAAGCAAAGCAGACCGAGAAATCGCTGCTACCAAGAAAACATGCTTTACTCTTTCCCAAGCTTTCTCAGGCTTTCAGTGGATTCAGTTGTCCACAAGGCTGCAAGCCATTCTGTAGTTATTTGAGCAGCCAGGCTGTGTCCCCAGCACCACGGCCGCATGAAGGTTATGCCTGAAATAAATACACCAAAACTTTATTCTTTTAAACACTGCTGGCCCATTAGATTCAGCATTTTAACCCATTTCTAATAATCAGTGTAGTATAATGAGGTGCACTTACCAGGAAAAATTCAGCATGTCTGACATGGTGGCTGGCTGCATCAACATCTGCCTCAGAGAGCAGAGCTATGGCATCTGCCGGGGAGAGGGGAGCATGGCTTCTCTGAGCTCACTACCTCTTCCTCCCGGCATTCTATTTTGTTTACTCCACCTACCTATGTTTTAACCTATCAGCTGAAGCGGATTCTTCCTTTAATTAATCAATAAACTTCTTCTGTCACTTTATCCTTTCAACAGCTTGCCCATATAAATCTCCCATGTGTCTTCTGTTGTATAATCTTTCATTTGTAAAGAACTTGCACTCTCAGGGGAGGATTTTTCTGACATCTCTGTGGATGGAGATCATATGAGGAAGATCAGATGAGCAACCATGACAACTCTAATGCTGTAGAGTTAGGTGGACCAGAGATTGATGGCTGACATTCCTGTGCTATGCATCAGATGCCCCTGAACTCTGGACCTGTTGACAGACAGGCAGACATCAAGTTGGTCACACATACTTAACACATTTGGGTTCACAGATACTGTAAATGGAGTTTTAATTCTTCTCCTAAACTAATAAAAAAAAAAACAAGATTAGGAGAAGAGAAGAGCCTGAAGTAAGGCCTCAAAATGGGTCATTTTGCAAAGGAAAAGTTACCTGCCTCCATGTATGCTGTCTCCCTTTCTTAGTCAAATCCATCCTTCCAGTGTCTAGCTAACAGCTAACCATAGGATTGAACCCAACTGCCTTTGATTTCTGAAATAAGTGCTGTCCCCTTATGGTCTCATACCAGCATAGGAAGGTTTGTAAGACTGTCCCAGTAAAAATTTAAAGCAATTCTAGGACACCAAAGATGCAGCAAATTTGGTTAATTGGTAATATAGATCGTTCTAATGGGACAAAATGATTTAGAATTAAAAAAAACCAGATTGGTGTACTCACGATGAATTTATGTGATATGGCACACACAGGCTTCTGGTTCTGAATACTTCATGCTCGGTGGGTTTTGGAGATTGTCGTGACCCTGAACCTAGCTGGAGGGTTTGGGGCCTTGAAAGGACAAGACTTAATATTTCAGGACATCCTTGTACTTGGTGCCCACGGTTTACTGGTTTCCCTACAGAGAATGAGCAGCCATCTACTCCTGCTGCCATGCCTTCCCCACATGAACAGAGAGAAGACCCTATACACACAGGTCGCTTGTATCACATGTGAAGGCATAAGTCACAAACAAACTCCCACAGCAGTTTAGAATTGTGATTAATAGAATGATTAGTTCTTGAAAGGGGAAAAACTTAGAGATCACAATCCCTTACAAAAGCCCTCTGCAGGATCAGAAAAGGAGCCTAGTAGCCGGAAGGGAAGCTCAAGCAAGAGATCAAGCTGAAGGTAGAAGTTGCTTTGTAAAAGAGAGAGAGACCACAACTCCATGGGCTGGTATCTCATTGGCTATTCAGGAAACATCACAGAGAAAGGATCTGCTTCATGCATGAGAGTCACCGATGATTTCCCTTTAAGAAAAAAACCCATCAAACTCCCAATAACATCATCAGCATTCAACAACATGTCTATGATTTCTTTGCCTTGCCTTTGATTGTGCAGTAAATGATGCTGATAGTTAACCTGTGCAATTAATGCAAATTTCCTTGTAACTGACTAGACAGAATTGACAGGTTATCTTAAACACAGCAGGGAGTCAATCTACGATGGAACTGGTTCATCATCACCTGTGTGACAGTGACATAATTGAGATCTTTCCTTTGTCTATAAATCTCATTATGTTCAACATGATATGTTGTCATACAGATTTCTTAGGGTTTTGTCCCACTGGTGGTTTCCTTGGTATGCTTACATAATTTTTGCCAGATCCAATCAGTTTTGCCATGCACTCTCAGCTCCACGTCATTGTGTTCCCCTTAGGTTCCAGTCCAGGCATTTTAGACCTCTTGTAACTGTTGTAAGAGTATCTCATGTTCCACCTAAATGATTTAGGGTTTTATTTAGGCTGTGTTTTATCTTCCATCACTGTGTTCATTGACTTTCCTTGGGCGTAATTCCTGGGACACTGAGCCTAACTCCTGGGGGATTCCTCCAGTTATTTCTCCTTTCTTAGATAGTTTACACTCTCACTATTACTGTGAGAGTGTTTCTGTAGCAAATATTCTTCTCAAGATGAGAAGAAACTTCAATATTACAATCCATTTGTTATTGTGATTTAAATACACACACACAAACACACACAAGTTAATGCACATACACTGATGATATCTCAATTTATGGGGCCATTCTGGGGATGTCAAGATCGATATCTCTCGAGTGGTTCTCAGAAGGCCATTGGGTGACCCTCTCTAGGTACTTAAGCAGGGAGGAGAAGTTGACTGCACTGTGACATGTCCCTAGGAACTATGTGTACCTTGTTCCATAGTCAGACTGATGACTGACTATCTTGAAAACCACCATGGAACTTTTGTTTGGCAAATGATGGAGATCAAGTCAGGGTCAAAATCAGAAAACTAGATGGAGCTTCCAAGCTCCAGTGGAAGAGCAGATGGATGGAGAAAAAGAGCAAGGATGTCAGGAATATAAGGGCTTGGTCCACACTATGAGACACTGTGCCTGAACTAAGGGGATTTCAACTAATCCAGTGACTTGGGAATGAAAGAACATGGGATCAAACTGGAAGCTCTGAATGTGGCTGACAATTGTGGCAGACGGAGAAGCCAAAGATAATGGCACTTGCAATTGTCGGCATATCATACACTGGCTTTTTGTGATCATATTTTTTGTGGATGCATACCTTGCTAAATCTGGATGGATGAAGGGTGGGCTTGGACTTCCCACAGCTCAAAGTACCCTGCCCTCTATTTGGACTGGTGTTTGAGTGGAGAGGTTTATTTGCGGAGCAAGAAGAATGTGGGAGGAGGAAGAGAAGTGGAAAGTTTGATAATTATTATTATGAAGTAATGGAAAAATCAATAGAAAATAACCAATGAGGACATTGGATATAGGAAAAAAAAACATTCATGTGAGTTGTTGACTCAGACCAAAAATTTTTTTACAGAAAAAAAAACACATAAAGGGGTTGAGTTACTTGGAAAATATGACTCAAGTAATTGGGAAGAAGATTGGGGTTTTTATTTTGGGTCTTCATGGGGCTGTATGAGCAGCATTTTAGGACCTGTATGCTGGATATTTCTGGGGGTTAGTAGGGAAGAAACCTGGCTAGGAGGAGTTTTATGACATAAGTAGAGGCTTGATGATGTCACAAAGCTTTGGTTGGGCGTGGCAACTCTGTTCCACATGAAGCACTGGTCTTCTGTGAAGGTGGGCTTACTATCTTCACGGTGGCTGAGGAGGTCAGTTCAGCTCTTGGGCTCCACAACTGTGCAACCGAATTTCCAGAAGTTGGAATCTAGAGAGCCAAGATATTTTCTTTTGGTAAATATGTTTAGGAAGCAACTAGGACCTCTATATTCAAAGAAAGGTTTCTTTCAAATCTGCTCTGGGTCCAAAATTTATGTCGTTAACAGCTCCTATATTTGATAGCTGGGGGACGGTTAATGTCAGGTATTCTCCCCACACTATCTTTGCTAAAAATGTCCAATTCTTCAGTCCACTTAAATGGCAAAGATCCTCTTTGTCCATATGTGTTTTTAAAGATAATTATTTCTAATAGGTGCTGTTGCACAGATTGATGTTTCTTTCTTTTTGCAGTTTGACTAACTGTACTCACTTCTCTAATGAAGATACAGAATATCTTTATGTAATCAACCTGGATCTGGATCAGGAGACACAATAGAGAGAGCCATGGACTGGAGTGCCATGACCTTGGGCAGGTGGTTATAGATCAGCCAACTAACCAGTAGCTTGAGTGGTAAGGAGAGAAGTGGCTGTTCTTTGAATTCTTTGCCATCTGTTCAGATATTTCTTTCTCACTTTAGGTATAGGCATAGCTTCCTCTCTCATTGATATAGTAAGAAAGGAAGTAGGTTTCTCAGTAGAGGTCAACTGCATTTTGCAGCAGGAATATGTCTCTGATACACATATACTGAGCTGTAGACAAGAGTTTGATAATTTTCCTATTAATTTCTTAAGAACATATTCCATTTAGGTATCCAAATCTATTCAGCCGTGCCTTTTTCACCTGCTCCAAAGTTATTCCTAAAAAGAGCCTTGACCTCACATCCTCACCTTCTTATCCTTGCAGGCACTTATGGTGGAGGAAACCACTTTGTGTCTGATTTAAGCTGAAGAGTTCTTCCTATGCAGAGATTGGCAGCTATGAAGCCCAAGCACAGAAACAGAGCCAAGAGACAGTGGAACAGGAGTGCTGTGGCCTATCTCAGAAAGTCTCCCGCCATGATGAAGATGCCTCTTAGTATGAGTTGCATGCCACATCTCCAGAAGAAGAATGGGCCATCGCTCCAGAAACAAAAACTTAGTAAGCCTTTTGAGGCCCTGGAGAATATTGTTGGCCGCAGAATTTCTCATGGCTGGAAGGAAGCCAATGAACCAGTCACCCATTGGAAAGCCATCATTCTAGATCAACTGCCAACATATCCCTCTCTCTATTTGTTGAAATATGATGGGATTGATTGTGTCTATGGCTTGGAGCTTAATAGTGATGAACGGATTTTAAACCTTAAGATCCTGCCTAATAATGTGTCATTTACTCAGGTGACAGACACTCATCTCTCAAACACCATAGTTGGCAGAGCAGTGAAACATACATTCATGGGCACTAATGGCTCTAAGAATGACTGGAACATGATGGTCCTAGAAGAGGTGCCAATCATAAAGACCTGGTTTTATATTACCTACAAGAAAGATCCGGTCTTGTACATTTACCACCTCCTGGATGACTACCTGGAAGGCAACCTCCACATCATGCCAGGCTCTAAGGAAGAGTGGAGTGGCGTGGTCCCAGATGAGGTGCAGACCATAACGACCTGTTTCTACATTGTCAACGAGAATGATCCGGTCCTGTACCTTTACCACCATCATGATGATTCCATTGAAGGCAACCTCCACATCACGCCTGAATGTCCTCCAGTAGAGGTGACTTTGGAATTAGGCAGGGATTCCTTGCAGGGCAAAAGAGTGCAGTACAACAAAAAAGATGGAACCCAAGAGATAGGTAAAATTATTTGCCAAGTTCCCAACAAACCTTCTGTGTATTTCATCAAGTTTGATAATGACTTCCATATCTATGTCTATGATTTGGTGAAGATCTGTTAAAGTGAAATTCTCAAATTTTGAGGGGCAGACTTAATTCTCTCTTTGGGAATGTGTTCTTTCAGAAATACCTCAGGTCTTCTATGAATCCTGGTATCTTTTCCAATGGATTATTCTTTCTCAAAGAATAAAAATTTGTTAAAATGTTGTGTTATTTGGTCAATGATGGATTGTGTTTGGTGGATGGGGCATCACAGAAATACATGCCTCAAAACAAAGCAGGATTTATGGTCTTTTCCCCTTGGAGAGTAAAGGACTGGGGATGCGTGGTGTGGTAAAGGACAAGATGGCTGTCAAGGAAGCAGTGGAGAGGGGACAAAAATTTGTATGATCTCGGGGCGGTATGAAGCTTGAGGGAAATCCATGTCAAATGGAAAGATGTGACCGATATCAGCGTGAGGTATTGGGACTTAAGAGGATAAAGAGTATATTAATCAGGAAGGGACACAAATGTATACTCAAAATCAGAGAAAATTAGGTTTCATTTGATGAATGGTTTAATTCGTACTGGCTGTAAGTCAAAGGATGTTTGATCTCCACGAGAGCATGTTGCTTAGTGAAAAGTGTCTCAGCTCAGTTGCTCTTCTCCAGTAAGGTGGACATCAAGCTATCTACTTAGTTTTGCCAGAATTCTGTCTGCCACCTACTTTGTCATGCCTGGATTCGGTATGCCTTGAACTCTCATAGGTCTTATCCATGCCATCCAACCCTTGTCAGTTCATTTAAATAATTGCCCTGCCATATCTGGAAAACAGTGTTTCCTTTCATTGATCATGTTCTGTAGTACTTGGGCTATAAAACTCATGAACACACTCACCCACACACAGGATAAACATGTACATATGATGCCCACTAGTGTGTGACATGCACACATATGATGAATGCACCGAAGTCCATAATATCAGTAAAGTAGGGAATCCATGATGCTAGGTGGAGTCTGGCAAAGACCCACACACCCATCAAACCGCCAAATACCAGTATGGTACTGATGTCTGACTGCCATCCTGTAAGGAACCTGCCATTCTGTAACTGGGCTATTTTTGGTTCCTTCATCTTCACAAACTTGGTTAAAATGTTAGAGTTGTCAAACTGGGAGTTAGGGTCCAGCATGTAGATAAGCTGTTCCAGGTCAGGTGATTCGGATACAATTTGGGTGAGAAATTGTACCAGGGATATCTGGTACACGCTCTCCTCTTCTTCTCCCTGTCCTCATCATCACTCTTGTGGGTGGGCCTGGAGCACAAAGAAGGTAAAATGGAATAAGCCTCCTCCTTAGTGGAAAACCTTGTCAATCCTTAATTTGACCTGACTCTCTGAGGGAATGCAGCACATTTTTTCCTACTAGGTCTCCTCATTCATTGGTTCACTCATTTTTCCAAGGAATGATTGAATTCATCCATTCTTCCTTGTCTCTCTCTCTTCTTTCTTCCCTTCTTCCATTTCCCCCTTGATTGTAGAAATTTGAGCAGCAGGGCTGCATCCCCATGGGGCCGCCTTGTAAGGTTATGCTCCGAAATAACAACAAAAAACTATTCATTTCAACACTGCCTGCCCCATTATTTTCAGCCTCTTAACCCATGTCTAATAATGTATGCTGCAGCACGAGGTGCGCTTAGAAGGAAAGATTTAGCATGTCTGACCTGGTGGCTGGCTGTATCGCCATCTGCCTCAGAGTGCAGAGCGCCCATGGGAGAGGTGCATGGCAGCTCTAAGCTCAATTCCTATTCCTCCCAGCATTCTCTTATGCTTATTCCACCCACCTATGTTCTAACCTTGCAGGCCAAACAGTTTCTTTATTTAATTAAGCAATGACCTATACTCCATCATTACTCCTATTTCTGTTTAAACAAGAACGGAATCTTTAACTTTAACATAGCAAAATTACATATAACAAAACAGTTATCAAGCAAGAATTACAGTTACAATATTTATATCTATTTTATCTTTTATCATAACAATGGAAAACTATAACTATCTATCTATTCTTCAACTCCATCACAGACTCCAGAATAATACAATATTACATAAGCAAACAAAATGTAAGCCATTTTCAAACTCTAGAAATGACAGAGACATCTCGCTGCCTGGACAGTCACCCAAAGTTCCTCTGTACCGTTGGTGTTTCCATCCTCAGCCTACAGGCCCATAGTTTCCAGCAGACATTTCCATGAAGCAGGAAATTTCAAAGGCAGTCACTATCTGCTTGTCTTGAAGAATGTTTTGCTGACCCTTTCCTGAATCAGGAACACGAAAAGATCATCTCACCTTTAGGCAAGTTCAGTAGTCCTCTCTCTGAGTGTTTTCTGTGTACAGTTTATGCAACAATCCAGGCAAGAGCAGTTTCTTCCCCAGATGGCTATCAAACTTCATAAGGATCCTCTTTGATGCCCATCTTCTTCCTGAAGTAGATATGTGCTGCCAAGAGTAGAGTGTCTCACTGTCATGAAAAACCCTAAGGTACTAAAACATTAAATAGCCTATTTTGTAGTCTAGAGAGATATGAATGATGCCTATCTAACTGAAATATATATATCTATGTAGCTAGAAAATCTAACTAACATGACTACAAACTTGACTATTATTAATGATTATCCATTAATAACCTATATACATTATATTTTTAAATGAACTACACAATCACAATACCTTAATTAAGATCAAAAATGCATATACATATAACAAAATTGACCTAAAATCTCTATCAGTAAAGCAAAATCTATACTAATGCAAATATTCATAGCTATATCACATCCCACTTTAAATGTAAAAGAACGTTTATAAGCCATATTTGGGAACGTGATTGCAGTTTTTTTCTCTCCAAAATGCTTCCTGATGAATGGTGGCATCATTATTGATTTATCTCAATTGGCAGTTGAGCGAAGCAATTTTTTAAAGGTGTTCACAGCAACCTTTAAGTAGGGCGTGGTCCATCCTACCATATTAGGATAGAGGCATCCACAGACTATCACCCTCTGTGTAAACAAAATAGAAACTCCTTTCCAAAGCATCATGTCCTTAGATCCAAATTTCAAAGTCAAGGCATTTTCAAAATATCTATGTTGGATTATTTCAGCAGCTTTTATAAAGAAACATCTTTTAGCAGCTATTGCTACTGCCTCAAAATTCAAATGATTCAAAAAGAGCATAATAGCATACAATATCAAAATTCGCTGTGAATTTTCCATCTTTGTGTGCTTCAATTTATCCTCTATTTTCTGTATTTTTCCTTTTTATTTTTTGCCTTTTGAGACAGGTTCTCTGTATCTTTGACCTGGAATAACTCTGTATACCTGTCTGTCCTTGAAGTCTCAGAGATCTGCCTCTCTATGCCTTTCAGGCATTGAGATTAAAGGTGTATGCTACTACACATTGAACTCACAAAGATCTGTTTGTCTCTGCCTTCAAGGCACTGGGATTAAAGGCTTGTGCTACCTCACCTTGAAGGTACAGAGGTCAATCTCCCTCTGCCTCCCATGTGTTGGGTTTACAGGTGTGTACTACCACACCCAACAACTCGCTTCCTTTTTTTAACTTTAAGAACTTCAAATTTTAGCCTGCACATATTTTTAACACACTGTAAATCATTTAAAAATTTTCTTTGTCTTTGAATCTCTCTTTACTCTATTTGTCTCTCTGTTTTTCTGATCACATGAGTCTTTCATTTACCAAGCAATCTCAGTAGGACTAAAGCCGTGGCTTTGCTGGCCAGATGTAGCCCATTCCTTAGCTTTCTGCCATTCCAACCTTGTGGCTGAGGTACCGAACAGAGCCGCATTCAGTGCCACAAGTCTACAGTGTTTCAAGGTCCTTGCCATCAAAGAGGCTGCAACAGACAACACTCAAGCCCTCTTTCTGTAGCTGGCCCTCCTTCCTCAAACAGTCAGAGTTTGCCCAGGCAGGATGGCCCAGAAAGCCGGCATTTTAAAACAACACAGTTTTTTTTCCTGTTACTGCTGAAAAAATACAAGCATTCAGTTGGCTTTTATCAACAGCATTTAAATGTTTTGTGGCAGGACATCTTAAGGGCTGCAGGGTTTTGCAGCTGAAGCTGAGTCAGCAAGCCTCTTTTAGATGAGAGCCCTTGCTTTCTTCTAGCAAGCAGAGCAGACCGAGAAATCGCTGCTACCAAGAAAACATGCTTTACTCTTTCCCAAGCTTTCTCAGGCTTTCAGTGGATTCAGTTGTCCACCAGGCTGCAAGATCATTCTGTAGTTATTTGAGCAGCGAGGCTGTGTCCCCAGCACCACGGCCGCATGAAGGTTATGCCTGAAATAAATACACCAAAACTTTATTCTTTTAAACACTGCTGGCCCATTAGATTCAGCATTTTAACCCATTTGTAATAATCAGTGTAGTATAACGAGGTGCACTTACCAGGAAAAATTCAGCATGTCTGACATGGTGGCTGGCTGCATAGACAACTGCTTCAGAGAGCAGAGCCTTGGCTTCTGCTGGGGAGAGGGGAGCATGGCTTCTCTGAGCTCACTACCAATTCCTCCCGGCATTCTATTTTGTTTACTCCACCTACCTATGTTCTAACCTATCAGCTGAAGCGGATTCTTTCTTTAATTAATCAATAAACTTCTTCTGTCACTTTATCCTTTCAACAGCTTGCCCATAGAAATCTCCCATGTGTCTTCTGTTGTATAATCTTTCATTTGTAAAGAACTTGCACTCTCAGGGGAGGATTTTTCTGACATCTCTGTGGATGGAGATCATATGAGGAAGATCAGATGAGCAACCATGACAACTCTAATGCTGTAGAGTTAGTTGGACCTGAGATTGATGGCTAACATTCCTGTGCTATGCATCAGATGCTCCTGAACTCTGGCCCTGTTGACAGACAGGCAGACATCAAGTTGATCACACATACTTAACTCATTCGGGTTCACAGATACTGTAAATGGAGTTTTAATTTTTCTCCTAAACTAATAAAAAAAACCAAGATTAGGAGAAGAGAAGAGCCTGAAGTAAGGCCTCAAAATGGGTCATTTTGCAAAGGAAAAGTTACCTGCCTCCATGTATGCTGTCTCCCTTTCTTAGTCAAATCAATCCTTCCAGTGTCTAGCTAACAGCTAACCATAGGATTGAACCCAACTGCCTTTGATTTCTGAAATAAGTGCTGTCCACTTAAGGTCTCATAACAGCACAGGAAGGTTTGTAAGACTGTCCCAGCAACAATTTAAAGCAATTCTAGGACCCCAAAGATGCAGCAAATTTGGTTATTTGGTAATATAGATCATTCTGATGGGACAAAATAATTTAGAATTAAAAAAATAAAAGATTGGTGTACTCACGATGAATTTATGTGATATGGCACACACAGGCTTCTGGTTCTGAATACTTCATGCTCGGTGGGTTTTGGAGATTGTCATGACCCTGAAACTAGCTGGAGGCTTTGGGGCCTTGAAAGAACAAGACTTAATATTTCAGGACATCCTTTTACTTGGTGCCCACTGTTTACTGATTTCCTATTAGAGAATGAGCAGCCATCTACTCCTGCTGCCATGCATTCCCCCCATGAACACAGAGAAGACCCTATACACACAGGTCGCTTGTATCACATGTGAAGGCATAAGTCATAAACAAAATCCCACAGCAGTTTAGAATTGCGGTTAATAGAATGATTAGTTCTTGAAATGGGAAAAACTTAGAGATCACAATCCCTGACAAAAGCCCTCTGCAGGATCAGAAAAGGAGCCTAGTAGCCGGAAGGGAAGCTCAAGCAAGAGATCAAGCTGAAGGTAGAAGTTGCTTTTTAAAAGACAGAGAGACCACAACTCAATGGGCTGGTATCTCAGTGGCTATTCAGGAAACATCACAGAGAAAGGATCTGCTTCATGCGTGAGAGTCACCGATGATTTCCCTTTAAGAAAAAAACCCATCAAAACTCCAAATAACATAATCAGCATTCAACAACATGTCTATGATTTCTTTGCCTTGCCTTTGATTGTGCAGTAAATGATGCTGATAGTTAATCTGTGCAATTAATGCAAATTTCCTTGTAACTGACTAGACAGAATTGACAGGTTATCTTAAACACAGCAGGGAGTCACTCTACGATGGAACTGGTTCATCATCACCTGTGTGACAGTGACATAATTAAGATCTTTCCTTTGTCTATAAATCTCATTATGTTCAACATGATATGTTGTCATACAGATTTCTTAGGGTTTTGTCCCACTGGTGGTTTCCTTGGTATGCTTACATAATTTTTGCCAGATCCAATCAGTTTTGCCATGCACTCTCAGCTCCACGTCATTGTGTTCCCCTTATGTTCCAGTCCAGGCATTTTAGACCTCTTGTAACTGTTGTAAGAGTATCTCATGTTCCACCTAAATGATTTAGGGTTTTATTTAGGCGGGGTTTTATCTTCCATCACTGTGTTCATTGACTTTCCTTGGGCGTAATTCCTGGGACACTGAGCCTAACTCCTGGGGGATTCCTCCAGTTATTTCTCCTTTCTTAGATAGTTTACACTCTCACTATTACTGTGAGAGTGTTTCTGTAGCAAATATTCTTCAAAAGATGAGAAGAAACTTCAATATTACAATCCATTTGTTATTGTGATTTAAATACACACACACAAACACACAAAAGTTAATGCACATACACTGATGATATCTCAATTAATGGGGCCATTCTGGGGATGTCAAGATCGATATCTCTTGAGTGGTTCTCAGAAGGCCATAGGGTGACCCTCTAGGTACTTAAGCAGGCAGGAGAAGTTGACCGCACTGTGACATGTCCCTAGGAACTATGTGTGCCTTTTCCCATAGTCAGACTGATGACTGACTATCTTGAAAACCACCATGGAACTTTTGTTTGGCAAATGATGGAGATCAAGTCAGGGTCAAAATCAGAAAACTAGATGGAGCTTCCAAGCTCCAGTGGAAGAGCAGATGGATGGAGAAAAAGAGCAAGGATGTCAGGAATATAAGGGCTTGGTCCACACTATGAGACACTGTGCCTGAACTAAGGGGATTTCAACTAATCCAGTGACCTGGGAATGAAAGAACATGGGATCAAACTGGAAGCTGTGAATGTGGCTGACAATTGGGGCAGACGGAGAAGCCAAAGATAATGGCACTTGCAATTGTCTGCATATCATACACTGGCTTTTTGTGATCATAATTTTTGTGGATGCATACCTTGCTAAATCTGGATGGATGAAGGGTGGGCTTGGACTTCCCACAGCTCAAAGTACCCTGCCCTCTATTTGGACTGGTGTTTGAGTGGAGAGGTTTATTTGCGGAGCAAGAAGAATGTGGGAGGAGGAAGAGAAGTGGAAAGTTTGATAATTATTATTATGAAGTAATGGAAAAATCAATAGAAAATAACCAATGAGGACATTGGAGCTAGGAAAAAAAACATTCATGTGAGTTGTTGACTCAGACCAAAAATTATTTTACAGAAAAAAAAAAACACATAAATGGGTTGAGTTACTTGGAAAATATGACTCAAGTAATTGGGAAGAAGATTGGGGTTTTTATTTTGGGTCTTCATGGGGCTGTATGAGCAGCATTTTAGGACCTGTATGCTGGATATTTCTGGGGGTTAGTAGGGAAGAAACCTGGCTAGGAGGAGTTTTATGACATAAGTAGAGCCTTGATGATGTCACAAAGCTTTGGTTGGGGGTGGCAACTCTGTTCCACATGAAGCACTGGTCTTCTGTGAAGGTGGGCTTACTATCTTCACGGTGGCTGAGGAGGTCAGTTCAGCTCTTGGGCTCCACAACTGTTCAACCGAATTTCCAGAAGTTGGAATCTAGAGAGCCAAGATATTTTCTTTTGGTAAATATGTTTAGGAAGCAACTAGGACCTCTGTAGTCAAAGAAAGGTTTCTTTCAAATCTGCTCTGGGTCCAAAATTTATGTCGTTAACAGCTCCTATATTTGATAGCTGGGGGACGGTTAATGTCAGGTATTCTCCCCACTCTATCTTTGCTAAAAATGTCCAATTCCTCAGTCCACTTAAATGGCAAAGATCCTCTTTGTCCATATGTGTTTTAAAAGATAATTATTTCTAATAGTTGCTGTTGCACAGATTAATGTTTCTTTCTTTTGGCAGTTTGACCCACAGTACTCACTTCTCTAATGAAGATACAGAATATCTTTATGTAATCAACCTGGATCTGGATCAGGAGACACAATAGAGAGAGCCAGTGGACTGGGGTGCCATGACCTTGGGCAGGTGGTTATAGATCAGCCAACTAACCAGTAGCTTGAGTGGTAAGGAGAGGAGTGGCTGTTCTTTGAATTCTTTGCCATCTGTTCAGATATTTCTTTCTCACTTTAGGTATAGGCATAGCTTCCTCTCTCATTGATATAGTAAGTCAGGAAGTAGGTTTCTCAGTAGAGGTCAATTGCATTTTGCAGCAGGAATATGTCTCTGATACACATATACTGAGCTGTAGACAAGAGTTTGATAATTTTCCTATTAATTTCTTAAGAAAATATTACATTTAGGTATCCAAATCTATTCAGCCCTGCCTTTTTCACCTGCTCCAAAGTTATTCCTAAAAAGAGCCTTGACCTCACATCCTCACCTTCTTATCCTTGCAGGCACTTATGGTGGAGGAAACCACTTTGTGTCTGATTTAAACTGAAGAGTTCTTCCTATGCAGAGATTGGCAGCTATGAAGCCCAAGCACAGAAACAGAGCCAAGAGACAGTGGAACAGGAGTGCTGTGGCCTATCTCAGAAAGTCTCCCGCCATGATGAAGATGCCTCTTTGTATGAGTAGCATGCCACATCTCCAGAAGAAGAATGGGCCATCGCTCCAGAAGCAAAAACTTAGTAAGCCTTTTGAGGCCCTGGAGAATATTGTTGGCCGCAGAATTTCTCATGGCTGGAAGGAAGCCAATGAACCAGTCACCCATTGGAAAGCCATCATTCTAGATCAACTGCCAACATATCCCTCTCTCTATTTGTTGAAATATGATGGGATTGATTGTGTCTATGGCTTGGAGCTTCATAGTGATGAAAGGATTTTAAACCTGAAGATCCTGCCTAATAATGTGCCATTTCCTCAGGTGACAGACACTCATCTCTCAAACACCATAGTTGGCAGAGCAGTGAAACATACATTCATGGGCACAAATGGCTCTAAGAATGACTGGAACGGGAGGGTCCTAGAAGAGGTGCCAATCATGAAGACCTGGTTTTATATTACCTACAAGAAAGATCCGGTCTTGTACATTTACCACCTCCTGGATGACTACCTGGAAGGCAACCTCCACATCATGCCAGTCTCTAAGGTAGAGTGGAGTGGCGTGTGTACCGGCACAAAATAAAGGCAATGCAGATATCAAAGAATATTTACCAGTTTATTGTTAAACTTACTGAACCAAAGTTCCAGCGTAGCACAGGTAGCGAGGAACAAAAGGGGCGAGCCGCCTCTCTGCACACCCTTTATTGGCAGGGATTCGCCTGAGGCAAACCCCGCCCTCTAAAGGGAGCTGATTTAACCCCTTTATCTCCCCCTTTTGTCTAAATAAGACACAACTAAACCAAATATAACTATAACAATAATAAAAAATGATAAATATAACAAACAATATTGAGAGCAAAAGTTTTGCTAAAGAGTAACTACAATTAAATAATCTTCAACTCCATCAAAGATCTGAGAAGGGAGTAAATATTACTTAACAAAAAAGAGATATCCAAAATGTGCAACAAATGACAGAGACAACTGACTGCCTGGGCAATCACCCAAAATCTCGTTTGCAATGTTGAGTCAACCAACTTTGGCTAAGGCCTAACATAACTGACATACCATTCTCAAATGCAAGGAACTTTCTTAGGATTATCCTACCCTGTCTTGGCAAGATAAGACAATCCTGTTTATATCTTAGTCAGTAGTTGAGGTATGGGTTTTTCTTAACCCAAAGGCCAGTTCTGCCAGGAAGACAAGCTCCCAGTGGAGTGTGTTTGGTGCTCAACGTTCTCTCGGGAGTAGAGTGGTGTTGCCAGGAGTAAATTGTGTCTCGATGGCACAGAATTCTAGGTTAGATTAAAGGCCATTTTCTACAGCTCTTCAAAGCGGCTGAAGATTATTCTATCTATACTGAAAATAATCTCTATGTATCTAAAAAATCTGATTAACCTAAAAATAATATGACAAACATGTAATTCTCAATACCTATCTAATTTGAAAACTAAGGGAATAAACAATTGTGCAATGTATGAAGACAATGATCTTCACCTGTAAACAATGTCATTACTTATCAAATGTAAACAATGTTATTACATAAATAGTACCAGAGGTAGAAATGTACATTGTGATATGATAGATGTATCCATACAATATAAGCATACTCTTATACCAAAATAGAGGTAGGAACACTCACATTCAATATTCAATATATCAATATACAAGAAACAGTACCAACATAATTTTATAAAAACAGTAAGTCACAAATACCAATCATCCCATCAACCCAGTTAATCCCCCTATTTTTTTTATATATATCCCTAATTCCATACAATATGTCCCCATCCCCTCACCTCTAAACCAACCAGTAAAAGATGTCCCTAACCCTGTGGGCAAACTCTGTTGGGAGAGGGGACGTCGTCCTCTTAGATTGCTTTTAGCTGACATGGGGGCGACGTTCTTCTTAGGGGCCCCTGTGAAAGCAAACGATGGTAAAATTCCCAAATTAACCTTTGACTTAAGAAGACTATAACTAGTCTCTGTGTGTTTTGAGAAGGTCCGGCCAGAGCATTGTCAAAAATGTGCATCATATGAAATTGTCTCTTGCAATTGGTACCAAAAAACAGATCCAAAATTAGTGCTTAAAAAAAAAATTCATGACGTCATAAAAACCAGATTGAGTTGATGTTGTGGGGCCCCATCTTAATCCTGGAAACTTCAAAAATTACTGTAGGAAAATATGTTGCTTGTTATGGGAAATTTAAACATTAACAACAAGGACTTATACTGACATATAAAGAAAGACACAGATGTGAGGGAAGGCAAAGAAAGTTTATCAAGTATAAAATTATTCTTATTTTGTCCCATTTCATGGCTCCTGACCTGAGACAGAAACTTTGAAATATCTCTTATCAATAGGCTTGGAATTGAAGAAGGACTGAGCCATAGTCCAACTCCAAAACCAGCTCTACTCATTTATAAAGAAGTGTTGAATAAAACATATAAATATACATAAATATATATAAAACCAATACTTACGATACGTATAGAATTTTATTGTTGATGTTTAATGGGTCGTATCTATTTTCCATTCATCAGTAATTAAATATTCAGGGTCTCTCAAATTCTTTGGAGATGAATATTTTCCTGTGGAGATAAGAAAAGAACCCTGCCGCCATCCTACTAGTAATCCTTACCATCTGTATGTCGGTCATCCTTGTGAATGAATTGTTATTTATCTTTTCCAAGGATCTCCCAAATGGTGCACTCAAAAAAACTATTGAAATAAGTTGTGGTCACGTTCTCAGACATTATTTAGAAAAGAAAAAGTTCTCTTACCTGTAATAACTGGTTCGTGCCAGTGGTGGCGAAAGAGCACAGTTGAATCCACGTGTCCTAAATCTGAAATAAAAGGACTGAAAAACAAAATTGAAACAGACACCAGGCTGATAAGTATTTTTTGCCGGGGCTCTCAGGCCGCTGTCACGTGACCTGAGCGCTGGCGGCAGTGGGAGGGGGAGCTGACACAGGCAGCGCGCGCGCCGGCGGGCGGGCACGGGAAATCTGGCCGGGGCGGCTCGAAACAGAGGCTTAGGCGCTGTTAAAAAGGCTCTGTCTATATCAAACCCACTGTTTGGTACTCTAGCAAGCAGCAGGGAAAATCGAGTCGCTCAGAATCTCAGCCGTTTCAGTGTGCGCCCAGAGAGACCGCTGCAGCGGCTCCGGGTGCAAGAGACTCCAATTCGGGGCCGGTTCTCGGCAAAGCCCCACGGGGGAGGCGCCAGATGTATCGGCACAAAATAAAGGCAATGCAGATATCAAAGAATATTTACCAGTTTATTGTTAAACTTACTGAACCAAAGTTCCAGCATAGCACAGGTTGCGAGGAACAAAAGGGGCGAGCCGCCTCTCCGCGCACCATTTATTGGCAGGGATTCGCCTGTGGCAAACCCCGCCCTCTAAAGGGAGCTGATTTAACCCCTTTAGGCGTGGTCCCAGATGAGGTGCAGACCATAACGACCTGTTTCTACATTGTCAACGAGAATGATCCGGTCCTGTACCTTTACCACCATCATGATGATTCCATTGAAGGCAACCTCCACATCACGCCTGAATGTCCTCCAGTAGAGGTGATTTTGGAATTAGGCAGGGATTCCTTGGAGGGCAAAAGAGTGCAGTACAACAAAAAAGATGGAACCCAAGAGATAGGAAAAATTATTTGCCAAGTTCCCAACAAATCTTCTGTGTATTTCATCAAGTTTGATAATGACTTCCATATCTATGTCTATGATTTGGTGAAGATCTGTTAAAGTGAAATTCTCAAATTTTGAGGGGCAGACTTAATTCTCTCTTTGGGAATGTGTTTTTTCAGAGATACCTCAGGTCTTCTATGAATCCTGGTATCTTTTCCAATGGATTATACTTTCTGAAAGAATAAAAATTTGTTAACATGTTGTGTTATTTGGTCAATGATGGATTGTGTTTGGTGGATGGGGCATCACAGAAATACATGCCTCAAAACAAAGCAGGATTTATGGTCTTTTCCCCTTGGAGAGTAAAGGACTGGGCATGCGTGGTGTGGTAAAGGACAAGATGGCTGTCAAGGAAGCAGTGGAGAGGGGACAAAAAGTTGTATGATCTCGGGGCGGTATGAAGCTTGAGGGAAAACCATGTCAAATGGAAAGATGTGACCGATATCAGCGTGAGGTATTGAGACGTAAGAGGATAAAGAGTAGATTAATCAGGAAGGGACACAAATGTATACTCAAAATCAGAGAAAATTAGGTTTCATTTGATGAATGGTTTAATTCGTACTGGCTGCAAAGGATGTTTGATCTCCACTAGAGCATGTTGCTTAGTGAAAAGTGTCTCCGCTCAGTGGCTCTTCTCCAGTAAGTTGGACATCAAGCTACCTACTTAGTTTTGCCAGAATTCTGTCTGCCACCTACTTTGTCATGCCTGGATTTGGTATGCCTTGAACTCTTATAGGTCTTATCCATGCCATCCAACCCTTGTCAGTTCATTTAAATAATTGTCCTGCCATATCTGGAAAACAGTGTTCCCTTTCATTGATCATGTTCTGTAGTACTTGGGCTATAAAACTCATGAACACACTCACCCACACACAGGATAACCATGTACATATGATGCCCACTAGTGTGTGACATGCACACATATGATGAATGCACCGAACTCCATAATATCAGTAAAGTAGGGAATCCATGATGCTAGGTGGAGTCTGGCAAAGAACCCACACACCCATCAAACCGCCAAATACCAGTATGGTACTGATGTCTGACTCCCATCCTGTAAGGAACCTGCCATCCTGTAACTGGGCTATTTTTGGTTCCTTCATCTTCACAAACATGATTAAAATGTTAGAGTTGTCAAACTTGGAGTTAGGGTCCAGCATGTAGATCAGCTGTCCCAGGTCAGGTGATTTGGCTACAATTTGGGTGAGAAATTGTACCAGGGAATTCTGGTACACCCTCTCCTCTTCTTCTCCCTGTCCTCATCATCACTCTTGTGGGTGGGCCTGGAGCACAAAGAAGGTAAAATGAAATAAGCCTCCTCCTTAGTGGAAAACCTTGTCAATCCTTAATTTGACCTGACTCTCTGAGGGAATGCAGCACTTTTTTTCCTACTAGGTCTCCTCATTCATTGGTTCACTCATTTTTCCAAGGAATGATTGAATTCATCCATTCTTCCTTGTCTCTCTCTCTTCTTTCTTCCCTTCTTCCATTTCCCCCTTGATTGTAGAAATTTGAGCAGCAGGGCTGCATCCCCATGGGGCCGCCTTGTAAGGTTATGCTCCGAAAGAACAACATAAAACTATTCATTTCAACACTGCCTGCCCCATTATTATCAGCCTTTTAACCCATGTCTTATAATGTATGTTGCAGCACGAGGTGCACTTAGAAGGAAAGATTTAGCATGTCTGACCTGGTGGCTGGCTGTATCGCCATCTGCCTCAGAGTGCAGAGCTACCATTTCTGCCCATGGGAGAGGTGCATGGCATCTCTAAGCTCAATTCCTATTCCTCCCAGCATTCTCTAATATTTATTCCACCCACCTATGTTCTAACCTTTCAGGCCAAACAGTTTCTTTATTTAATTAACCAATGACCTATACTCCATCATTACTCCTATTTCTGTTTAAACAAGAACGGAATCTTTAACTTTAACATAGCAAAATTACATATAACAAAACAGTTATCAAGCAAGAATTACAGTTACAATATTTATATCTATTTTATCTTTTATCATAACAATGGAAAACTATAACTATCTATCTATTCTTCAACTCCATCAGAGACTCCAGAATAATACAGTATTACCTAAGCAAACAAAAAGTAAGCCATTTTCAAACTCTAGAAATGACAGAGACATCTCGCTGCCTGGACAGTCACCCAAAGTTCCTCTGTACCGTTGGTGTTTCCATCCTCAGCCTACAGGCCCATAGTTTCCAGCAGACATTTCCATGAAGCAGGAAATTTCAAAGGCAGTCACTATCTGCTTGTCTTGAAGAATGTTTTGCTGACCCTTTCCTGAAGCAGGAACATGAAAAGATCATCTCACCTTTAGGCAAGTTCAGTAGTCCTCTCTCTGAGTGTTTTCTGTGTACAGTTTATGCAACAATCCAGGCAAGAGCAGTTTCTCCCCCAAAAGGCTATCAAACTCCATAAGGATCCTCTTTGATGCCCATCTTCTTCCTGAAGTAGATATGTGCTGCCAAGAGTAGAGTGTCTCACTGTCATGAAAAACCCTAAGGTACTAAAACATTAAATAGCCTATTTTGTAGTCTAGAGATATATGAATGATGCCTATCTAACTGAAATATATATATCTCTATGTAGCTAGAAAATCTAACTAACATGACTAAAAACTTGACTATTATTAATGATTATCCATTAATAACCTATATACATTATATTTTTCAATGAACTACACAATCACAATACCTTAATGAAGATCAAATATGCATATACATATAACAAAATTGACCTAAAATCTCTATCAGTAAAGCAAAATCTATACTAATGCAAATATTCATAGCTATATCACATCCCACTTTAAATGTAAAAGAACGTTTATAAGCCATATTGGGAACGTGGGTGCAGTTTTTTCTCTCCAAAATGCTTCCTGCTGAATGGTGGCATCATTATTGATTTATCTCAGTTGGCAGTTGAGCGAAGCAATTTTTTAAAGGTGTTCACAGCAACCTTTAAGTAGTGCGTGGTCCATCCTACCATATTAGGATAGAGGCATCCACAGACTATCACCCCCTGTGAAAACAAAATAGAAACTCCTTTCCAAAGCATCATGTCCTTAGATCCAAATTTCAAAGTCAAGGCATTTTCAAAATATCTATGTTGGATTATTTCAGCAGCTTTTATAAAGAAACATCTTTTAGCAGCTATTGCTACTGCCTCAAAATTCAAATGATTCAAAAAGAGCATAATAGCATACAATATCAAAATTCGCTGTGAATTTTCCATCTTTGTGTGCTTCAATTTAACCTCTATTTTGTTTATATTTCATTTTTATTTTTTGCCTTTTGAGACAGGTTCTCTGTATCTTTGACCTGGAATAACTCTGTATACCTGTCTGTCCTTGAAGTCTCAGAGATCTGCCTCTCTCTGCCTTTGAGGCATTGGGATTAAAGGTGTATGCTACTACACATTGAACTCACAAAGATCTGTTTGTCTCTGCCTTCAAGGCACTGGGATTAAAGGCGTGTGCTACCTCACCTTGAAGGTACAGAGGTCAATCTCCCTCTGCCTCCCATGTGTTGGGTTTACAGGTGTGTCCTACCACACCCAACAACTCTCTTTTTTTTTTACTTTAAGAACTTCAAATTTTAGCCTGCACATATTTTTAACACACTGTAAATAATTTAAAAAATTTCTTTGTCTTTGAATCTCTCTTTACTCTATTTCTCTCTCTGTTTTTTCTGACCACATGAGTCTTTCATTTACCAAGCAATCTCAGTAGGACTAAAGCCGTGGCTTTGCTGGCCAGATGTAGCCCATTCCTTAGTTTTCCGCCATTCCAACCTTGTGGCTGAGGTACCGAACAGAGCCGCATTCAGTGCCACAAGTCTACAGTGTTTCAGGTCCTTGCCACCAAAGAGGCTGCAACAGACAACACTCAAGCCCTCTTTCTGTAGCTGGCCCTCCTTCCTCAAACAGTCAGAGTTTGCCCAGGCAGGATGGCCCAGAAAGCCGGCATTTTAAAACAACACAGTTTTTTTTCCTGCTACCGCTGAAAACATACAAGCGTTCAGTTGGCTTTTATCAACACCATTTAAATGTTTTGTGGCAGGACCTCTTAAGGGCTGCAGGGTTTTGCAGCTGAAGCTGAGTCAGCAAGCCTCTTTTAGATGAGAGCCCTTGCTTTCTTCTAGCAAGCAGAGCAGACCGAGAAATCGCTGCTACCAAGAAAACATGCTTTACTCTTTCCCAAGCTTTCTCAGGCTTTCAGTGGATTCAGTTGTCCACAAGGCTGCAAGCCATTCTGTAGTTATTTGAGCAGCGAGGCTGTGTCCCCAGCACCACGGCCGCATGAAGGTTATGCCTGAAATAAATACACAATAACTGTATTCTTTTAAACACTGCTGGCCCATTAGATTCAGCATTTTAACCCATTTCTAATAATCAGTGTAGTATAACGAGGTGCACTTACCAGGAAAAATTCAGCATGTCTGACATGGTGGCTGGCTGCATCGACATCTGCCTCAGAGAGCAGAGCTATGGCATCTGCCAGGGAGAGGGGAGCATGGCTTCTCTGAGCTCACTACCTCTTCCTCCCGGCATTCTATTTTGTTTACTCCACCTACCTATGTTCTAACCTATCAGCTGATGCGGATTCTTTCTTTAATTAATCAATAAACTTCTTCTGTCACTTTATCCTTTCAACAGCTTGCCCATATAAATCTCCCATGTGTCTTCTCTTGTATAATCTTTCATTTGTAAAGAACTTGCACTCTCAGGGGAGGATTTTTCTGACATCTCTGTGGATGGAGATCATATGAGGAAGATCAGATGAGCAACCATGACAACTCTAATGCTGTAGAGTTAGGTGGACCAGAGATTGATGGCTGACATTCCTGTGCTATGCACCAGATGCCTCTGAACTCTGGCCTTGTTCACAGACAGGCAGACATCAAGTTGGTCACACATACTTAACTCATTCAGGTTCACATATACTGTAAATGGAGTTTTAATTTTTCTCCTAAACTAATAAAAAAACCAAGATTAGGAGAAGAGAAGAGCTTGAAGTAAGGCCTCAAAATGGGTCATTTTGCAAAGGAAAGGTTACCTGCCTCAATGTATGCTGTCTCCCTTTCTCAGTCAAATCCATCCTTCCAGTGTCTACCTAACAGCTAACCATAGGATTGAACCCAACTGCCTTTGATTTCTTAAATAAGTGCTGTCCCCTTAAGGTCTCATAACAGCACAGGAAGGTTTGTAAGACTGTCCCAGCAACAATTTAAAGCAATTCTAGGACACCAAAGATGCAGCAAATTTGGTTACTTGGTAATATAGATCGTTCTGATGGGACAAAATAATTTAGAATTAAAAAAAATACAGATTGGTGTACTCACGATGAATTTATGTGATATGGCACACACAGGCTTCTGGTTCTGAATACTTCATGCTCGGTGTGTTTTGGAGATTGTCGTGACCCTGAACCTAGCTGGAGGCTTTGGGGCCTTGAAAGGACAACACTTAATATTTCAGGACATCCTTGTACTTGGTCCCCACTGTTTACTGATTTCCTTACAGAGAATGAGCAGCCATCTACTCCTGCTGCCATGCCTTCCCCACATGAACAGAGAGAAGACCCTATACACACAGGTCGCTTGTATCACATGTGAAGGCATAAGTCACAAAGAAACTCCCACAGCAGTTTAGAATTGCGATTAATAGAATGATTAGTTCTTGAAAGGGGAAAAACTTAGAGATCACAATCCCTGACAAAAGCCCTCTGCAGGATCAGAAAAGGAGCCTAGTATCCGGAAGGGAAGCTCAAGCAAGAGATCAAGCTGAAGGTAGAAGTTGCTTTTTAAAAGAGAGAGAGACCACAACTCAATGGGCTGGTATCTCAGGGCTATTCAGGAAACATCACAGAGAAAGGATCTGCTTCATGCATGAGAGGCACCGATGATTTCCCTTTAAGAAAAAAACCCATCAAAACTCCCAATAACATCATCAGCATTCAACAACATGTCTATGATTTCTTTGCCTTGCCTTTGATTGTGCAGTAAATGATGCTGATAGTTAATCTGTGCAATTAATGCAAATTTCCTTGTAACTGACTAGACAGAATTGACAGGTTATCTTAAACACAGCAGGGAGTCACTCTACGATGGAACTGGTTCATCATCACCTGTGTGACAGTGACATAATTAAGATCTTTCCTTTGTCTATAAATCTCATTATGTTCAACATGATATGTTGTCATACAGATTTCTTAGGGTTTTGTCCCACTGGTGGTTTCCTTGGTATGCTTACATAATTTTTGCCAGATCCAATCAGTTTTGCCATGCACTCTCAGCTCCACGTCATTGTGTTCCCCTTATGTTCCAGTCCAGGCATTTTAGACCTCTTGTAACTGTTGTAAGAGTATCTCATGTTCCACCTAAATGATTTAGGGTTTTATTTAGGCGGGGTTTTATCTTCCATCACTGTGTTCATTGACTTTCCTTGGGCGTAATTCCTGGGACACTGAGCCTAACTCCTGGGGGATTCCTCCAGTTATTTCTCCTTTCTTAGATAGTTTACACTCTCACTATTACTGTGAGAGTGTTTCTGTAGCAAATATTCTTCAAAAGATGAGAAGAAACTTCAATATTACAATCCATTTGTTATTGTGATTTAAATACACACACACAAACACACACAAGTTAATGCACATACACTGATGATATCTCAATTAATGGGGCCATTCTGGGGATGTCAAGATCGATATCTCTTGAGTGGTTCTCAGAAGGCCATAGGGTGACCCTCTCTAGGTACTTAAGCAGGCAGGAGAAGTTGACCGCACTGTGACATGTCCCTAGGAACTATGTGTGCCTTTTCCCATAGTCAGACTGATGACTGACTATCTTGAAAACCACCATGGAACTTTTGTTTGGCAAATGATGGAGATCAAGTCAGGGTCAAAATCAGAAAACTAGATGGAGCTTCCAAGCTCCAGTGGAAGAGCAGATGGATGGAGAAAAAGAGCAAGGATGTCAGGAATATAAGGGCTTGGTCCACACTATGAGACACTGTGCCTGAACTAAGGGGATTTCAACTAATCCAGTGACCTGGGAATGAAAGAACATGGGATCAAACTGGAAGCTCTGAATGTGGCTGACAATTGGGGCAGACGGAGAAGCCAAAGATAATGGCACTTGCAATTGTCTGCATATCATACACTGGCTTTTTGTGATCATAATTTTTGTGGATGCATACCTTGCTAAATCTGGATGGATGAAGGGTGGGCTTGGACTTCCCACAGCTCAAAGTACCCTGCCCTCTATTTGGACTGGTGTTTGAGTGGAGAGGTTTATTTGCGGAGCAAGAAGAATGTGGGAGGAGGAAGAGAAGTGGAAAGTTTGATAATTATTATTATGAAGTAATAGAAAAATCAATAGAAAATAACCAATGAGGACATTGGAGCTAGGAAAAAAAACATTCATGTGAGTTGTTGACTCAGACCAAAAATTATTTTACAGAAAAAAAAAAACACATAAATGGGTTGAGTTACTTGGAAAATATGACTCAAGTAATTGGGAAGAAGATTGGGGTTTTTATTTTGGGTCTTCATGGGGCTGTATGAGCAGCATTTTAGGACCTGTATGCTGGATATTTCTGGGGGTTAGTAGGGAAGAAACCTGGCTAGGAGGAGTTTTATGACATAAGTAGAGCCTTGATGATGTCACAAAGCTTTGGTTGGGGGTGGCAACTCTGTTCCACATGAAGCACTAGTCTTCTGTGAAGGTGGGCTTACTATGTTCACGGTGGCTGAGGAGGTCAGTTCAGCTCTTGGGCTCCACAACTGTTCAACCGAATTTCCAGAAGTTGGAATCTAGAGAGCCAAGATATTTTCTTTTGATAAATATGTTTAGGAAGCAACTAGGACCTCTGTAGTCAAAGAAAGGTTTCTTTCAAATCTGCTCTGGGTCCAAAATTTATGTCGTTAACAGCTCCTATATTTGATAGCTGGGGGACGGTTAATGTCAGGTATTCTCCCCACTCTATCTTTGCTAAAAATGTCCAATTCCTCAGTCCACTTAAATGGCAAAGATCCTCTTTGTCCATATGTGTTTTAAAAGATAATTATTTCTAATAGTTGCTGTTGCACAGATTAATGTTTCTTTCTTTTGGCAGTTTGACCCACAGTACTCACTTCTCTAATGAAGATACAGAATATCTTTATGTAATCAACCTGGATCTGGATCAGGAGACACAATAGAGAGAGCCAGTGGACTGGGGTGCCATGACCTTGGGCAGGTGGTTATAGATCAGCCAACTAACCAGTAGCTTGAGTGGTAAGGAGAGGAGTGGCTGTTCTTTGAATTCTTTGCCATCTGTTCAGATATTTCTTTCTCACTTTAGGTATAGGCATAGCTTCCTCTCTCATTGATATAGTAAGTCAGGAAGTAGGTTTCTCAGTAGAGGTCAATTGCATTTTGCAGCAGGAATATGTCTCTGATACACATATACTGAGCTGTAGACAAGAGTTTGATAATTTTCCTATTAATTTCTTAAGAAAATATTACATTTAGGTATCCAAATCTATTCAGCCGTGCCTTTTTCACCTGCTCCAAAGTTATTCCTAAAAAGAGCCTTGACCTCACATCCTCACCTTCTTATCCTTGCAGGCACTTATGGTGGAGGAAACCACTTTGTGTCTGATTTAAACTGAAGAGTTCTTCCTATGCAGAAATTGGCAGCTATGAAGCCCAAGCACAGAAACAGAGCCAAGAGACAGTGGAACAGGAGTGCTGTGGCCTATCTCAGAAAGTCTCCCGCCATGATGAAGATGCCTCTTTGTATGAGTGGCATGCCACATCTCCAGAAGAAGAATGGGCCATCGCTCCAGAAGCAAAAACTTAGTAAGCCTTTTGAGGCCCTGGAGAATATTGTTGGCCGCAGAATTTCTCATGGCTGGAAGGAAGCCAATGAACCAGTCACCCATTGGAAAGCCATCATTCTAGATCAACTGCCAACATATCCCTCTCTCTATTTGTTGAAATATGATGGGATTGATTGTGTCTATGGCTTGGAGCTTCATAGTGATGAAAGGATTTTAAACCTGAAGATCCTGCCTAATAATGTGCCATTTCCTCAGGTGACAGACACTCATCTCTCAAACACCATAGTTGGCAGAGCAGTGAAACATACATTCATGGGCACAAATGGCTCTAAGAATGACTGGAACGGGAGGGTCCTAGAAGAGGTGCCAATCATGAAGACCTGGTTTTATATTACCTACAAGAAAGATCCGGTCTTGTACATTTACCACCTCCTGGATGACTACCTGGAAGGCAACCTCCACATCATGCCAGTCTCTAAGGTAGAGTGGAGTGGCGTGTGTACCGGCACAAAATAAAGGCAATGCAGATATCAAAGAATATTTACCAGTTTATTGTTAAACTTACTGAACCAAAGTTCCAGCGTAGCACAGGTAGCGAGGAACAAAAGGGGCGAGCCGCCTCTCTGCACACCCTTTATTGGCAGGGATTCGCCTGAGGCAAACCCCGCCCTCTAAAGGGAGCTGATTTAACCCCTTTATCTCCCCCTTTTGTCTAAATAAGACACAACTAAACCAAATATAACTATAACAATAATAAAAAATGATAAATATAACAAACAATATTGAGAGCAAAAGTTTTGCTAAAGAGTAACTACAATTAAATAATCTTCAACTCCATCAAAGATCTGAGAAGGGAGTAAATATTACTTAACAAAAAAGAGATATCCAAAATGTGCAACAAATGACAGAGACAACTGACTGCCTGGGCAATCACCCAAAATCTCGTTTGCAATGTTGAGTCAACCAACTTTGGCTAAGGCCTAACATAACTGACATACCATTCTCAAATGCAAGGAACTTTCTTAGGATTATCCTACCCTGTCTTGGCAAGATAAGACAATCCTGTTTATATCTTAGTCAGTAGTTGAGGTATGGGTTTTTCTTAACCCAAAGGCCAGTTCTGCCAGGAAGACAAGCTCCCAGTGGAGTGTGTTTGGTGCTCAACGTTCTCTCGGGAGTAGAGTGGTGTTGCCAGGAGTAAATTGTGTCTCGATGGCACAGAATTCTAGGTTAGATTAAAGGCCATTTTCTACAGCTCTTCAAAGCGGCTGAAGATTATTCTATCTATACTGAAAATAATCTCTATGTATCTAAAAAATCTGATTAACCTAAAAATAATATGACAAACATGTAATTCTCAATACCTATCTAATTTGAAAACTAAGGGAATAAACAATTGTGCAATGTATGAAGACAATGATCTTCACCTGTAAACAATGTCATTACTTATCAAATGTAAACAATGTTATTACATAAATAGTACCAGAGGTAGAAATGTACATTGTGATATGATAGATGTATCCATACAATATAAGCATACTCTTATACCAAAATAGAGGTAGGAACACTCACATTCAATATTCAATATATCAATATACAAGAAACAGTACCAACATAATTTTATAAAAACAGTAAGTCACAAATACCAATCATCCCATCAACCCAGTTAATCCCCCTATTTTTTTTATATATATCCCTAATTCCATACAATATGTCCCCATCCCCTCACCCCTAAACCAACCAGTAAAAGATGTCCCTAACCCTGTGGGCAAACTCTGTTGGGAGAGGGGACGTCGTCCTCTTAGATTGCTTTTAGCTGACATGGGGGCGACGTTCTTCTTAGGGGCCCCTGTGAAAGCAAACGATGGTAAAATTCCCAAATTAACCTTTGACTTAAGAAGACTATAACTAGTCTCTGTGTGTTTTGAGAAGGTCCGGCCAGAGCATTGTCAAAAATGTGCATCATATGAAATTGTCTCTTGCAATTGGTACCAAAAAACAGATCCAAAATTAGTGCTTAAAAAAAAAATTCATGACGTCATAAAAACCAGATTGAGTTGATGTTGTGGGGCCCCATCTTAATCCTGGAAACTTCAAAAATTACTGTAGGAAAATATGTTGCTTGTTATGGGAAATTTAAACATTAACAACAAGGACTTATACTGACATATAAAGAAAGACACAGATGTGAGGGAAGGCAAAGAAAGTTTATCAAGTATAAAATTATTCTTATTTTGTCCCATTTCATGGCTCCTGACCTGAGACAGAAACTTTGAAATATCTCTTATCAATAGGCTTGGAATTGAAGAAGGACTGAGCCATAGTCCAACTCCAAAACCAGCTCTACTCATTTATAAAGAAGTGTTGAATAAAACATATAAATATACATAAATATATATAAAACCAATACTTACGATACGTATAGAATTTTATTGTTGATGTTTAATGGGTCGTATCTATTTTCCATTCATCAGTAATTAAATATTCAGGGTCTCTCAAATTCTTTGGAGATGAATATTTTCCTGTGGAGATAAGAAAAGAACCCTGCCGCCATCCTACTAGTAATCCTTACCATCTGTATGTCGGTCATCCTTGTGAATGAATTGTTATTTATCTTTTCCAAGGATCTCCCAAATGGTGCACTCAAAAAAACTATTGAAATAAGTTGTGGTCACGTTCTCAGACATTATTTAGAAAAGAAAAAGTTCTCTTACCTGTAATAACTGGTTCGTGCCAGTGGTGGCGAAAGAGCACAGTTGAATCCACGTGTCCTAAATCTGAAATAAAAGGACTGAAAAACAAAATTGAAACAGACACCAGGCTGATAAGTATTTTTTGCCGGGGCTCTCAGGCCGCTGTCACGTGACCTGAGCGCTGGCGGCAGTGGGAGGGGGAGCTGACACAGGCAGCGCGCGCGCCGGCGGGCGGGCACGGGAAATCTGGCCGGGGCGGCTCGAAACAGAGGCTTAGGCGCTGTTAAAAAGGCTCTGTCTATATCAAACCCACTGTTTGGTACTCTAGCAAGCAGCAGGGAAAATCGAGTCGCTCAGAATCTCAGCCGTTTCAGTGTGCGCCCAGAGAGACTGCTGCAGCGGCTCCGGGTGCAAGAGACTCCAATTCGGGGCCGGTTCTCGGCAAAGCCCCACGGGGGAGGCGCCAGATGTATCGGCACAAAATAAAGGCAATGCAGATATCAAAGAATATTTACCAGTTTATTGTTAAACTTACTGAACCAAAGTTCCAGCATAGCACAGGTTGCGAGGAACAAAAGGGGCGAGCCGCCTCTCCGAGCACCATTTATTGGCAGGGATTCGCCTGTGGCAAACCCCGCCCTCTAAAGGGAGCTGATTTAACCCCTTTAGGCGTGGTCCCAGATGAGGTGCAGACCATAACGACCTGTTTCTACATTGTCAACGAGAATGATCCGGTCCTGTACCTTTACCACCATCATGATGATTCCATTGAAGGCAACCTCCACATCACGCCTGAATGTCCTCCAGTAGAGGTGATTTTGGAATTAGGCAGGGATTCCTTGGAGGGCAAAAGAGTGCAGTACAACAAAAAAGATGGAACCCAAGAGATAGGAAAAATTATTTGCCAAGTTCCCAACAAACCTTCTGTGTATTTCATCAAGTTTGATAATGACTTCCATATCTATGTCTATGATTTGGTGAAGATCTGTTAAAGTGAAATTCTCAAATTTTGAGGGGCAGACTTAATTCTCTCTTTGGGAATGTGTTTTTTCAGAGATACCTCAGGTCTTCTATGAATCCTGGTATCTTTTCCAATGGATTATACTTTCTGAAAGAATAAAAATTTGTTAACATGTTGTGTTATTTGGTCAATGATGGATTGTGTTTGGTGGATGGGGC
The DNA here is from genome assembly GCF_037038515.1 of Microtus pennsylvanicus. Taxonomy (NCBI): domain Eukaryota; kingdom Metazoa; phylum Chordata; class Mammalia; order Rodentia; family Cricetidae; genus Microtus; species Microtus pennsylvanicus. The sequence goes on along the minus strand of NW_027460882.1, from coordinate 1,071,846 downwards.
ATCACAGAAATACATGCCTCAAAACAAAGCAGGATTTATGGTCTTTTCCCCTTGGAGAGTAAAGGACTGGGCATGCGTGGTGTGGTAAAGGACAAGATGGCTGTCAAGGAAGCAGTGGAGAGGGGACAAAAAGTTGTTTGATCTCGGGGCGGTATGAAGCTTGAGGGAAAACCATGTCAAATGGAAAGATGTGACCGATATCAGCGTGAGGTATTGAGACGTAAGAGGATAAAGAGTAGATTAATCAGGAAGGGACACAAATGTATACTCAAAATCAGAGAAAATTAGGTTTCATTTGATGAATGGTTTAATTCGTACTGGCTGCAAAGGATGTTTGATCTCCACTAGAGCATGTTGCTTAGTGAAAAGTGTCTCCGCTCAGTGGCTCTTCTCCAGTAAGTTGGACATCAAGCTACCTACTTAGTTTTGCCAGAATTCTGTCTGCCACCTACTTTGTCATGCCTGGATTTGGTATGCCTTGAACTCTTATAGGTCTTATCCATGCCATCCAACCCTTGTCAGTTCATTTAAATAATTGTCCTGCCATATCTGGAAAACAGTGTTCCCTTTCATTGATCATGTTCTGTAGTACTTGGGCTATAAAACTCATGAACACACTCACCCACACACAGGATAACCATGTACATATGATGCCCACTAGTGTGTGACATGCACACATATGATGAATGCACCGAACTCCATAATATCAGTAAAGTAGGGAATCCATGATGCTAGGTGGAGTCTGGCAAAGAACCCACACACCCATCAAACCGCCAAATACCAGTATGGTACTGATGTCTGACTCCCATCCTGTAAGGAACCTGCCATCCTGTAACTGGGCTATTTTTGGTTCCTTCATCTTCACAAACATGATTAAAATGTTAGAGTTGTCAAACTTGGAGTTAGGGTCCAGCATGTAGATCAGCTGTCCCAGGTCAGGTGATTTGGCTACAATTTGGGTGAGAAATTGTACCAGGGAATTCTGGTACACCCTCTCCTCTTCTTCTCCCTGTCCTCATCATCACTCTTGTGGGTGGGCCTGGAGCACAAAGAAGGTAAAATGAAATAAGCCTCCTCCTTAGTGGAAAACCTTGTCAATCCTTAATTTGACCTGACTCTCTGAGGGAATGCAGCACTTTTTTTCCTACTAGGTCTCCTCATTCATTGGTTCACTCATTTTTCCAAGGAATGATTGAATTCATCCATTCTTCCTTGTCTCTCTCTCTTCTTTCTTCCCTTCTTCCATTTCCCCCTTGATTGTAGAAATTTGAGCAGCAGGGCTGCATCCCCATGGGGCCGCCTTGTAAGGTTATGCTCCGAAAGAACAACACAAAACTATTCATTTCAACACTGCCTGCCCCATTATTATCAGCCTTTTAACCCATGTCTTATAATGTATGTTGCAGCACGAGGTGCACTTAGAAGGAAAGATTTAGCATGTCTGACCTGGTGGCTGGCTGTATCGCCATCTGCCTCAGAGTGCAGAGCTACCATTTCTGCCCATGGGAGAGGTGCATGGCATCTCTAAGCTCAATTCCTATTCCTCCCAGCATTCTCTAATATTTATTCCACCCACCTATGTTCTAACCTTTCAGGCCAAACAGTTTCTTTATTTAATTAACCAATGACCTATACTCCATCATTACTCCTATTTCTGTTTAAACAAGAACGGAATCTTTAACTTTAACATAGCAAAATTACATATAACAAAACAGTTATCAAGCAAGAATTACAGTTACAATATTTATATCTATTTTATCTTTTATCATAACAATGGAAAACTATAACTATCTATCTATTCTTCAACTCCATCAGAGACTCCAGAATAATACAGTATTACCTAAGCAAACAAAAAGTAAGCCATTTTCAAACTCTAGAAATGACAGAGACATCTCGCTGCCTGGACAGTCACCCAAAGTTCCTCTGTACCGTTGGTGTTTCCATCCTCAGCCTACAGGCCCATAGTTTCCAGCAGACATTTCCATGAAGCAGGAAATTTCAAAGGCAGTCACTATCTGCTTGTCTTGAAGAATGTTTTGCTGACCCTTTCCTGAAGCAGGAACATGAAAAGATCATCTCACCTTTAGGCAAGTTCAGTAGTCCTCTCTCTGAGTGTTTTCTGTGTACAGTTTATGCAACAATCCAGGCAAGAGCAGTTTCTCCCCCAAAAGGCTATCAAACTCCATAAGGATCCTCTTTGATGCCCATCTTCTTCCTGAAGTAGATATGTGCTGCCAAGAGTAGAGTGTCTCACTGTCATGAAAAACCCTAAGGTACTAAAACATTAAATAGCCTATTTTGTAGTCTAGAGATATATGAATGATGCCTATCTAACTGAAATATATATATCTCTATGTAGCTAGAAAATCTAACTAACATGACTAAAAACTTGACTATTATTAATGATTATCCATTAATAACCTATATACATTATATTTTTCAATGAACTACACAATCACAATACCTTAATGAAGATCAAATATGCATATACATATAACAAAATTGACCTAAAATCTCTATCAGTAAAGCAAAATCTATACTAATGCAAATATTCATAGCTATATCACATCCCACTTTAAATGTAAAAGAACGTTTATAAGCCATATTGGGAACGTGGGTGCAGTTTTTTCTCTCCAAAATGCTTCCTGCTGAATGGTGGCATCATTATTGATTTATCTCAGTTGGCAGTTGAGCGAAGCAATTTTTTAAAGGTGTTCACAGCAACCTTTAAGTAGTGCGTGGTCCATCCTACCATATTAGGATAGAGGCATCCACAGACTATCACCCTCTGTGAAAACAAAATAGAAACTCCTTTCCAAAGCATCATGTCCTTAGATCCAAATTTCAAAGTCAAGGCATTTTCAAAATATCTATGTTGGATTATTTCAGCAGCTTTTATAAAGAAACATCTTTTAGCAGCTATTGCTACTGCCTCAAAATTCAAATGATTCAAAAAGAGCATAATAGCATACAATATCAAAATTCGCTGTGAATTTTCCATCTTTGTGTGCTTCAATTTAACCTCTATTTTGTTTATATTTCATTTTTATTTTTTGCCTTTTGAGACAGGTTCTCTGTATCTTTGACCTGGAATAACTCTGTATACCTGTCTGTCCTTGAAGTCTCAGAGATCTGCCTCTCTCTGCCTTTGAGGCATTGGGATTAAAGGTGTATGCTACTACACATTGAACTCACAAAGATCTGTTTGTCTCTGCCTTCAAGGCACTGGGATTAAAGGCGTGTGCTACCTCACCTTGAAGGTACAGAGGTCAATCTCCCTCTGCCTCCCATGTGTTGGGTTTACAGGTGTGTCCTACCACACCCAACAACTCTCTTTTTTTTTTACTTTAAGAACTTCAAATTTTAGCCTGCACATATTTTTAACACACTGTAAATAATTTAAAAAATTTCTTTGTCTTTGAATCTCTCTTTACTCTATTTCTCTCTCTGTTTTTTCTGACCACATGAGTCTTTCATTTACCAAGCAATCTCAGTAGGACTAAAGCCGTGGCTTTGCTGGCCAGATGTAGCCCATTCCTTAGTTTTCCGCCATTCCAACCTTGTGGCTGAGGTACCGAACAGAGCCGCATTCAGTGCCACAAGTCTACAGTGTTTCAGGTCCTTGCCACCAAAGAGGCTGCAACAGACAACACTCAAGCCCTCTTTCTGTAGCTGGCCCTCCTTCCTCAAACAGTCAGAGTTTGCCCAGGCAGGATGGCCCAGAAAGCCGGCATTTTAAAACAACACAGTTTTTTTTCCTGCTACCGCTGAAAACATACAAGCGTTCAGTTGGCTTTTATCAACACCATTTAAATGTTTTGTGGCAGGACCTCTTAAGGGCTGCAGGGTTTTGCAGCTGAAGCTGAGTCAGCAAGCCTCTTTTAGATGAGAGCCCTTGCTTTCTTCTAGCAAGCAGAGCAGACCGAGAAATCGCTGCTACCAAGAAAACATGCTTTACTCTTTCCCAAGCTTTCTCAGGCTTTCAGTGGATTCAGTTGTCCACAAGGCTGCAAGCCATTCTGTAGTTATTTGAGCAGCGAGGCTGTGTCCCCAGCACCACGGCCGCATGAAGGTTATGCCTGAAATAAATACACAATAACTGTATTCTTTTAAACACTGCTGGCCCATTAGATTCAGCATTTTAACCCATTTCTAATAATCAGTGTAGTATAACGAGGTGCACTTACCAGGAAAAATTCAGCATGTCTGACATGGTGGCTGGCTGCATCGACATCTGCCTCAGAGAGCAGAGCTATGGCATCTGCCAGGGAGAGGGGAGCATGGCTTCTCTGAGCTCACTACCTCTTCCTCCCGGCATTCTATTTTGTTTACTCCACCTACCTATGTTCTAACCTATCAGCTGATGCGGATTCTTTCTTTAATTAATCAATAAACTTCTTCTGTCACTTTATCCTTTCAACAGCTTGCCCATATAAATCTCCCATGTGTCTTCTCTTGTATAATCTTTCATTTGTAAAGAACTTGCACTCTCAGGGGAGGATTTTTCTGACATCTCTGTGGATGGAGATCATATGAGGAAGATCAGATGAGCAACCATGACAACTCTAATGCTGTAGAGTTAGGTGGACCAGAGATTGATGGCTGACATTCCTGTGCTATGCACCAGATGCCTCTGAACTCTGGCCTTGTTCACAGACAGGCAGACATCAAGTTGGTCACACATACTTAACTCATTCAGGTTCACATATACTGTAAATGGAGTTTTAATTTTTCTCCTAAACTAATAAAAAAACCAAGATTAGGAGAAGAGAAGAGCTTGAAGTAAGGCCTCAAAATGGGTCATTTTGCAAAGGAAAGGTTACCTGCCTCAATGTATGCTGTCTCCCTTTCTCAGTCAAATCCATCCTTCCAGTGTCTACCTAACAGCTAACCATAGGATTGAACCCAACTGCCTTTGATTTCTTAAATAAGTGCTGTCCCCTTAAGGTCTCATAACAGCACAGGAAGGTTTGTAAGACTGTCCCAGCAACAATTTAAAGCAATTCTAGGACACCAAAGATGCAGCAAATTTGGTTACTTGGTAATATAGATCGTTCTGATGGGACAAAATAATTTAGAATTAAAAAAAATACAGATTGGTGTACTCACGATGAATTTATGTGATATGGCACACACAGGCTTCTGGTTCTGAATACTTCATGCTCGGTGTGTTTTGGAGATTGTCGTGACCCTGAACCTAGCTGGAGGCTTTGGGGCCTTGAAAGGACAACACTTAATATTTCAGGACATCCTTGTACTTGGTCCCCACTGTTTACTGATTTCCTTACAGAGAATGAGCAGCCATCTACTCCTGCTGCCATGCCTTCCCCACATGAACAGAGAGAAGACCCTATACACACAGGTCGCTTGTATCACATGTGAAGGCATAAGTCACAAAGAAACTCCCACAGCAGTTTAGAATTGCGATTAATAGAATGATTAGTTCTTGAAAGGGGAAAAACTTAGAGATCACAATCCCTGACAAAAGCCCTCTGCAGGATCAGAAAAGGAGCCTAGTATCCGGAAGGGAAGCTCAAGCAAGAGATCAAGCTGAAGGTAGAAGTTGCTTTTTAAAAGAGAGAGAGACCACAACTCAATGGGCTGGTATCTCAGGGCTATTCAGGAAACATCACAGAGAAAGGATCTGCTTCATGCATGAGAGGCACCGATGATTTCCCTTTAAGAAAAAAACCCATCAAAACTCCCAATAACATCATCAGCATTCAACAACATGTCTATGATTTCTTTGCCTTGCCTTTGATTGTGCAGTAAATGATGCTGATAGTTAATCTGTGCAATTAATGCAAATTTCCTTGTAACTGACTAGACAGAATTGACAGGTTATCTTAAACACAGCAGGGAGTCACTCTACGATGGAACTGGTTCATCATCACCTGTGTGACAGTGACATAATTAAGATCTTTCCTTTGTCTATAAATCTCATTATGTTCAACATGATATGTTGTCATACAGATTTCTTAGGGTTTTGTCCCACTGGTGGTTTCCTTGGTATGCTTACATAATTTTTGCCAGATCCAATCAGTTTTGCCATGCACTCTCAGCTCCACGTCATTGTGTTCCCCTTATGTTCCAGTCCAGGCATTTTAGACCTCTTGTAACTGTTGTAAGAGTATCTCATGTTCCACCTAAATGATTTAGGGTTTTATTTAGGCGGGGTTTTATCTTCCATCACTGTGTTCATTGACTTTCCTTGGGCGTAATTCCTGGGACACTGAGCCTAACTCCTGGGGGATTCCTCCAGTTATTTCTCCTTTCTTAGATAGTTTACACTCTCACTATTACTGTGAGAGTGTTTCTGTAGCAAATATTCTTCAAAAGATGAGAAGAAACTTCAATATTACAATCCATTTGTTATTGTGATTTAAATACACACACACAAACACACACAAGTTAATGCACATACACTGATGATATCTCAATTAATGGGGCCATTCTGGGGATGTCAAGATCGATATCTCTTGAGTGGTTCTCAGAAGGCCATAGGGTGACCCTCTCTAGGTACTTAAGCAGGCAGGAGAAGTTGACCGCACTGTGACATGTCCCTAGGAACTATGTGTGCCTTTTCCCATAGTCAGACTGATGACTGACTATCTTGAAAACCACCATGGAACTTTTGTTTGGCAAATGATGGAGATCAAGTCAGGGTCAAAATCAGAAAACTAGATGGAGCTTCCAAGCTCCAGTGGAAGAGCAGATGGATGGAGAAAAAGAGCAAGGATGTCAGGAATATAAGGGCTTGGTCCACACTATGAGACACTGTGCCTGAACTAAGGGGATTTCAACTAATCCAGTGACCTGGGAATGAAAGAACATGGGATCAAACTGGAAGCTCTGAATGTGGCTGACAATTGGGGCAGACGGAGAAGCCAAAGATAATGGCACTTGCAATTGTCTGCATATCATACACTGGCTTTTTGTGATCATAATTTTTGTGGATGCATACCTTGCTAAATCTGGATGGATGAAGGGTGGGCTTGGACTTCCCACAGCTCAAAGTACCCTGCCCTCTATTTGGACTGGTGTTTGAGTGGAGAGGTTTATTTGCGGAGCAAGAAGAATGTGGGAGGAGGAAGAGAAGTGGAAAGTTTGATAATTATTATTATGAAGTAATAGAAAAATCAATAGAAAATAACCAATGAGGACATTGGAGCTAGGAAAAAAAACATTCATGTGAGTTGTTGACTCAGACCAAAAATTATTTTACAGAAAAAAAAAAACACATAAATGGGTTGAGTTACTTGGAAAATATGACTCAAGTAATTGGGAAGAAGATTGGGGTTTTTATTTTGGGTCTTCATGGGGCTGTATGAGCAGCATTTTAGGACCTGTATGCTGGATATTTCTGGGGGTTAGTAGGGAAGAAACCTGGCTAGGAGGAGTTTTATGACATAAGTAGAGCCTTGATGATGTCACAAAGCTTTGGTTGGGGGTGGCAACTCTGTTCCACATGAAGTACTAGTCTTCTGTGAAGGTGGGCTTACTATGTTCACGGTGGCTGAGGAGGTCAGTTCAGCTCTTGGGCTCCACAACTGTTCAACCGAATTTCCAGAAGTTGGAATCTAGAGAGCCAAGATATTTTCTTTTGATAAATATGTTTAGGAAGCAACTAGGACCTCTGTAGTCAAAGAAAGGTTTCTTTCAAATCTGCTCTGGGTCCAAAATTTATGTCGTTAACAGCTCCTATATTTGATAGCTGGGGGACGGTTAATGTCAGGTATTCTCCCCACTCTATCTTTGCTAAAAATGTCCAATTCCTCAGTCCACTTAAATGGCAAAGATCCTCTTTGTCCATATGTGTTTTAAAAGATAATTATTTCTAATAGTTGCTGTTGCACAGATTAATGTTTCTTTCTTTTGGCAGTTTGACCCACAGTACTCACTTCTCTAATGAAGATACAGAATATCTTTATGTAATCAACCTGGATCTGGATCAGGAGACACAATAGAGAGAGCCAGTGGACTGGGGTGCCATGACCTTGGGCAGGTGGTTATAGATCAGCCAACTAACCAGTAGCTTGAGTGGTAAGGAGAGGAGTGGCTGTTCTTTGAATTCTTTGCCATCTGTTCAGATATTTCTTTCTCACTTTAGGTATAGGCATAGCTTCCTCTCTCATTGATATAGTAAGTCAGGAAGTAGGTTTCTCAGTAGAGGTCAATTGCATTTTGCAGCAGGAATATGTCTCTGATACACATATACTGAGCTGTAGACAAGAGTTTGATAATTTTCCTATTAATTTCTTAAGAAAATATTACATTTAGGTATCCAAATCTATTCAGCCGTGCCTTTTTCACCTGCTCCAAAGTTATTCCTAAAAAGAGCCTTGACCTCACATCCTCACCTTCTTATCCTTGCAGGCACTTATGGTGGAGGAAACCACTTTGTGTCTGATTTAAACTGAAGAGTTCTTCCTATGCAGAGATTGGCAGCTATGAAGCCCAAGCACAGAAACAGAGCCAAGAGACAGTGGAACAGGAGTGCTGTGGCCTATCTCAGAAAGTCTCCCGCCATGATGAAGATGCCTCTTTGTATGAGTGGCATGCCACATCTCCAGAAGAAGAATGGGCCATCGCTCCAGAAGCAAAAACTTAGTAAGCCTTTTGAGGCCCTGGAGAATATTGTTGGCCGCAGAATTTCTCATGGCTGGAAGGAAGCCAATGAACCAGTCACCCATTGGAAAGCCATCATTCTAGATCAACTGCCAACATATCCCTCTCTCTATTTGTTGAAATATGATGGGATTGATTGTGTCTATGGCTTGGAGCTTCATAGTGATGAAAGGATTTTAAACCTGAAGATCCTGCCTAATAATGTGCCATTTCCTCAGGTGACAGACACTCATCTCTCAAACACCATAGTTGGCAGAGCAGTGAAACATACATTCATGGGCACAAATGGCTCTAAGAATGACTGGAACGGGAGGGTCCTAGAAGAGGTGCCAATCATGAAGACCTGGTTTTATATTACCTACAAGAAAGATCCGGTCTTGTACATTTACCACCTCCTGGATGACTACCTGGAAGGCAACCTCCACATCATGCCAGTCTCTAAGGTAGAGTGGAGTGGCGTGTGTACCGGCACAAAATAAAGGCAATGCAGATATCAAAGAATATTTACCAGTTTATTGTTAAACTTACTGAACCAAAGTTCCAGCGTAGCACAGGTAGCGAGGAACAAAAGGGGCGAGCCGCCTCTCTGCACACCCTTTATTGGCAGGGATTCGCCTGAGGCAAACCCCGCCCTCTAAAGGGAGCTGATTTAACCCCTTTATCTCCCCCTTTTGTCTAAATAAGACACAACTAAACCAAATATAACTATAACAATAATAAAAAATGATAAATATAACAAACAATATTGAGAGCAAAAGTTTTGCTAAAGAGTAACTACAATTAAATAATCTTCAACTCCATCAAAGATCTGAGAAGGGAGTAAATATTACTTAACAAAAAAGAGATATCCAAAATGTGCAACAAATGACAGAGACAACTGACTGCCTGGGCAATCACCCAAAATCTCGTTTGCAATGTTGAGTCAACCAACTTTGGCTAAGGCCTAACATAACTGACATACCATTCTCAAATGCAAGGAACTTTCTTAGGATTATCCTACCCTGTCTTGGCAAGATAAGACAATCCTGTTTATATCTTAGTCAGTAGTTGAGGTATGGGTTTTTCTTAACCCAAAGGCCAGTTCTGCCAGGAAGACAAGCTCCCAGTGGAGTGTGTTTGGTGCTCAACGTTCTCTCGGGAGTAGAGTGGTGTTGCCAGGAGTAAATTGTGTCTCGATGGCACAGAATTCTAGGTTAGATTAAAGGCCATTTTCTACAGCTCTTCAAAGCGGCTGAAGATTATTCTATCTATACTGAAAATAATCTCTATGTATCTAAAAAATCTGATTAACCTAAAAATAATATGACAAACATGTAATTCTCAATACCTATCTAATTTGAAAACTAAGGGAATAAACAATTGTGCAATGTATGAAGACAATGATCTTCACCTGTAAACAATGTCATTACTTATCAAATGTAAACAATGTTATTACATAAATAGTACCAGAGGTAGAAATGTACATTGTGATATGATAGATGTATCCATACAATATAAGCATACTCTTATACCAAAATAGAGGTAGGAACACTCACATTCAATATTCAATATATCAATATACAAGAAACAGTACCAACATAATTTTATAAAAACAGTAAGTCACAAATACCAATCATCCCATCAACCCAGTTAATCCCCCTATTTTTTTTATATATATCCCTAATTCCATACAATATGTCCCCATCCCCTCACCCCTAAACCAACCAGTAAAAGATGTCCCTAACCCTGTGGGCAAACTCTGTTGGGAGAGGGGACGTCGTCCTCTTAGATTGCTTTTAGCTGACATGGGGGCGACGTTCTTCTTAGGGGCCCCTGTGAAAGCAAACGATGGTAAAATTCCCAAATTAACCTTTGACTTAAGAAGACTATAACTAGTCTCTGTGTGTTTTGAGAAGGTCCGGCCAGAGCATTGTCAAAAATGTGCATCATATGAAATTGTCTCTTGCAATTGGTACCAAAAAACAGATCCAAAATTAGTGCTTAAAAAAAAAATTCATGACGTCATAAAAACCAGATTGAGTTGATGTTGTGGGGCCCCATCTTAATCCTGGAAACTTCAAAAATTACTGTAGGAAAATATGTTGCTTGTTATGGGAAATTTAAACATTAACAACAAGGACTTATACTGACATATAAAGAAAGACACAGATGTGAGGGAAGGCAAAGAAAGTTTATCAAGTATAAAATTATTCTTATTTTGTCCCATTTCATGGCTCCTGACCTGAGACAGAAACTTTGAAATATCTCTTATCAATAGGCTTGGAATTGAAGAAGGACTGAGCCATAGTCCAACTCCAAAACCAGCTCTACTCATTTATAAAGAAGTGTTGAATAAAACATATAAATATACATAAATATATATAAAACCAATACTTACGATACGTATAGAATTTTATTGTTGATGTTTAATGGGTCGTATCTATTTTCCATTCATCAGTAATTAAATATTCAGGGTCTCTCAAATTCTTTGGAGATGAATATTTTCCTGTGGAGATAAGAAAAGAACCCTGCCGCCATCCTACTAGTAATCCTTACCATCTGTATGTCGGTCATCCTTGTGAATGAATTGTTATTTATCTTTTCCAAGGATCTCCCAAATGGTGCACTCAAAAAAACTATTGAAATAAGTTGTGGTCACGTTCTCAGACATTATTTAGAAAAGAAAAAGTTCTCTTACCTGTAATAACTGGTTCGTGCCAGTGGTGGCGAAAGAGCACAGTTGAATCCACGTGTCCTAAATCTGAAATAAAAGGACTGAAAAACAAAATTGAAACAGACACCAGGCTGATAAGTATTTTTTGCCGGGGCTCTCAGGCCGCTGTCACGTGACCTGAGCGCTGGCGGCAGTGGGAGGGGGAGCTGACACAGGCAGCGCGCGCGCCGGCGGGCGGGCACGGGAAATCTGGCCGGGGCGGCTCGAAACAGAGGCTTAGGCGCTGTTAAAAAGGCTCTGTCTATATCAAACCCACTGTTTGGTACTCTAGCAAGCAGCAGGGAAAATCGAGTCGCTCAGAATCTCAGCCGTTTCAGTGTGCGCCCAGAGAGACCGCTGCAGCGGCTCCGGGTGCAAGAGACTCCAATTCGGGGCCGGTTCTCGGCAAAGCCCCACGGGGGAGGCGCCAGATGTATCGGCACAAAATAAAGGCAATGCAGATATCAAAGAATATTTACCAGTTTATTGTTAAACTTACTGAACCAAAGTTCCAGCATAGCACAGGTTGCGAGGAACAAAAGGGGCGAGCCGCCTCTCCGCGCACCATTTATTGGCAGGGATTCGCCTGTGGCAAACCCCGCCCTCTAAAGGGAGCTGATTTAACCCCTTTAGGCGTGGTCCCAGATGAGGTGCAGACCATAACGACCTGTTTCTACATTGTCAACGAGAATGATCCGGTCCTGTACCTTTACCACCATCATGATGATTCCATTGAAGGCAACCTCCACATCACGCCTGAATGTCCTCCAGTAGAGGTGATTTTGGAATTAGGCAGGGATTCCTTGGAGGGCAAAAGAGTGCAGTACAACAAAAAAGATGGAACCCAAGAGATAGGAAAAATTATTTGCCAAGTTCCCAACAAACCTTCTGTGTATTTCATCAAGTTTGATAATGACTTCCATATCTATGTCTATGATTTGGTGAAGATCTGTTAAAGTGAAATTCTCAAATTTTGAGGGGCAGACTTAATTCTCTCTTTGGGAATGTGTTTTTTCAGAGATACCTCAGGTCTTCTATGAATCCTGGTATCTTTTCCAATGGATTATTCTTTCTCAAAGAATAAAAATTTGTTAACATGTTGTGTTATTTGGTCAATGATGGATTGTGTTTGGTGGATGGGGCATCACAGAAATACATGCCTCAAAACAAAGCAGGATTTATGGTCTTTTCCCCTTGGAGAGTAAAGGACTGGGCATGCGTGGTGTGGTAAAGGACAAGATGGCTGTCAAGGAAGCAGTGGAGAGGGGACAAAAAGTTGTATGATCTCGGGGCGGTATGAAGCTTGAGGGAAAACCATGTCAAATGGAAAGATGTGACCGATATCAGCGTGAGGTATTGAGACGTAAGAGGATAAAGAGTAGATTAATCAGGAAGGGACACAAATGTATACTCAAAATCAGAGAAAATTAGGTTTCATTTGATGAATGGTTTAATTCGTACTGGCTGCAAAGGATGTTTGATCTCCACTAGAGCATGTTGCTTAGTGAAAAGTGTCTCCGCTCAGTGGCTCTTCTCCAGTAAGTTGGACATCAAGCTACCTACTTAGTTTTGCCAGAATTCTGTCTGCCACCTACTTTGTCATGCCTGGATTTGGTATGCCTTGAACTCTTATAGGTCTTATCCATGCCATCCAACCCTTGTCAGTTCATTTAAATAATTGTCCTGCCATATCTGGAAAACAGTGTTCCCTTTCATTGATCATGTTCTGTAGTACTTGGGCTATAAAACTCATGAACACACTCACCCACACACAGGATAACCATGTACATATGATGCCCACTAGTGTGTGACATGCACACATATGATGAATGCACCGAACTCCATAATATCAGTAAAGTAGGGAATCCATGATGCTAGGTGGAGTCTGGCAAAGACCCCACACACCCATCAAACCGCCAAATACCAGTATGGTACTGATGTCTGACTCCCATCCTGTAAGGAACCTGCCATCCTGTAACTGGGCTATTTTTGGTTCCTTCATCTTCACAAACATGATTAAAATGTTAGAGTTGTCAAACTGGGAGTTAGGGTCCAGCATGTAGATCAGCTGTCCCAGGTCAGGTGATTTGGCTACAATTTGGGTGAGAAATTGTACCAGGGAATTCTGGTACACCCTCTCCTCTTCTTCTCCCTGTCCTCATCATCACTCTTGTGGGTGGGCCTGGAGCACAAAGAAGGTAAAATGGAATAAGCCTCCTCCTTAGTGGAAAACCTTGTCAATCCTTAATTTGACCTGACTCTCTGAGGGAATGCAGCACTTTTTTTCCTACTAGGTCTCCTCATTCATTGGTTCACTCATTTTTCCAATGAATGATTGAATTCATCCATTCTTCCTTGTCTCTCTCTCTTCTTTCTTCCCTTCTTCCATTTCCCCCTTGATTGTAGAAATTTGAGCAGCAGGGCTGCATCCCCATGGGGCCGCCTTGTAAGGTTATGCTCCGAAAGAACAACACAAAACTATTCATTTCAACACTGCCTGCCCCATTATTATCAGCCTTTTAACCCATGTCTTATAATGTATGTTGCAGCACGAGGTGCACTTAGAAGGAAAGATTTAGCATGTCTGACCTGGTGGCTGGCTGTATCGCCATCTGCCTCAGAGTGCAGAGCTACCATTTCTGCCCATGGGAGAGGTGCATGGCATCTCTAAGCTCAATTCCTATTCCTCCCAGCATTCTCTAATATTTATTCCACCCACCTATGTTCTAACCTTTCAGGCCAAACAGTTTCTTTATTTAATTAACCAATGACCTATACTCCATCATTACTCCTATTTCTGTTTAAACAAGAACGGAATCTTTAACTTTAACATAGCAAAATTACATATAACAAAACAGTTATCAAGCAAGAATTACAGTTACAATATTTATATCTATTTTATCTTTTATCATAACAATGGAAAACTATAAGTGTCTATCTATTCTTCAACTCCATCAGAGACTCCAGAATAATACAGTATTACCTAAGCAAACAAAAAGTAAGCCATTTTCAAACTCTAGAAATGACAGAGACATCTCGCTGCCTGGACAGTCACCCAAAGTTCCTCTGTACCGTTGGTGTTTCCATCCTCAGCCTACAGGCCCATAGTTTCCAGCAGACATTTCCATGAAGCAGGAAATTTCAAAGGCAGTCACTATCTGCTTGTCTTGAAGAATGTTTTGCTGACCCTTTCCTGAATCAGGAACATGAAAAGATCATCTCACCTTTAGGCAAGTTCAGTAGTCCTCTCTCTGAGTGTTTTCTGTGTACAGTTTATGCAACAATCCAGGCAAGAGCAGTTTCTCCCCCAAAAGGCTATCAAACTCCATAAGGATCCTCTTTGATGCCCATCTTCTTCCTGAAGTAGATATGTGCTGCCAAGAGTAGAGTGTCTCACTGTCATGAAAAACCCTAAGGTACTAAAACATTAAATAGCCTATTTTGTAGTCTAGAGATATATGAATGATGCCTATCTAACTGAAATATATATATATCTCTATGTAGCTAGAAAATCTAACTAACATGACTAAAAACTTGACTATTATTAATGATTATCCATTAATAACCTATATACATTATATTTTTCAATGAACTACACAATCACAATACCTTAATGAAGATCAAATATGCATATACATATAACAAAATTGACCTAAAATCTCTATCAGTAAAGCAAAATCTATACTAATGCAAATATTCATAGCTATATCACATCCCACTTTAAATGTAAAAGAACGTTTATAAGCCATATTGGGAACGTGGGTGCAGTTTTTTCTCTCCAAAATGCTTCCTGCTGAATGGTGGCATCATTATTGATTTATCTCAGTTGGCAGTTGAGCGAAGCAATTTTTTAAAGGTGTTCACAGCAACCTTTAAGTAGTGCGTGGTCCATCCTACCATATTAGGATAGAGGCATCCACAGACTATCACCCTCTGTGAAAACAAAATAGAAACTCCTTTCCAAAGCATCATGTCCTTAGATCCAAATTTCAAAGTCAAGGCATTTTCAAAATATCTATGTTGGATTATTTCAGCAGCTTTTATAAAGAAACATCTTTTAGCAGCTATTGCTACTGCCTCAAAATTCAAATGATTCAAAAAGAGCATAATAGCATACAATATCAAAATTCGCTGTGAATTTTCCATCTTTGTGTGCTTCAATTTAACCTCTATTTTGTTTATATTTCATTTTTATTTTTTGCCTTTTGAGACAGGTTCTCTGTATCTTTGACCTGGAATAACTCTGTATACCTGTCTGTCCTTGAAGTCTCAGAGATCTGCCTCTCTCTGCCTTTGAGGCATTGGGATTAAAGGTGTATGCTACTACACATTGAACTCACAAAGATCTGTTTGTCTCTGCCTTCAAGGCACTGGGATTAAAGGCGTGTGCTACCTCACCTTGAAGGTACAGAGGTCAATCTCCCTCTGCCTCCCATGTGTTGGGTTTACAGGTGTGTCCTACCACACCCAACAACTCTCTTTTTTTTTTACTTTAAGAACTTCAAATTTTAGCCTGCACATATTTTTAACACACTGTAAATAATTTAAAAAATTTCTTTGTCTTTGAATCTCTCTTTACTCTATTTCTCTCTCTGTTTTTTCTGACCACATGAGTCTTTCATTTACCAAGCAATCTCAGTAGGACTAAAGCCGTGGCTTTGCTGGCCAGATGTAGCCCATTCCTTAGTTTTCCGCCATTCCAACCTTGTGGCTGAGGTACCGAACAGAGCCGCATTCAGTGCCACAAGTCTACAGTGTTTCAGGTCCTTGCCACCAAAGAGGCTGCAACAGACAACACTCAAGCCCTCTTTCTGTAGCTGGCCCTCCTTCCTCAAACAGTCAGAGTTTGCCCAGGCAGGATGGCCCAGAAAGCCGGCATTTTAAAACAACACAGTTTTTTTTCCTGCTACCGCTGAAAACATACAAGCGTTCAGTTGGCTTTTATCAACACCATTTCAATGTTTTGTGGCAGGACCTCTTAAGGGCTGCAGGGTTTTGCAGCTGAAGCTGAGTCAGCAAGCCTCTTTTAGATGAGAGCCCTTGCTTTCTTCTAGCAAGCAGAGCAGACCGAGAAATCGCTGCTACCAAGAAAACATGCTTTACTCTTTCCCAAGCTTTCTCAGGCTTTCAGTGGATTCAGTTGTCCACAAGGCTGCAAGCCATTCTGTAGTTATTTGAGCAGCGAGGCTGTGTCCCCAGCACCACGGCCGCATGAAGGTTATGCCTGAAATAAATACACAATAACTGTATTCTTTTAAACACTGCTGGCCCATTAGATTCAGCATTTTAACCCATTTCTAATAATCAGTGTAGTATAACGAGGTGCACTTACCAGGAAAAATTCAGCATGTCTGACATGGTGGCTGGCTGCATCGACATCTGCCTCAGAGAGCAGAGCTATGGCATCTGCCAGGGAGAGGGGAGCATGGCTTCTCTGAGCTCACTACCTCTTCCTCCCGGCATTCTATTTTGTTTACTCCACCTACCTATGTTCTAACCTATCAGCTGATGCGGATTCTTTCTTTAATTAATCAATAAACTTCTTCTGTCACTTTATCCTTTCAACAGCTTGCCCATATAAATCTCCCATGTGTCTTCTCTTGTATAATCTTTCATTTGTAAAGAACTTGCACTCTCAGGGGAGGATTTTTCTGACATCTCTGTGGATGGAGATCATATGAGGAAGATCAGATGAGCAACCATGACAACTCTAATGCTGTAGAGTTAGGTGGACCAGAGATTGATGGCTGACATTCCTGTGCTATGCACCAGATGCCTCTGAACTCTGGCCTTGTTCACAGACAGGCAGACATCAAGTTGGTCACACATACTTAACTCATTCAGGTTCACATATACTGTAAATGGAGTTTTAATTTTTCTCCTAAACTAATAAAAAAACCAAGATTAGGAGAAGAGAAGAGCTTGAAGTAAGGCCTCAAAATGGGTCATTTTGCAAAGGAAAGGTTACCTGCCTCAATGTATGCTGTCTCCCTTTCTCAGTCAAATCCATCCTTCCAGTGTCTACCTAACAGCTAACCATAGGATTGAACCCAACTGCCTTTGATTTCTTAAATAAGTGCTGTCCCCTTAAGGTCTCATAACAGCACAGGAAGGTTTGTAAGACTGTCCCAGCAACAATTTAAAGCAATTCTAGGACACCAAAGATGCAGCAAATTTGGTTACTTGGTAATATAGATCGTTCTGATGGGACAAAATAATTTAGAATTAAAAAAAATACAGATTGGTGTACTCACGATGAATTTATGTGATATGGCACACACAGGCTTCTGGTTCTGAATACTTCATGCTCGGTGTGTTTTGGAGATTGTCGTGACCCTGAACCTAGCTGGAGGCTTTGGGGCCTTGAAAGGACAACACTTAATATTTCAGGACATCCTTGTACTTGGTCCCCACTGTTTACTGATTTCCTTACAGAGAATGAGCAGCCATCTACTCCTGCTGCCATGCCTTCCCCACATGAACAGAGAGAAGACCCTATACACACAGGTCGCTTGTATCACATGTGAAGGCATAAGTCACAAAGAAACTCCCACAGCAGTTTAGAATTGCGATTAATAGAATGATTAGTTCTTGAAAGGGGAAAAACTTAGAGATCACAATCCCTGACAAAAGCCCTCTGCAGGATCAGAAAAGGAGCCTAGTATCCGGAAGGGAAGCTCAAGCAAGAGATCAAGCTGAAGGTAGAAGTTGCTTTTTAAAAGAGAGAGAGACCACAACTCAATGGGCTGGTATCTCAGGGCTATTCAGGAAACATCACAGAGAAAGGATCTGCTTCATGCATGAGAGGCACCGATGATTTCCCTTTAAGAAAAAAACCCATCAAAACTCCCAATAACATCATCAGCATTCAACAACATGTCTATGATTTCTTTGCCTTGCCTTTGATTGTGCAGTAAATGATGCTGATAGTTAATCTGTGCAATTAATGCAAATTTCCTTGTAACTGACTAGACAGAATTGACAGGTTATCTTAAACACAGCAGGGAGTCACTCTACGATGGAACTGGTTCATCATCACCTGTGTGACAGTGACATAATTAAGATATTTCCTTTGTCTATAAATCTCATTATGTTCAACATGATATGTTGTCATACAGATTTCTTAGGGTTTTGTCCCACTGGTGGTTTCCTTGGTATGCTTAGATAATTTTTGCCAGATCCAATCAGTTTTGCCATGCACTCTCAGTTCCACGTCACTGTGTTCCCCTTATGTTCCAGTCCAGGCATTTTAGACCTCTTGTAATTGTTGTAAGTGTATCTCATGTTCCACCTAAATGATTTAGGGTTTTATTTAGGCTGGGTTTTATCTTCCATCACTGAGTTCATTGACTTTCCTTGGGCGTAATTCCTGGGACACTGAGCCTAACTCCTGGGGGATTCCTCCAGTTATTTCTCCTTTCTTAGATAGTTTACACTCTCACTATTACTGTGAGAGTGTTTCTGTAGCAAATATTCTTCTCAAGATGAGAAGAAACTTCAATATTACAATCCATTTGTTATTGTGATTAAAATACACACACACAAACACACACAAGTTAATGCACATACACTGATGATATCTCAATTTATGGGGCCATTCTGGGGATGTCAAGATCGATATCTCTCGAGTGGTTCTCAGAAGGCCATAGGGTGACCCTCTCTAGGTACTTAAGCAGGGAGGAGAAGTTGACCGCACTGTGACATGTCCCTAGGAACTATGTGTGCCTTGTCCCATAGTCAGACTGATGACTGACTATCTTGAAAATCACCATGGAACTTTTGTTTGGCAAATGATGGAGATCAAGTCAGGGTCAAAATCAGAAAACTAGATGGAGCTTCCAAGCTCCAGTGGAAGAGCAGATGGATGGAGAAAAAGAGCAAGGAAGTCAGGAATATAAGGGCTTGGTCCACATTATGAGACACTGTGCCTGAACTAAGGGGATTTCAACTAATCCAGTGACCTGGGAATGAAAGAACATGGGATCAAACTGGAAGCTCTGAATGTGGCTGACAATTGGGGCAGACGGAGAAGCCAAAGATAATGGCACTTGCAATTGTCTGCATATCATACACTGGCTTTTTGTGATCATATTTTTTGTGGATGCATACCTTGCTAAATCTGGATGGATGAAGGGTGGGCTTGGACTTCCCACAGCTCAAAGTACCCTGCCCTCTATTTGGACTGGTGTTTGAGTGGAGAGGTTTATTTGCGGAGCAAGAAGAATGTGGGAGGAGGAAGAGAAGTGGAATGTTTGATAATTATTATTATGAAGTAATGGAAAAATCAATAGAAAATAACCAATGAGGACATTGGAGCTAGGAAAAAAACATTCATGTGAGTTGTTGACTCAGACCAAAAATTATTTTGCAGAAGAAAAAAAAAACACATAAAGGGGTTGAGTTACTTGGAAAATATGACTCAAGTAATTGGGAAGAAGATTGGGGTTTTTATTTTGGGTCTTCATGGGGCTGTATGAGCAGCATTTTAGGACCTGTATGCTGGATATTTCTGGGGGTTAGTAGGTAAGAAACCTGGCTAGGAGGAGTTTTATGACATAAGTAGAGCCTTGATGATGTCACGAAGCTTTGGTTGGGGGTGGCAACTCTGTTCCACATGAAGCACTAGTCTTCTGTGAAGGTGGGCTTACTATCTTCACGGTGGCTGAGGAGGTCAGTTCAGCTCTTGGGCTCCACAACTGTTCAACCGAATTTCCAGAAGTTGGAATCTAGAGAGCCAAGATATTTTCTTTTGGTAAATATGTTTAGGAAGCAACTAGGACCTCTGTAGTCAAAGAAAGGTTTCTTTCAAATCTGCTCTGGGTCCAAAATTTATGTCGTTAACAGCTCCTATATTTGATAGCTGGGGGACGGTTAATGTCAGGTATTCTCCCCACTCTATCTTTGCTAAAAATGTCCAATTCCTCAGTCCACTTAAATGGCAAAGATCCTCTTTTTCCATATGTGTTTTAAAAGATAATTATTTCTAATAGGTGCTGTTGCACAGATTAATGTTTCTTTCTTTTGGCAGTTTGACTCACAGTACTCACTTCTCTAATGAAGATACAGAATATCTTTATGTAATCAACCTGGATCTGGATCAGGAGACAGAATAGAGAGAGCCAGTGGACTGGAGTGCCATGACCTTGGGCAGGTGGTTATAGATCAGCCAACTAACCAGTAGCTTGAGTGGTAAGGAGAGGAGTGGCTGTTCTTTGAATTCTTTGCCATCTGTTCAGATATTTCTTTCTCACTTTAGGTATAGGCATAGCTTTGTCTCTCATTGATATAGTAAGTCAGGAGGTAGGTTTCTCAGTAGAGGTCAATTGCATTTTGCAGCAGGAATATGTCTCTGATACACATATACTGAGCTGTAGACAAGAGTTTGATAATTTTCCTATTAATTTCTTAAGAACATATTACATTTAGGTATCCAAATCTATTCAGCCCTGCCATTTTCACCTGCTCCAAAGTTATTCCTAAAAAGAGCCTTGACCTCACATCCTCACCTTCTTATCCTTGCAGGCACTTATGGTGGAGGAAACCACTTTGTGTCTGATTTAAACTGAAGAGTTCTTCCTATGCAGAGATTGGCAGCTATGAAGCCCAAGCACAGAAACAGAGCCAAGAGACAGTGGAACAGGAGTGCTGTGGCCTATCTCAGAATGTCTCCCGCCATGATGAAGATTCCTCTTAGTATGAGTGGCATGCCACCTCTCCAGAAGAAGAATGGGCCATCGCTCCAGAAGCAAAAACTTAGTAAGCCTTTTGAGGCCCTGGAGAATATTGTTGGCCGCAGAATTTCTCATGGCTGGAAGGAAGCCAATGAACCAGTCACCCATTGGAAAGCCATCATTCTAGATCAACTGCCAACATATCCCTCTCTCTATTTGTTGAAATATGATGGGATTGATTGTGTCTATGGCTTGGAGCTTCATAGTGATGAAAGGATTTTAAACCTGAAGATCCTGCCTAATAATGTGCCATTTCCTCAGGTGACAGACACTCATCTCTCAAACACCATAGTTGGCAGAGCAGTGAAACATACATTCATGGGCACAAATGGCTCTAAGAATGACTGGAACTGGATGGTCCTAGAGGAGGTGCCAATCACGAAGACCTGGCTTTATATTACCTACAAGAAAGATCCGGTCTTGTACATTTACCACCTCCTGGATGACTACCTGGAAGGCAACCTCCACATCATGCCAGGCTCTAAGGAAGAGTGGAGTGGCGTGGTCCCAGATGAGGTGCAGACCATAATGACGTGTTTCTACATTGTCAATGAGAATGATCCGGTCCTGTACCTTTACCACCATCATGATGATTCCATTGAAGGCAACCTCCACATCACGCCTGAATGTCCTCCAGTAGAGGTGACTTTGGAATTAGGCAGGGATTCCTTGGAGGGCAAAAGATTGCAGTATAACAAAAAAGATGGAACCCAAGGGATAGGTAAAATTATTTGCCAATTCCCAACAAACCTTCTGTGTATTTCATCAAGTTTGATAATGACTTCCATATCTATGTCTATGATTTGGTGAAGATCTGTTAAAGTGAAATTCTCAAATTTTGAGGGGCAGACTTAATTCTCTCCTTGGGAATGTGTTTTTTCAGAGATACCTCAGGTCTTCTATGAATCCTGGTATCTTTTCCAATGGATTATTCTTTCTCAAAGAACAAAAATTTGTTAACATGTTGTGTTATTTGGTCAATGATGGATTGTGTTTGGTGGATGGGGCATCACAGAAATACATGCCTCAAAACAAAGCAGGATTTATGGTCTTTTCCCCTTGGAGAGTAAAGGACTGGGGATGCGTGGTGTGGTAAAGGACAAGATGGCTGTCAAGGAAGCAGTGGAGAGGGGACAAAAAGTTGTATGATCTCGGGGCGGTATGAAGCTTGAGGGAAAACCATGTCAAATGGAAAGATGTGACCGCTATCAGCGTGAGGTATTGGGACTTAAGAGGATAAAGAGTAGATTAATCAGGAAGGGACACAAATGTATACTCAAAATCAGAGAAAATTAGTTTTCATTTGGTGAATGGTTTAATTCATACTGGCTGTAAGTCGAAGGATGTTTGATCTCCACTAGAGCATGTTGCTTAGTGAAAAGAGTCTCCGCTCAGTTGTTCTTCTCCAGTAAGTTGGACATCAAGCTACCTACTTAGTTTTGCCAGAATTCTGTCTGCCACCTACTTTGTCATGCCTGGATTTGGTATGCCTTGAACTCTCATAGGTCTTATCCATGCCATCCAACCCTTGTCAGTTCATTTAAATAATTGCCCTGCCATATCTGGAAAACAGTGTTCCCTTTCATTGATCATGTTCTGTAGTACTTGGGCTATAAAACTCATGAACACACTCACCCACACACAGGATAATCATGTACATATGATGCCCACTAGTGTGTGACATGCACACATATGATGAATGCCCCGAACTCCATAATATCAGTAAAGTAGGGAATCCATGATGCTAGGTGGAGTCTGGCAAAGACCCCACACACCCATCAAACCGCCAAATACCAGTATGGTACTGATGTCTGACTCCCATCCTGTAAGGAACCTGCCATCCTGTAACTGGGCTATTTTTGGTTCCTTCATCTTCACAAACTTGGTTAAAATGTTAGAGTTGTCAAACTGGGAGTTAGGGTCCCGCATGTAGATCAGCTGTCCCAGGTCAGGTGATTTGGCTACAATTTGGGTGAGAAATTGTACCAGGGAATTCTGGTACACCCTCTCCTCTTCTTCTCCCTGTCCTCATCATCACTCTTGTGGGTGGGCCTGGAGCACAAAGAAGGTAAAATGGAATAAGCCTCCTCCTTAGTGGAAAACCTTGTCAATCCTTAATTTGACCTGACTCTCTGACGGAATGCAGAACATTATTTCCTACTAGGTCTCCTCATTCATTGGTTCACTCATTTTTCCAATGAATGATTGAATTCATCCATTCTTCCTTGTCTCTCTCTCTTCATTCTTCCCTTCTTCCATTTCCCCCTTGATTGTAGAAATTTGAGCAGCAGGGCTGCATCCCCATGGGGCCGCCTTGTAAGGTTATGCTCCGAAACAACAACACAAAACTATTCATTTCAACACTGCCTGCCCCATTCTTTTCAGCCTCTTAACCCATGTCTAATAATGTATGTTGCAGCACCAGGTGGGCTTAGAAGGAAAGATTTAGCATGTCTGACCTGGTGGCTGGCTGTATCGCCATCTGCCTCAGAGTGCAGAGCTACCATTTCTGCCCATGGCAGAGGTGCATGGCATCTCTAAGCTCAATTCCCTTTCCTCCCAGCATTCTCTTATGTTTATTCCACCCACCTATGTTCTTACCTTGCAGGCCAAACAGATTCTTTATTTAATTAACCAATGACCTATACTCCATCATTACTCCTATTTCTGTTTAAACAAGAACGGAATCTTTAACTTTAACATAGCAAAATTACATATAACAAAACAGTTATCAAGCAAGAATTACAGTTACAATATTTATATCTATTTTATCTTTTATCATAACAATGGAAAACTATAACTATCTATCTCTTCTTCAACTCCATCAGAGACTCCAGAATCATACAGTATTACCTAAGCAAACAAAAAGTAGGCCATTTTCAAACTCTAGAAATGACAGAGACATCTCGCTGCCTGGACAGTCACCAAAAGTTCCTCTGTACCGTTGGTGTTTCCACCCTCAGCCTACAGGCCCATAGTTTCCAGCAGACATTTCCATGAAGCAGGAAATTTCAAAGGCAGTCACTATCTGCTTGTCTTGAAGAATGTTTTGCTGACCCTTTCCTGAATCAGGAACATGAAAAGATCATCTCACACTTAGGCAAGTTCAGTAGTCCTCTCTCTGAGTATTTTCTGTGTACAGTTTATGCAACAATCCAGGCAAGAGCAGTTTCTTCCCCAAATGGCTATCAAACTCCATAAGGATCCTCTTTGATGCCCATCTTCTTCCTGAAGTAGATATGTGCTGCCAAGAGTAGAGTGTCTCACTGTCATGAAAAACCCTAAGGTACTAAAACATTAAATAGCCTATTTTGTAGTCTAGAGATATATGAATAATGCCTATCTGACTGAAATATATATATCTATGTAGCTAGAAAATCTAACTAACATGACTAAAAACTTGACTATTATTAATGATTATCCATTAATAACCTATATACATTATATTTTTAAATGAACTACACAATCACAATACCTTAATGAAGATCAAAAATGCATATACATATAACAAAATTGACCTAAAATCTCTACCAGTAAAGCAAAATCTATACTAATGCAAATATTCATATCTATATCACATCCCACTTTAAATGTAAAAGAATGTTTATAAGCCATATTTGGGAACATGGGTGCAGTTTTTTCTCTCCAAAATGCTTCCTGATGAATGGTGGCATCATTATTGATTTATCTCAGTTGGCAGTTGAGCGAAGCAATTTTTTAAAGGTGTTCACAGCAACCTTTAAGTAGGGAGTGGTCCATCCTACAATATTAGGATAGAGGCATCCACAGACTATCACCCTCTGTGAAAACAAAATAGAAACTCCTTTCCAAAGCATCATGTCCTTAGATCCAAATTTCAAAGTCAAGGCATTTTCAAAATATCTATTTTGGATTATTTCAGCAGCTTTTATAAAGAAACATCTTTTAGCAGCTATTGCTACTGCCTCAAAATTCAAATGATTCAAAAAGAGCATAATAGCATACAATATCAAAATTCGCTGTGAATTTTCCATCTTTGTGCGCTTCAATTTAACCTCTATATTGTTTACTTTTCCTTTTTATTTTTTGCCTTCTGAGACAGGTTCTCTGTATCTTTGACCTGGAATAACTCTGTATACTTGTCTGTCCTTGAAGTCTCAGAGATCTGCCTCTCTCTGCCTTTGAGGCATTGGGATTAAAGGTGTATGCTACTACACATTGAACTCACAAAGATCTGTTTGTCTCTGCCTTCAAGGCACTGGGATTAAAGGCGTGTGCTACCTCACCTTGAAGGTACAGAGGTCAATCTCCCTCTGCCTCCCATGTGTTGGGTTTACAGGTGTGTACTACCACACCCAACAACTCTCTTCCTTTTTTTAACTTTAAGAACTTCAAATTTTAGCCTGCACATATTTTTAACACACTGTAAATCATTTAAAAATTTTCTTTGTCTTTGAATCTCTCTTTACTCTATTTCTCTCTCTGTTTTTCTGACCACATGAGTCTTTCATTTACCAAGCAATCGCAGTAGGACTAAAGCCGTGGCTTTGCTGGCCAGATGTAGCCCATTCCTTAGCGTTCTGCCATTCCAACCTTGTGGCTGAGGTACCGAACAGAGCCGCATTCAGTGCCACAAGTCTACAGTGTTTCAAGGTCCTTGCCATCAAAGAGGCTGCAACAGACAACACTCAAGCCCTCTTTCTGTAGCTGGCCCTCCTTCCTCAAACAGTCAGAGTTTGCCCAGGCAGGATGGCCCAGAAAGCCGGCATTTTAAAACAACACAGTTTTTTTTCCTGCTACTGCTGAAAACATACAAGCATTCAGTTGGCTTGTATCAACACCATTTAAATGTTTTGTGGCAGGACCTCTTAAGGGCTGCAGGGTTTTGCAGCTGAAGCTGAGTCAGCAAGCCTCTTTTAGATGAGATCCCTTGCTTTCTTCTAGCAAGCAGAGCAGACCGAGAAATCGCTGCTACCAAGAAAACATGCTTTACTCTTTCCCAAGCTTTCTCAGGCTTTCAGTGGATTCAGTTGTCCACAAGGTTGCAAGCCATTCTGGAGTTATTTTAGCAGAGAGGCTGTGTCCCCAGCACCACGGCCGCATGAAGGTTATGCCTGAAATAAATACACAAAAACTGTATTCTTTTAAACACTGCTAGCCCATTAGATTCAGCATTTTAACCCATTTCTAATAATCAGTGTAGTATAACGAGGTGCACTTACCAGGAAAAATTCAGCATGTCTTACATAGTGGCTGGCTGCATCGACATCTGCCTCAGAGAGCAGAGCTATGGCATCTGCCGGGGAGAGGGGAGCATGGCTTCTCTGAGCTCACTACCTCTTCCTCCCGGCATTCTATTTTGTTTACTCCACCTACCTATGTTCTAACCTATCAGCTGAAGCGGATTCTTTCTTTAATTAATCAATAAACTTCTTCTGTCACTTTATCCTTTCAACAGCTTGCCCATAGAAATCTCCCATGTGTCTTCTGTTGTATAATCTTTCATTTGTAAAGAACTTGCACTCTCAGGGGAGGATTTTTCTGACATCTCTGTGGATGGAGATCATATGAGGAAGATCAGATGAGCAACCATGACAACTCTAATGCTGTAGAGTTAGGTGGACCAGAGATTGATGGCTGACATTCCTGTGCTATGCATCAGATGCCCCTGAACTCTGGCCCTGTTGACAGACAGGCAGACATCAAGTTGGTCACACATACTTAACTCATTCAGGTTCACAGATACTGTAAATGGAGTTTTAATTCTTCTCCTAAACTAATAAAAAAACCAAGATTAGGAGAAGAGAAGAGCCTGAAGTAAAGCCTCAAAATGGGTCATTTTGCAAAGGAGAGGTTACCTGCCTCCATGTATGCTGTCTCCCATTCTTAGTCAAATCCATCCTTCCAGTGTTTAGCTAACAGCTAACCATAGGATTGAACCCAACTGCCTTTGATTTCTGAAATAAGTGCTGTCCCCTTAAGGTCTCATAACAGCACAGGAAGGTTTGTAAGACTGTCCCAGCAACAATTTAAAGCAATTCTAGGACACCAAAGATGCAGCAAATTTGGTTACTTGGTAATATAGATCGTTCTGATGGGAAAAAATAATTTAGAATTAAAAAAAAAAAACATATTGGTGTACTCACGATGAATTTATGTGATATGGCACACACAGGCTTCTGGTTCTGAATACTTCATGCTCGGTGGGTTTTGGAGATTGTCGTGACCCTGAACCTAGCTGGAGGCTTTGGGGCCTTGAAAGGACAAGACTAAATATTTCAACATCCTTGTACTTGGTCCCCACTGTTTACTGATTTCCTTACAGAGAATGAGCAGCCATCTACTCCTGCTGCCATGCCTTCCCCACATGAACAGAGAGAAGACCCTATACACACAGGTTGCTTGTATCACATATGAAAGCATAAGTCACAAACAAACTCCCACAACAGTTTAGAATTGTGATTAATAGAATGATTAGTTCTTGAAAGGGGAAAAACTTAGAGATCACAATCTCTTACAAAAGCCCTCTGCAGGATCAGAAAAGGAGCCTAGTAGCCGGAAGGGAAGCTCAAGCAAGAGATCTAGCTGAAGGTAGAAGTTGCTTTTTAAAAGAGAGAGAGACCACAACTCAATGGGCTGGTATCTCAGTGGCTATTCAGGAAACATCACAGAGAAAGGATCTGCTTCATGCATGAGAGTCACCGATGATTTCCCTTTAAGAAAAAAAACCATCAAAACTCCCAATAACATCATCAGCATTCAACAACATGTCTATGATTTCTTTGCCTTGCCTTTGATTGTGCAGTAAATGATGCTGATAGTTAATCTGTGCAATTAATGCAAATTTCCTTGTAACTGACTAGACAGAATTGACAGGTTATCTTAAACACAGCAGGGAGTCACTCTACGATGGAACTGGTTCATCATCACCTGTGTGACAGTGACATAATTAAGACCTTTCCTTTGTCTATAAATCTCATTATGTTCAACATGGTATGTTGTCATACAGATTTCTTAGGGTTTTGTCCCACTGGTGGTTTCCTTGGTATGCTTACATAATTTTTGCCAGATCCAATCAGTTTTGCCATGCACTCTCAGCTCCACGTCATTGTGTTCCCCTTATGTTCCAGTCCAGGCATTTTAGACCTCTTGTAACTGTTGTAAGAGTATCTCGTGTTCCACCTAAATGATTTAGGGTTTTATTTAGGCGGGGTTTTATCTTCCATCACTGAGTTCATTGACTTTCCTTGGGCGTAATTCCTGGGACACTGAGCCTAACTCCTGGGGGATTCCTCCAGTTATTTCTCCTTGATGAGACAGTTTACACTCTCACTATTACTGTGAGAGTGTTTCTGTAGCAAATATTCTTCTCAAGATGAGAAGAAACTTCAATATTACTATCCATTTGTTATTGTGATTTAAATACACACACACAAACACACACAAGTTAATGCACATACACTGATGATATCTCAATTTATGGGGCCATTCTGGGGATGTCAAGATCGATATCTCTCGAGTGGTTCTCAGAAGGCCATAAGGTGACCCTCTCTAGGTACTTAAGCAGGGAGGAGAAGTTGTCCGCACTGTGACATGTCCCTAGGAACTATGTGTGCCTTGTCCCATAGTCAGACTGATGACTGACTATCTTGAAAAGCACCATGGAACTTTTGTTTGGCAAATGATGGAGATCAAGTCAGGGTCAAAATCAGAAAACTAGATGGAGCTTCCAAGCTCCAGTGGAAGAGCAGATGGATGGAGAAAAAGAGCAAGGATGTCAGGAATATAAGGGCTTGGTCCACACTATGAGACACTGTGCCTGAACTAAGGGGATTTCAACTAATCCAGTGACCTGGGAATGAAAGAACATGGGATCAAACCGGAAGCTCTGAATGTGGCTGACAATTGGGGCAGACGGAGAAGCCAAAGATAATGGCACTTGCAATTGTCTGCATATCATACACTGGCTTTTTGTGATCATATTTTTTGTGGATGCATACCTTGCTAAATCTGGATGGATGAAGGGTGGGCTTGGACTTCTCACAGCTAAAGTACCCTGCCCTCTATTTGGACTGGTGTTTGAGTGGAGAGGTTTATTTGCGGAGCAAGAAGAATGTGGGAGGAGGAAGAGAAGTGGAAAGTTTGATAATTATTATTATGAAGTAATGGAAAAATCAATAGAAAATAACCAATGAGGACATTGGAGCTAGGAAAAAAAAAACATTCATGTGAGTTGTTGACTCAGACCAAAAATTATTATACAGAAAAAAAAAACACACATAAAAAGGTTGAGTTACTTGGAAAATATGACTCAAGTAATTGGGAAGAAGATTGCGGTTTTTATTTTGGGTCTTCATGAGGCTGTATGAGCAGCATTTTAGGACCTGTATGCTGGATATTTCTGGGGGTTAGTAGGGAAGAAACCTGGCTAGGAGGAGTTTTATGACATAAGTAGGGCCTTGATGATGTCACAAAGCTTTGGTTGGGGGTGGCAACTCTGTTCCACATGAAGCACTAGTCTTCTGTGAAGGTGGGCTTACTATCTTCATGGTGGCTGAGGAGGTCAGTTCAGCTCTTGGGCTCCACAACTGTTCAACCGAATTTCCAGAAGTTGGAATCTAGAGAGCCAAGATATTTTCTTTTGGTAAATATGTTTAGGAAGCAACTAGGACCTCTGTAGTCAAAGAAAGGTTTCTTTCAAATCTGCTCTGGGTCCAAAATTTATGTCGTTAACAGCTCCTATATTTGATAGCTGGGGGACGGTTAATGTCAGGTATTCTCCCCACTCTATCTTTGCTAAAAATGTCCAATTCCTCAGTCCACTTAAATGGCAAAGATCCTCTTTGTCCATATGTGTTTTAAAAGATAATTATTTCTAATAGGTGCTGTTGCACAGATTAATGTTTCTTTCTTTTGGCAGTTTGACTCACAGTACTCACTTCTCTAATGAAGATACAGAATATCTTTATGTAATCAAGCTGGATCTGGATCAGGAGACACAATAGAGAGAGCCCGTGGACTGGAGTGCCATGACCTTGGGCAGGTGGTTATAGATCAGCCAACAAACCAGTAGCTTGAGTTGTAAAGAGAGGAGTGGCTGTTCTTTGAATTCTTTGCCATCTGTTCAGATATTTCTTTCTCACTTTAGGTATAGGCATAGCTTCCTCTCTCATTGATATAGTAAGTCAGGAAGTAGGTTTCTCAGTAGAGGTCAATTGCATTTTGCAGCAGGAATATGTCTCTGATACACATATACTGAGCTGTAGACAAGAGTTTGATACTTTTCCTATTAATTTCTTAAGAACATATTCCATTTAGGTATCCAAATCTATTCAGCCCTGCCTTTTTCACCTGCTCCAAAGTTATTCCTAAAAAGAGCCTTGACCTCACACCCTCACCTTCTTATCCTTGCAGGCACTTATGGTGGAGGAAACCACTTTGTGTCTGATTTAAACTGAAGAGTTCTTCCTATGCAGAGATTGGCAGCTATGAAGCCCAAGCACAGAAACAGAGCCAAGAGACAGTGGAACAGGAGTGCTGTGGCCTATCTCAGAAAGTCTCCCGCCATGATGAAGATGCCTCTTAGTATGAGTTGCATGCCACATCTCCAGAGGAAGAATGGGCCATCGCTCCAGAAGCAAAAACTTAGTAAGCCTTTTGAGGCCCTGGAGAATATTGTTGGCCGCAGAATTTCTCATGGCTGGAAGGAAGCCAATGAACCAGTCACCCATTGGAAAGCCATCATTCTAGATCAACTGCCAACATATCCCTCTCTCTATTTGTTGAAATATGATGGGATTGATTGTGTCTATGGCTTGGAGCTTCATAGTGATGAAAGGATTTTAAACCTGAAGATCCTGCGTAATAATGTGCCATTTCCTCAGGTGACAGACACTCATCTCTCAAACACCATAGTTGGCAGAGCAGTGAAACATACATTCATGGACACAAATGGCTCTAAGAAAGACTGGAACGGGATGGTCCTAGAAGAGGTGCCAATCATGAAGACCTGGTTTTATATTACCTACAAGAAAGATCCGGTCTTGTACATTTACCACCTCCTGGATGACTACCTGGAAGGCAACCTCCACATCATGCCCGGCTCTAAGGAAGAGTTTAGTGGCGTGGTCCCAGGTGAGGTGCAGGCCATAACGACCTGTTTCTACATGGTCAACGAGAATGATCCGGTCCTGTACCTTTACCACCATCATGATGATTCCATTGAAGGCAACCTCCACATCACGCCTGAATGTCCTCCAGTAGAGGTGACTTTGGAATTAGGCAGGGATTCCTTGGAGGGCAAAAGAGTGCAGTACAACAAAAAAGATGGAACCCAAGAGATAGGTAAAATTATTTGCCAAGTTCCCAACAAACCTTCTGTGTATTTCATCAAGTTTGATAATGACTTCCATATCTATGTCTATGATTTGGTGAAGATCTGTTAAAGTGAAATTTTCAAATTTTGAGGGGAGGACTTAATTCTCTCCTTGGGAATGTGTTTTTTCAGAGATACCTCAGGTCTTCTATGAATCCTGGTATCTTTTCCAATGGATTATTCTTTCTCAAAGAATAAAAATTTTTTAACATGTTGTGTTATTTGGTCAATGATGGATTGTGTTTGGTGGATGGGGCATCACAGAAATACATGCCTCAAAACAAAGCAGGATTTATGGTCTTTTCCCCTTGGAGAGTAAAGGACTGGGGATGCGTGGTGTGGTAAAGGACAAGATGGCTGTCAAGGAAGCAGTGGAGAGGGGACAAAAATTGTATGATCTCGAGGCGGTATGAAGCTTGAGGGAAAACCATGTCAAATGGAAAGATGTGACCGATATCAGCGTGAGGTATTGGGACTTAAGAGGATAAAGAGTAGATTAATCAGGAAGGGACACAAATGTATACTCAAAATCAGAGAAAATTAGGTTTCATTTGATGAATGGTTTAATTCGTACTGGCTGTAAGTTAAAGGATGTTTGATCTCCACTAGAGCATGTTGCTTAGTGAAAAGTGTCTCCGCTCAGTTGCTCTTCTCCAGTAAGTTGGACATCAAGCTACCTACTTAGTTTTGCCAGAATTCTGTCTGCCACCTACTTTGTCATGCCTGGATTTGGTATGCCTTGAACTCTCATAGGTCTTATCCATGCCATCCAACCCTTGTCAGTTCATTTAAATAATTGCCCTGCCATATCTGGAAAACAGTGTTCCCTTTCATTGATCATGTTCTGTAGTACTTGGGCTATAAAACTCATGAACACACTCACCCACACACAGGATAAACATGTACATATGATGTCCACTAGTGTGTGACATGCACACATATGATGAATGCACCGAACTCCATAATATCAGTAAAGTAGGGAATCCATGATGCTAGGTGGAGTCTGGCAAAGACCCCACACACCCATCAAACCACCAAATAGCAGTATGGTACTGATGTCTGACTCCCATCCTGTAAGGAACCTGCCATCCTGCAACTGGACTATTTTTGGTTCCTTCATCTTCACAAACTTGGTTAAAATGTTAGAGTTGTCAAACTGGGAGTTAGGGTCCAGCATGTAGATCAGCTGTCCCAGGTCAGGTGATTTGGCTACAATTTGGGTGAGAAATTGTACCAGGGAATTCTGGTACACCCTCTCCTCTTCTTCTCCCTGTCCTCATCATCACTCTTGTGGGTGGGCCTGGAGCACAAAGAACGTAAAATGGAATAAGCCTCCTCCTTAGTGGAAAACCTTGTCAATCCTTAATTTGACCTGACTCTCTGAGGGAATGCAGCACATTTTTTCCTACTAGGTCTCCTCATTCATTGGTTCACTCATTTTTCCAATAAATGATTGAATTCATCCATTCTTCCTTGTCTCTCTCTCTTCTTTCTTCCCTTCTTCCATTTCCCCCTTGATTGTAGAAATTTGAGCAGCAGGGCTGCATCCCCATGGGCCCGCCTTGTAGGGTTATACTCCGAAACAACAACACAAAACTATTCATTTAAACACTGCCTGCCCCATTATTTTCAGCCTCTTAACCCATGTCTAATAATGTATGTTGCAGCACGAGGTGCGCTTAGAAGGAAAGATTTAGCATGTTTGACCTGGTGGCTGGCTGTATCGCCATCTGCCTCAGAGTGCAGAGCTACCATTTCTGCCCATGGGAGAGGTGCATGGCATCTCTAAGCTCAATTCCTATTCCTCCCAGCATTCTCTTATGTTTATTCCACCCACCTATGTTCTAACCTTTCAGGCCAAACAGTTTCTTTATTTAATTAACCAATGACCAATACTCCATCATTACTTTTATTTCTGTTTAAACAAGAATGGAATCTTTAATTTTAACATAGCAAAATTACATATAACAAAACAGTTATCAAGCAAGAATTACAGTTACAATATTTATATCTATTTTATCTTTTATCATAACAATGGAAAACTATAAGTGTCTATCTATTCTTCAACTCCATCAGAGACTCCAGAATAATACAGTATTACCTAAGCAAACAAAAAGTAAGCCATTTTCAAACTCTAGAAATGACAGAGACATCTCGCTGCCTGGACAGTCACCCAAAGATCCTCTGTACCGTTCGGGTTTCCATCCTCAGCCTACAGGCCCATAGTTTCCAGCAGACATTTCCATGAAGCAGGAAATTTCAAAGGCAGTCACTATCTGCTTGTCTTGAAGAATGTTTTGCTGACCCTTTCCTGAATCAGGAACACGGAAAGATCATCTCACCTTTAGGCAAGTTCAGTAGTCCTCTCTCTGAGTGTTTTCTGTGTACAGTTTATGCAACAATCCAGGCAAGAGCAGTTTCTTCCCCAAATGGCTATCAAACTCCATAAGGATCCTCTTTGATGTCCATCTTCTTCCTGAAGTAGATATGTGCTGCCAAGAGTAGAGTGTCTCACTGTCATGAAAAACCCTAAGGTACTAAAACATTAAATAGCCTATTTTGTAGTCTAGAGAGATATGAATAATGCCTATCTAACTGAAATATATATATCTATGTAGCTAGAAAATCTAACTAACATGGCTACAAACTTGACTATTATTAATGATTATCCATTAATAACCTATATACATTATATTTTTAAATGAACTACACAATCACAATACCTTAATGAAGATCAAAAATGCATATACATATAACAAAATTGACCTAAAATCTCTATCAGTAAAGCAAAATCTATACTAATGCAAATATTCATATCTATATCACATCCCACTTTAAATGTAAAAGAATGTTTATAAGCCATATTTGGGAACGTGGGTGCAGTTTTTTCTCTCCAAAATGCTTCCTGCTGAATGGTGGCATCATTATTGATTTATCTCAGTTGGCAGTTGAGCGAAGCAATTTTTTAAAGGTGTTCACAGCAACCTTTAAGTAGGGAGTGGTCCATCCTACAATATTAGGATAGAGGCATCCACAGACTATCACCCTCTGTGAAAACAAAATAGAAACTCCTTTCCAAAGCATCATGTCCTTAGATCCAAATTTCAAAGTCAAGGCATTTTCAAAATATCTATGTTGGATTATTTCAGCAGCTTTTATAAAGAAACATCTTTTAGCAGCTATTGCTACTGCCTCAAAATTCAAATGATTCAAAAAGAGCATAATAGCATACAATATCAAAATTCGCTGTGAATTTTCCATCTTTGTGCGCTTCAATTTAACCTCTATATTGTTTATTTTTCCTTTTTATTTTTTGCCTTTTGAGGCAGGTTCTCTGTATCTTTGACCTGGAATTACTCTGTATACCTGTCTGTCCTTGAAGTCTCAGAGATCTGCCTCTCTCTGCCTTTCAGGCATTGGTATTAAAGGTGTATGGACTACACATTGAACTCACAAAGATCTGTTTGTCTCTGCCTTCAAGGCACTGGGATTAAAGGCGTGTGCTAACTCACCTTGAAAATACAGAGGTCAATGTCCCTCTGCCTCCCATGTGTTGGGTTTACAGGTGTGTACTACCACACCCAACAACTCCCTTCCTTTTTTTAACTTTAAGAACTTCAAATTTTAGCCTGCACATATTTTTAACACACTGTAAATCATTTAAAAATTTTCTTTGTCTTTGAATCTCTCTTTACTCTATTTCTCTCTCTGTTTTTCTGACCACATGAGTCTTTCATTTACCAAGCAATCTCAGTAGGACTAAAGCCGTGGCTTTGCTGGCCAGATGTAGCCCATTCCTTAGCTTTCTGCCATTCCAACCTTGTGGCTGAGGTACCGAACAGAGCCGCATTCAGTGCCACAAGTCTACAGTGTTTCAAGGTCCTTGCCATCATATGACTGCAACAGACAACACTCAAGCCCTCTTTCTGTAGCTGGCCCTCCTTCCTCAAACAGACAGAGTGTGCCCAGGAAGGATGGCCCAGAAAGCCGGCATTTTAAAACAACACAGTTTTTTTTTTTCCTGCTACTGCTGAAAACATACAAGCATTCAGTTGGCTTTTATCAACACCATTTCAATGTTTTGTGGCAGGACCTCTTAAGGGCTGCAGGGTTTTGCAGCTGAAGCTGAGTCAGCAAGCCTCTTTTAGATGAGAGCCCTTGCTTTCTTCATGCAAGCAGAGCAGACCGAGAAATCGCTGCTACCAAGAAAACATGCTTTACTCTTTCCCAAGCTTTCTCAAGCTTTCAGTGGATTCAATTGTCCACAAGGCTGCAAGCCATTCTGTAGTTATTTGAGCAGCCAGGCTGTGTCCCCAGCACCACGGCCGCATGAAGGTTATGCCTGAAATAAATACACAAAAACTGTATTCTTTTAAACACTGCTGGCCCATTAGATTCAGCATTTTAACCCATTTCTAATAATCAGTGTAGTATTATGAGGTGCACTTACCAGGAAAAATTCAACATGTCTGACATGGTGGCTGGCTGCATCGACATCTGCCTCAGAGAGCAGAGCTATGGCATCTGCCGGGGAGAGGGGAGCATGGCTTCTCTGAGCTCACTACCTCTTCCTCCCGGCATTCTATTTTGTTTACTCCACCTACCTATGTTCTAACCTATCAGCTGAAGCGGATTCTTTCTTTAATTAATCAATAAACTTCTTCTGTCACTTTATCCTTTCAACAGCTTGCCCATATAAATCTCCCATGTGTCTTCTGTTGTATAATCTTTCATTTGTAAAGAACTTGCACTCTCAGGGGAGGATTTTTCTGACATCTCTGTGGATGGAGATCATATGAGGAAGATCAGATGAGCAACCATGACAACTCTAATGCTGTAGAGTTAGGTGGACCAGAGATTGATGGCTGACATTCCTGTGCTATGCATCAGATGCCCCTGAACTCTGGCCCTGTTGACAGACAGGCAGACATCAAGTTGGTCACACATACTTAACTCATTCAGGTTCACATATACTGTAAATGGAGTTTTAATTCTTCTCCTAAACTAATAAAAAAACCAAGATTAGGAGAAGAGAAGAGCCTGAAGTAAGGCCTCAAAATGGGTCATTTTGCAAAGGAAAGGTTACCTGCCTCCATGTATGTTGTCTCCCTTTCTTAGTCAAATCCATCCTTCCAGTGTCTAGCTAACAGCTAGCCATAGGATTGAACCCAACTGCCTTTGATTTCTGAAATAAGTGCTGTCCCCTTAAGGTCTCATAACAGCACAGGAAGGTTTGTAAGACTGTCCCAGCAACAATTTAAAGCAATTCTAGGACACCAAAGATGCAGCAAATTTGGTTAATTGGTAATATAGATCGTTCTGATGGGACAAAATAATTTAGAATTAAAAAAAAAAAAACAGATTGGTGTACTCACGATGAATTTATGTGATATGGCACACACAGGCTTCTGGTTCTGAATACTTCTTGCTCGGTGTGTTTTGGAGATTGTCGTGACCCTGAACCTAGCTGGAGGCTTTGGGGCCTTGAAAGGACAAGACTTAATATTTCAGGACATCCTTGTACTTGGTCCTCACTGTTTACTGATTTCCTTACAGAGAATGAGCAGCCATCTACTCCTGCTGCCATGCCTTCCCCACATGAACAGAGAGAAGACCCTATACACACAGGTCGCTTGTATCACATGTGAAGGCATAAGTCACAAACAAACTCCCACAGTAGTTTAGAGTTGTGATTAATAGAATGATGAGTTCTTGAAAGGGGAAAAACTTAGAGATCACAATCCCTGACAAAAGCCCTCTGCAGCATCAGAAAAGGAGCCTAGTAGCCGGAAGGGAAGCTCAAGCAAGAGATCAAGCTGAAGGTAGAAGTTGCTTTTTAAAAGAGAGAGAGACCACAACTCAATGGGCTGGTATCTCAGTGGCTATTCAGGTAACATCACAGAGAAAGGATCTGCTTCATGCATGAGAGTCAACGATGATTTCCCTTTAAGAAAAAAACCCATCAAAACTCCCAATAACATAATCAGCATTCAACAACATGTCTATGATTTCTTTGCCTTGCCTTTGATTGTGCAGTAAATGATGATGATAGTTAATCTGTGCAATTAATGCAAATTTCCTTGTAACTGACTAGACAGAATTGACAGGTTATCTTTAACACAGCAGGGAGTCACTCTACGATGGAACTGGTTCATCATCACCTGTGTGACAGTGACATAATTAAGATCTTTCCTTTGTCTATAAATCTCATTATGTTCAACATGATATGTTGTCATACAGATTTCTTAGGGTTTTGTCCCACTGGTGGTTTCCTTGGTATGCTTACGTAATTTTTGCCAGATCCAATCAGTTTTGCCATGCACTCTCAGCTCCACGTCATTGTGTTCCCCTTATGTTCCAGTCCAGGCATTTTAGACCTCTTGTAACTGTTGTAAGAGTATCTCAAGTTCCACCTAAATGATTTAGGGTTTTATTTAGGCTGGGTTTTATCTTCCATCACTGAGTTCATTGACTTTCCTTGGGCGTAATTCCTGGGACACTGAGCCTAACTCCTGGGGGATTCCTCCAGTTATTTCTCCTTTCTTAGATAGTTTACACTCTCACTATTACTGTGAGAGTGTTTCTGTAGCAAATATTCTTCTCAAGATGAGAAGAAACTTCAATGTTACAATCCATTTGTTATTGTGATTTAAATACACACACACAAACACACACAAGTTAATGCACATACACTGATGATATCTCAATTTATGGGGCCATTCTGGGGATGTCAAGATCGATATCTCTCGAGTGGTTCTCAGAAGGCCATAGGGTGACCCTCTCTAGGTACTTAAGCAGGGAGGAGAAGTTGACCGCACTGTGACATGTCCCTAGAAACTATGTGTGCCTTGTCCCATAGTCAGACTGATGACTGACTATCTTGAAAACCAACATGGAACTTTTGTTTGGCAAATGATGGAGATCAAGTCAGGGTCAAAATCAGAAACCTAGATGGAGCTTCCAAGCTCCAGTGGAAGAGCAGATGGATGGAGAAAAAGAGCAAGGATGTCAGGAATATAAGGGCTTGGTCCACATTATGAGACACTGTGCCTGAACTAAGGGGATTTCAACTAATCCAGTGACCTGGGAATGAAAGAACATGGGATCAAACTGGAAGCTCTGAATGTGGCTGACAATTGGGGCAGATGGAGAAGCCAAAGATAATGGCACTTGCAATTGTCTGCATATCATACACTGGCTTTTTGTGATCATATTTTTGTGGATGCATACCTTGATAAATCTGGATGGATGAAGGGTGGGCTTGGACTTCCCACAGCTCAAAGTACCCTGCCCTCTATTTGGACTGGTGTTTGAGTGGAGAGGTTTATTTGCGGAGCAAGAAGAATGTGGGAGGAGGAAGAGAAGTGGAAAATTTGATAATTATTATTATGAAGTAATGGAAAAATCAATAGAAAATAACCACTGGGGACATTGGAGCTAGGAAAAAAAAAACATTCATGTGAGTTGTTGACTCAGACCAAAAATTATTATACAGAAAAAAAAACACATAAAAAGGTTGAGTTACTTGGAAAATATGACTCAAGTAATTGGGAAGAAGATTGGGGTTTTTATTTTGGGTCTTCATGGGGCTGTATGAGCAGCATTTTAGGACCTGTATGCTGGATATTTCTGGGGGTTAGTAGGGAAGAAACCTGGCTAGGAGGAGTTTTATGACATAAGTAGAGCCTTGATGATGTCACAAAGCTTTGTTTGGGGGTGGCAACTCTGTTCCACATGAAGCACTAGTCTTCTGTGAAGGTGGGCTTACTATCTTCACGGTGGCTGAGGAGGTCAGTTCAGCTCTTGGGCTCCACAACTGTTCAACTGAATTTCAGAAGTTGGAATCTAGGGAGTCAAGATATATTCTTTTGGTAAATATGTTTAGGAAGCAACTAGGACCTCTGTAGTCAAAGAAAGGTTTCTTTCAAATCTGCTCTGGGTCCAAAATTTATGTTGTTAACAGCTCCTATATTTGATAGCTGGGGGACGGTTAATGTCAGGTATTCTCCCCACTCTATCTTTGCTAAAAATGTCCAATTCCTAAGTCCACTTAAATGGCAAAGATCCTCTTTGTCCATATGTGTTTTAAAAGCTAATTATTTCTAATAGGTGCTGTTGCACAGATTAATGTTTCTTTCTTTTGGCAGTTTGACTCACAGTACTCACTTCTCTAATGAAGATACAGAATATCTTTATGTAATCAACCTGGATCTGGATCAGGAGACACAATAGAGAGAGCCAGTGGACTGGAGTGCCATGACCTTGGGCAGGTGGTTATAGATCAGCCAACTAACCAGTAGCTTGAGTGGTAAGGAGAGGAGTGGTGTTCTTTGAATTCTTTGCCATCTGTTTAGATATTTCTTTCTCACTTTAGGTATAGGCATAGCTTCCTCTCTCATTGATATAGTAAGTCAGGAAGTAGGTTTCTCAGTAGAGGTCAATTGCATTTTGCAGCAGGAATATGTCTCTGATACACATATACTGAGCTGTAGACAAGAGTTTGATAATTTTCCTATTAATTTCTTAAGAACATATTCCATTTAGGTATCCAAATCTATTCAGCCCTGCCTTTTTCACCTGCTCCAAAGTTATTCCTAAAAAGAGCCTTGACCTCACATCCTCACCTTCTTATCCTTGCAGGCACTTATGGTGGAGGAAACCACTTTGTGTCTGATTTAAACTGAAGAGTTCTTGCTATGCAGAGATTGGCAGCTATGAAGCCCAAGCACAGAAACAGAGCCAAGAGACAGTGGAACAGGAGTGCTGTGGCCTATCTCAGAAAGTCTCCCGCCATGATGAAGATGCCTCTTAGTATGAGTTGCATGCCACCTCTCCAGAAGAAGAATGGGCCATCGCTCCAGAAGCAAAAACTTAGTAAGCCTTTTGAGGCCCTGGAGAATATTGTTGGCCGCAGAATTTCTCATGGCTGGAAGGAAGCCAATGAACCAGTCACCCATTGGAAAGCCATCATTCTAGATCAACTGCCAACATATCCCTCTCTCTATTTGTTGAAATATGATGGGATTGATTGTGTCTATGGCTTGGAGCTTCATAGTGATGAAAGGATTTTAAACCTGAAGATCCTGCCTAATAATGTGCCATTTCCTCAGGTGACAGACACTCATCTCTC
Organism: Microtus pennsylvanicus; assembly: GCF_037038515.1. NCBI lineage: Eukaryota > Metazoa > Chordata > Mammalia > Rodentia > Cricetidae > Microtus > Microtus pennsylvanicus. Next base: position 1,031,311 of record NW_027460882.1, on the reverse strand, counting down.
AAACACCATAGTTGGCAGAGCAGTGAAACATACATTCATGGGCACAAATGGCTCTAAGAATGACTGGAACGGGATGGTCCTAGAAGAGGTGCCAATCATGAAGACCTGGTTTTATATTACCTACAAGAAAGATCCCGTCTTGTACATTTACCACCTCCTGGATGACTACCTGGAAGGCAACCTCCACATCATGCCAGGCTCTAAGGAAGAGTGGAGTTGCGTGGTTCCAGATGAGGTGCAGACCATAACGACCTGTTTCTACATTGTCAATGAGAATGATCCGGTCCTGTACCTTTACCACCATCATGATAATTCCATTGAAGGCAACCTCCACATCACGCCTGAATGTCCTCCAGTAGAGGTGACTTTGGAATTAGGCAGGGATTCCTTGGAGGGCAAAAGAGTGCAGTACAACAAAAAAGATGGAACCCAAGAGATAGGTAAAATTATTTGCCAAGTTCCCAACAAACCTTCTGTGTATTTCATCAAGTTTGATAATGACTTCCATATCTATGTCTATGATTTGGTGAAGATCTGTTAAAGTGAAATTCTCAAATTTTGAGGGGCAGACTTAATTCTCTCTTTGGGAATGTGTTTTTTCAGAGATACCTCAGGTCTTCTATGAATCCTGGTATCTTTTCCAATGGATTATTCTTTCTCAAAGAATAAAAATTTGTTTACATGTTGTGTTATTTGGTCAATGATGGATTGTGTTTGGTGGATGGGGCATCACAGAAATACATGCCTCAAAACAAAGCAGGATTTATGGTCTTTTCCCCTTGGAGAGTAAAGGACTGGGGATGCGTGTTGTGGTAAAGGACAAGATGGCTGTCAAGGAAGCAGTGGAGAGGGGACAAAAAGTTGTATGATATCGGGGCGGTATGAAGCTTGAGGGAAAACCATGTCAAATGGAAAGATGTGACCGATATCAGCGTGAGGTATTGGGACTTAAGAGGATAAAGAGTAGATTAATCAGGAAGGGACACAAATGTATACTCAAAATCAGAGAAAATTAGGTTTCATTTGATGAATGGTTTAATTCGTACTGGCTGTAAGTCAAAGGATGTTTGATCTCCACTAGAGCATGTTGCTTAGTGAAAAGTGTCTCTGCTCAGTTGCTCTTCTCCAGTAAGTTGGACATCAAGCTACCTACTTAGTTTTGCCAGAATTCTGTCTGCCACCTACTTTGTCATGCCTGGATTTGGTATGCCTTGAACTCTCATAGGTCTTATCCATGCCATCCAACCCTTGTTAGTTCATTTAAATAATTGCCCTGCCATATCTGGAAAACAGTGTTCCCTTTCATTGATCATGTTCTGTAGTACTTGGGCTATAAAACTCATGAACACACTCACCCACACACAGGATAAACATGTACATATGATGCCCACTAGTGTGTGACATGCACACATATGATGAATGCACCGAACTCCATAATATCAGTAAAGTAGGGAATCCATGATGCTAGGTGGAGTCTGGCAAAGACACCACACACCCATCAAACCACCAAATAGCAGTATGGTACTGATGTCTGACTCCCATCCTGTAAGGAACCTGCCATCCTGTAACTGGACTATTTTTGGTTCCTTCATCTTCACAAACTTGGTTAAAATGTTAGAGTTGTCAAACTGGGAGTTAGGGTCCAGCATGTAGATCAGCTGTCCCAGGTCAGGTGATTTGGCTACAATTTGGGTGAGAAATTGTACCATGGAATTCTGGTACACCCTCTCCTCTTCTTCTCCCTGTCCTCATCATCACTCTTGTGGGTGGGCCTGGAGCACAAAGAAGGTAAAATGGAATAAGCCTCTTCCTTAGTGGAAAACCTTGTCAATCCTTAATTTGACCTGACTCTCTGAGGGAATGCAGCACATTTTTTCCTACTAGGTCTCCTCATTCATTGGTTCACTCATTTTTCCAATGAATGATTGAATTCATACATTTTCCTTGTCTCTCTCTCTTCTTTCTTCCCTTCTTCCATTTCCCCCTTGATTGTAGAAATTTGAGCAGCAGGGCTGCATCCCCATGGGGCCGCCTTGTAAGGTCATGCTCCGAAACAACAACACAAAACTATTCATTTCAACACTGCCTGCCCCATTATTTTCAGCCTCTTAACCCATGTCTAATAATGTTTGTTGCAGCACGAGTTGCGCTTAGAAGGAAAGATTTAGCATGTCTGACCTGGTGGCTGGCTGTATCGCCATCTGCCTCAGAGTGCAGAGCTACCATTTCTGCCCATGGGAGAGGTGCATGGCATCTCTAAGCTCAATTCCTATTCCTCCCAGCATTCTCTTATGTTTATTCCACCCACCTATGTTCTAACCTTTCAGGCCAAACAGTTTCTTTATTTAATTAACCAATGACCTATACTCCATCATTACTCCTATTTCTGTTTAAACAAGAATGGAATCTTTAACTTTAACATAGCAAAATTACATAGAACAAAACAGTTATCAAGCAAGAATTACAGTTACAATATTTATATCTATTTTATCTTTTATCATAACAATGGAAAACTATAACTATCTATCTATTCTTCAACTCCATCAGAGACTCCAGAATAATACAGTATTACCTAAGCAAACAAAAAGTAAGCCATTTTCAAACTCTAGAAATGACAGAGACATCTCGCTGCCTGGACAGTCACCCAAAGATCCTCTGTACCGTTCGGGTTTCCATCCTCAGCCTACAGGCCCATAGTTTCCAGCAGACATTTCCATGAAGCAGGAAATTTCAAAGGCAGTCACTATCTGCTTGTCTTGAAGAATGTTTTGCTGACCCTTTCCTGAATCAGGAACACGGAAAGATCATCTCACCTTTAGGCAAGTTCAGTAGTCCTCTCTCTGAGTGTTTTCTGTGTACAGTTTATGCAACAATCCAGGCAAGAGCAGTTTCTTCCCCAAATGGCTATCAAACTCCATAAGGATCCTCTTTGATGTCCATCTTCTTCCTGAAGTAGATATGTGCTGCCAAGAGTAGAGTGTCTCACTGTCATGAAAAACCCTAAGGTACTAAAACATTAAATAGCCTATTTTGTAGTCTAGAGAGATATGAATAATGCCTATCTAACTGAAATATATATATATATCTATGTAGCTAGAAAATCTAACTAACATGACTACAAACTTGACTATTATTAATGATTATCCATTAATAACCTATATACATTATATTTTTAAATGAACTACACAATCACAATACCTTAATGAAGATCAAAAATGCATATACATATAACAAAATTGACCTAAAATCTCTATCAGTAAAGCAAAATCTATACTAATGCAAATATTCATATCTATATCACATCCCACTTTAAATGTAAAAGAATGTTTATAAGCCATATTTGGGAACGTGGGTGCAGTTTTTTCTCTCCAAAATGCTTCCTGCTGAATGGTGGCATCATTATTGATTTATCTCAGTTGGCAGTTGAGCGAAGCAATTTTTTAAAGGTGTTCACAGCAACCTTTAAGTAGGGCGTGGTCCATCCTACCATATTAGGATAGAGGCATCCACACACTATCACCCTCTGTGAAAACAAAATAGAAACTCCTTTCCAAAGCATCATGTCCTTAGATCCAAATTTCAAAGTCAAGGCATTTTCAAAATATCTATGTTGGATTATTTCAGCAGCTTTTATAAAGAAACATCTTTTAGCAGCTATTGCTACTGCCTCAAAATTCAAAAGATTCAAAAAGAGCATAATAGCATACAATATCAAAATTCGCTGTGAATTTTCTATCTTTGTGCGCTTCAATTTAACCTCTATTTTGTTTATTTTTCCTTTTTATTTTTTGCCTTTTGAGACAGGTTCTCTGTATCTTTGACCTGGAATTACTCTGTATACCTGTCTGTCCTTGAAGTCTCAGAGATCTGCCTCTCTCTGCCTTTCAGGCATTGGGATTAAAGGTGTATGCTACTACACATTGAACTCACAAAGATCTGTTTGTCTCTGCCTTCAAGGCACTGGGATTAAAGGCGTGTGCTACCTCACCTTGAAAATACAGAGGTCAATCTCCCTCTGCCTCCCATGTGTTGGGTTTACAGGTGTGTACTACCACACCCAACAACTCTCTTCCTTTTTTTAACTTTAAGAACTTCAAATTTTAGCCTGCACATATTTTTAACACACTGTAAATCATTTAAAAATTTTCTTTGTCTTTGAATCTCTCTTTACTCTATTTCTCTCTCTGTTTTTCTGACCACATGAGTCTTTCATTTACCAAGCAATCTCAGTAGGACTAAAGCCGTGGCTTTGCTGGCCAGATGTAGCCCATTCCTTAGCTTTCTGCAATTCCAACCTTGTGGCTGAGGTACCGAACAGAGCCGCATTCAGTGCCACAAGTCTACAGTGTTTCAAGGCCCTTGCCATCATATGACTGCAACAGACAACACTCAAGCCCTCTTTCTGTAGCTGGCCCTCCTTCCTCAAACAGACAGAGTGTGCCCAGGCAGGATGGCCCAGAAAGCCGGCATTTTAAAACAACACAGTTTTTTTTCCTGCTACTGCTGAAAACATACAAGCATTCAGTTGGCTTTTATCAACACCATTTAAATGTTGTGTGGCAGGACCTCTTAAGGGCTGCAGGGTTTTGCAGCTGAAGCTGAGTCAGCAAGCCTCGTTTAGATGAGAGCCCTTGCTTTCTTCTAGCAAGCAGAGCAGACCGAGAAATCGCTGCTACCAAGAAAACATGCTTTACTCTTTCCCAAGCTTTCTCAGGCTTTCAGTGGATTCAATTGTCCACAAGGCTGCAAGCCATTCTGTAGTTATTTGAGCAGCCAGGCTGTGTCCCCAGCACCACGGCCGCATGAAGGTTATGCCTGAAATAAATACACAAAAACTGTATTCTTTTAAACACTGCTGGCCCATTAGATTCAGCATTTTAACCCATTTCTAATAATCAGTGTAGTTTAACGAGGTGCACTTACCAGGAAAAATTCAGCATGTCTGACATGGTGGCTGGCTGCATCGACATCTGCCTCAGAGAGCAGAGCTATGGCATCTGCTGGGGAGAGGGGAGCATGGCTTCTCTGAGCTCACTACCTCTTCCTCCCGGCATTCTATTTTGTTTACTCCACCTACCTATGTTCTAACCTATCAGCTGAAGCGGATTCTTTCTTTAATTAATCAATAAACTTCTTCTGTCACTTTATCCTTTCAACAGCTTGCCCATATAAATCTCCCATGTGTCTTCTGTTGTATAATCTTTCATTTGTAAAGAACTTGCACTCTCAGGGGAGGATTTTTCTGACATCTCTGTGGATGGAGATCATATGAGGAAGATCAGATGAGCAACCATGACAACTCTAATGCTGTAGAGTTAGGTGGACCAGAGATTGATGGCTGACATTCCTGTGCTATGCATCAGATGCCCCTGAACTCTGGCCCTGTTGACAGACAGGCAGACATCAAGTTGGTCACACATACTTAACTCATTCGGGTTCACAGATACTGTAAATGGAGTTTTAATTCTTCTCCTAAACTAATAAAAAAGCCAAGATTAGGAGAAGAGAAGAGCCTGAAGTAAGGCCTCAAAATGGGTCATTTTGCAAAGGAAAGGTTACCTGCCTCCATGTATGCTGTCTCCCTTTCTTAGTCAAATCCATCCTTCCAGTGTCTAGCTAACAGCTAACCATAGGATTGAACCCAACTGCCTTTGATTTCTGAAATAAGTGCTGTCCCCTTAAGGTCTCATAACAGCACAGGAAGGTTTGTAAGACTGTCCCAGCAACAATTTAAAGCAATTCTAGGACACCAAAGATGCAGCAAATTTGGTTAATTGGTAATATAGATCGTTCTGATGGGACAAAATAATTTAGAATTAAAAAAAAAAACAGATAGGTGTACTCACGATGAATTTATGTGATATGGCACACACAGGCTTCTGGTTCTGAATACTTCATGCTCGGTGTGTTTTGGAGATTGTCCTGACCCTGAACCTAGCTTGAGGCTTTTGGGCCTTGAAAGGACAAGACTTAATATTTCAGGATATCCTTGTACTTGGTGCCCACTGTTTACTGATTTCCTTACAGAGAATGAGCAGCCATCTACTCCTGCTGCCATGCCTTCCCCACATGAACAGAGAGAAGACCCTATACACACAGGTCGCTTGTATCACATGTGAAGGCATAAGTCACAAACAAACTCCCACAGCAGTTTAGAATTGTGATTAATAGAATGATTAGTTCTTGAAAGGGGAAAAACTTAGAGATCACAATCCCTTACAAAAGCCCTCTGCAGGATCAGAAAAGGAGCCTAGTAGCCGGAAGGGAAGCTCAAGCAAGAGATCAAGCTGAAGGTAGAAGTTGCTTTTTAAAAGAGAGAGAGACCACAACTCAATGGGCTGGTATCTCAGTGGCTATTCAGGAAACATCACAGAGAAAGGATCTGCTTCATGCATGAGAGGCACCGATGATTTCCCTTTAAGAAAAAAACCCATCAAAACTCCCATAACATAATCAGCATTCAACAACATGTCTAAGATTTCTTTGCCTTGCCTTTGATTGTGCAGTAAATGATGCTGATAGTTAATCTGTGCAATTAATGCAAATTTCCTTGTAACTGACTAGACAGAATTGACAGGTTATCTTAAACACAGCAGGGAGTCACTCTACAATGGAACTGGTTCATCATCACCTGTGTGACAGTGACATAATTAAGATCTTTCCTTTGTCTATAAATCTCATTATGTTCAACATGATATGTTGTCATACAGATTTCTTAGGGTTTTGTCCCACTGGTGGTTTCCTTGGTATGCTTACATAATTTTTGCCAGATCCAATCAGTTTGCCATGCACTCTCAGCTCCACGTCATTGTGTTCCCCTTATGTTCCAGTCCAGGCATTTTAGACCTCTTGTAACTGTTGTAAGAGTATCTCATGTTCCACCTAAATGATTTAGGGTTTTATTTAGGCTGGGTTTTATCTTCCATCACTGAGTTCATTGACTTTCCTTGGGCGTAATTCTTGGGGCACTGAGCCTAACTCCTGGGGGATTCCTCCAGTTATTTCTCCTTGCTGAGACAGTTTACACTCTCACTATTACTGTGAGAGTGTTTCTGTAGCAAATATTCTTCTCAAGATGAGAAGAAACTTTAATATTACAATCCATTTGTTATTGTGATTTAAATACACACACACAAACACAAACAAGTTAATGCACATACACTGATGATATCTCAATTTATGGGGCCATTCTGGGGATGTCAAGATCGATATCTCTCGAGTGGTTCTCAGAAGGCCATAGGGTGACCCTCTCTAGGTACTTAAGCAGGGAGGAGAAGTTGACCGCACTGTGACATGTCCCTAGGAACTATGTGTGCCTTGTCCCATAGTCAGACTGATGACTGACTATCTTGAAAAGCACCATGGAACTTTTGTTTGGCAAATGATGGAGATCAAGTCAGGGTCAAAATCAGAAAACTAGATGGAGCTTCCAAGCTCCAGTGGAAGAGCAGATGGATGGAGAAAAAGAGCAAGGATGTCAGGAATATAAGGGCTTGGTCCACACTATGAGACACTGTGCCTGAACTAAGGGGATTTCAACTAATCCAGTGACCTGGGAATGAAAGAACATGGGATCAAACTGGAAGCTCTGAATGTGGCTGACAATTGGGGCAGACGGAGAAGCCAAAGAAAATGGCACTGTCACTTGTCTGCATATCATACACTGGCTTTTTGTGATCATATTTTTTGTGGATGCATACCTTGCTAAATCTGGATGGATGAAGGGTGGGCTTGGACTTTTCACAGCTCAAAGTACCCTGCCCTCTATTTGGACTGGTGTTTGAGTGGAGAGGTTTATTTGCGGAGCAAGAAGAATGTGGGAGGAGGAAGAGAAGTGGAAAGTTTGATAATTATTATTATGAAGTAATGGAAAAATCAATAGAAAATAACCAATGAGGACATTGGAGCTAGGAAAAAAAAACATTCATGTGAGTTGTTGACTCAGACCAAAAATTATTATACAGAAGAAAAAAAAAAACACACATAAAAAGGTTGAGTTACTTGGAAAATATAACTCAAGAAATTGGGAAGAAGTTTGGGGTTTTTATTTCGGGTCTTCATGGGGCTGTATGAACAGCATTTTAGGACCTGTATGCTGGATATTTCTGGGGGTTAGTAGGAAAGAAACCTGGCTAGGAGGAGTTTTATGACATAAGTAGAGCCTTGATGATGTCACAAAGCTTTGGTTGGGGGTGGCAACTCTATTCCACATGAAGCACTAGTCTTCTGTGAAGGTGGGCTTACTATCTTCACGGTGGCTGAGGAGGTCAGTTCAGCTCTTGGGCTCCACAACTGTTCAACCGAATTTCCAGAAGTTGGAATCTAGAGAGCCAAGATATTTTCTTTTGGTAAATATGTTTAGGAAGCAACTAGGACCTCTGTAGTCAAAGAAAGGTTTCTTTTAAATCAGCTCTGGGTCCAAAATTTATGTCGTTAACAGCTCCTATATTTGATAGCTGGGGGACGGTTAATGTCAGGTATTCTCCCCAGTCTATCTTTGCTAAAAATGTCCAATTCCTCAGTCCACTTAAATGGCAAAGATCCTATTTGTCCATATGTGTTTTAAAAGATAATTATTTCTAAGAGGTGCTGTTGCACAGATTAATGTTTCTTTCTTTTGGCAGTTTGACTCACAGTACTCACTTCTCTAATGAAGATACAGAATATCTTTATGTAATCAACCTGGATCTGGATCAGGAGACACAATAGAGAGAGCCAGTGGACTGGAGTGCCATGACCTTGGGCAGGTGGTTATAGATCAGCCAACTAACCAGTAGCTTGAGTGGTAAGGAGAGGAGTGGCTGTTCTTTGAATTCTTTGCCATCTGTTCAGATATTTCTTTCTTACTTTATGTATAGGCATAGCTTCCTCTCTCATTGATATAGTAAGTCAGGAAGTAGGTTTCTCAGTAGAGGTCAATTGCATTTTGCAGCAGGAATATGTCTCTGATACACATATACTGAGCTGTAGACAAGAGTTTGATAATTTTCCTATTAATTTCTTAAGAACATATTCCATTTAGGTATCCAAATCTATTCAGCCCTGCCTTTTTCACCTGCTCCAAAGTTATTCCTAAAAAGAGCCTTGACCTCACATCCTCACCTTCTTATCCTTGCAGGCACTTATGGTGGAGGAAACCACTTTGTGTCTGATTTAAACTGAAGAGTTCTTGCTATGCAGAGATTGGCAGCTATGAAGCCCAAGCACAGAAACAGAGCCAAGAGACAGTGGAACAGGAGTGCTGTGGCCTATCTCAGAAAGTCTCCCGCCATGATGAAGATGCCTCTCAGTATGAGTTGCATGCCACATCTCCAGAAGAAGAATGGGCCATCGCTCCAGAAGCAAAAACTTAGTAAGCCTTTTGAGGCCCTGGCGAATATTGTTGGCCGCAGAATTTCTCATGGCTGGAAGGAAGCCAATGAACCAGTCACCCATTGGAAAGCCATCATTCTAGATCAACTGCCAACATATCCCTCTCTCTATTTGTTGAAATATGATGGGATTGATTGTGTCTATGGCTTGGAGCTTCATAGTGATGAAAGGATTTTAAACCTGAAGATCCTGCCTAACAATATGCCATTTCCTCAGTTGACAGACACTCATCTCTCAAACACCATAGTTGGCAGAGCAGTGAAACATACATTCATGGGCACAAATGGCTCTAAGAAAGACTGGAACGGGATGGTCCTAGAAGAGGTGCCAATCATGAAGACCTGGTTTTATATTACCTACAAGAAAGATCCGGTCTTGTACATTTACCACCTCCTGGATGACTACCTGGAAGGCAACCTCCACATCATGCCAGGCTCTAAGGAAGAGTTTAGTGGCGTGGTCCCAGGTGAGGTGCAGACCATAACGACATGTTTCTACATTGTCAACGAGAATGATCCGGTCCTGTACCTTTAGCACCATCATGATGATTCCATTGAAGGCAACCTCCACATCACGCCTGAATGTCCTCCAGTAGAGGTGACTTTGGAATTAGGCAGGGATTCCTTGGAGGGCAAAAGAGTGCAGTACAACAAAAAAGATGGAACCCAAGAGATAGGTAAAATTATTTGCCAAGTTCCCAACAAACCTTCTGTGTATTTCATCAAGTTTGATAATGACTTCCATATCTATGTCTATGATTTGGTGAAGATCTGTTAAAGTGAAATTCTCAAATTTTGAGGGGCAGACTTAATTCTCTCTTTGGGAACGTGTTTTTTTCAGAGATACCTCAGGTCTTCTATGAATCCTGGTATCTTTTCCAATGGATTATTCTTTCTCAAAGAATAAATATTTGTTAACATGTTGTGTTATTTGGTCAATGATGGATTGTGTTTGGTGGATGGGGCATCACAGAAATACATGCCTCAAAACAAAGCAGGATTTATGGTCTTTTCCCCTTGGAGAGTAAAGGACTGGGGATGCGTGGTGTGGTAAAGGACTAGATGGCTGTCAAGGAAGCAGTGGAGAGGGGACAAAAAGTTGTATGATCTCGGGGCGGTACAAAGCTTGAGGGAAAACCATGTCAAATGGAAAGATGTGACCGATATCAACGTGAGGTATTGGGACTTAAGAGGATAAAGAGTAGATTAATCAGGAAGGGACACAAATGTCTACTCAAAATCAGAGAAAATTAGGTTTCATTTGATGAATGGTTTAATTCGTACTGGCTGTAAGTCAAAGGATGTTTGATCTCCACTAGAGCATGTTGCTTAGTGAAAAGTGTCTCCGCTCAGTTGCTCTTCTCCAGCAAGTTGGACATCAAGCTACCTACTTAGTTTTGCCAGAATTCTGTCTGCCACCTACTTTGTCATGCCTGGATTCGGTATGCCTTGAACTCTCATAGGTCTTATCCATGCCATCCAACCCTTGTCAGTTCATTTAAATAATTGTCCTGCCATATCTTGAAAACAGTGTTCCCTTTCATTGATCATGTTCTGTAGTACTTGGGCTATAAAACTCATGAACACACTCACCCACACACAGGATAAACATGTACATATGATGCCCACTAGTGTGTGACATGCACACATATGATGAATGCACCCAACTCCATAATATCAGTAAAGTAGGGAATCCATGATGCTAGGTGGTGTCTGGGAAAGACTCCACACAGCCTTCAAACCGCCAAATACCAGTATGGTACTGATGTCTGACTCCCATCCTGTAAGGAACCTGCCATCCTGTAAGTGGGCTATTTTTGGTTCCTTCATCTTCACAAACTGGGTTAAAATGTTAGAGTTGTCAAACTGGGAGTTAGGGTCCAGCATGTAGATCAGCTGTCCCAGGTCAGGTGATTTGGCTACAATTTGGGTGAGAAATTGTACCAGGGAATTCTGGTACACCCTCTCCTCTTCTTCTCCCTGTCCTCATCATCACTCTTGTGGGTGGGCCTGGAGCACAAAGAAGGTAAAATGGAATAAGCCTCCTCCTTAGTGGAAAACCTTGTCAATCCTTAATTTGACCTGACTCTCTGAGGGAATGCAGCACATTTTTTCCTACTAGGTCTCCTCATTCATTGGTTCACTATTTTTCTAAGCAATGATTGAATTCATCCATTCTTCCCTGTCTCTCTCTCTTCTTTCTTCCCTTCTTCCATTTCCCCCTTGATTGTAGAAATTTGAGCAGCAGGGCTGCATCCCCATGGGGCCGCCTTGTAAGGTTATGCTCTGAAACAACAACACAAAACTATTCATTTCAACACTGCCTGCCCCATTATTTTCAGCCTCTTAACCCATGTCTAATAATGTATGTTGCAGCACGAGGTGCGCTTAGAAGGAAAGATTTAGCATGTCTGACCTGGTGGCTGGCTGTATCGCCATCTGCCTAAGAGTGCAGAGCTACCATTTCTGCCCATGGGAGAGGTGCATGGCATCTCTAAGCTCAATTCACTTTCCTCCCAGCATTCTCTTATGTTTATTCCACCCACCTATGTTCTAACCTTGCAGGCCAAACAGTTTCTTTATTTAATTAACCAATGACCTATACTCCATCATTACTCCTATTTCTGTTTAAACAAGAACGGAATCTTTAACTTTAACATAGCAAAATTACATATAACAAAACAGTTATCAAGCAAGAATTACAGTTACAATATTTATATCTATTTTATCTTTTATCATAACAATGGAAAACTATAAGTGTCTATCTATTCTTCAACTCCATCAGAAACTCCAGAATAATACAGTATTACCTAAGCAAACAAAAAGTAAGCCATTTTCAAACTCTAGAATTGACAGAGACATCTTGCTGCCTGGACAGTCACTCAAAGTTCCTCTGTACCGTTGGTGTTTCCATCCTCAGCCTACAGGCGCATAGTTTCCAGCAGACATTTCCATGAAGCAGGAAATTTCAAAGGCAGTCACTATCTGCTTGTCTTGAAGAATGTTTTGCTGACCCTTTCCTGAATCAGGAACACGAAAAGATCATCTCACCTTTAGGCAAGTTCAGTAGTCCTCTCTCTGAGTGTTTTCTGTGTACAGTTTATGCAACAATCCAGGCAAGAGCAGTTTCTTCCCCAAATGGCTATCAAACTCCATAAGGATCCTCTTTGATGCCCATCTTCTTCCTGAAGTAGATATGTGCTGCCAAGAGTAGAGTGTCTCACTGTCATGAAAACCCCTAAGGTACTAAAACACTAAATAGCCTATTTTGTAGTCTAGAGAGATATGAATAATGCCAATCTAACTGAAATATATATATATATATATCTATGTAGCTAGAAAATCTAACTAACATGACTACAAACTTGACTATTATTAATGGTTATCCATTAATAACCTATATACATTATATTTTTAAATGAACTACACAATCACAATACCTTAATGAAGATCAAAAATGCATATACGTATAACAAAATTGACCTAAAATCTCTATCAGTAAAGCAAAATCTATACTAATGCAAATATTCATATCTATATCACATCCCACTTTAAATGTAAAAGAACGTTTATAAGCCATATTTGGGAACGTGGGTGCAGTTTTTTCTCTCCAAAATGCTTCCTGCTGAATGGTGGCATCATTATTGATTTATCTCATTTGGCAGTTGAGCGAAGCAATTTTTTAAAGGTGTTCACAGCAACCTTTAAGTAGGGCGTGGTCCATCCTACCATATGAGGATAGAGGCATCCACAGACTATCACCCTCTGTGAAAACAAAATAGAAACTCCTTTCCAAAGCATCATGTCCTTAGATCCAAATTTCAAAGTCAAGGCATTTTCAAAATATCTATGTTGGATTATTTCAGCAGCTTTTATAAAGAAACATCTTTTAGCAGCTATTGCTACTGCCTCAAAATTCAAATGATTCAAAAAGAGCATAATAGCATACAATATCAAAATTCGCTGTGAATTTTCCATCTTTGTGCGCTTCCTTTAACCTCTATTTTGTTTATTTTTCCTTTTTATTTTTTGCCTTTTGAGACAGGTTCTCTGTATCTTTGACTGGAATAACTCTGTATACCAGTCTGTCCTTGAAGTCTCAGAGATCTGCCTCTCTCTGCCTTTGAGGCATTGGGATTAAAGGTGTATGCTACTACACATTGAACTCACAACGATCTGTTTGTCTCTGCCTTCAAGGCACTGGGATTAAAGGCGTGTGCTACCTCACCTTGAAGGTACAGAGGTCAATCTCCCTCTGCCTCCCATGTGTTGGGTTGACAGGTGTGTACTACCACACCCAACAACTCTCTTCCTTTTTTTAACTTTAAGAACTTCAAATTTTAGCCTGCACATATTTTTAACACACTGTAAATCATTTAAAAATTTTCTTTGTCTTTGAATCTCTCTTTACTCTATTTCTCTCTCTGTTTTTCTGACCACATGAATCTTTCATTTACCAAGCAATCTCAGTAGGACTAAAGCTGTGGCTTTGCTGGCCAGATGTAGCCCATTCCTTAGCTTTCTGCCATTCCAACCTTGTGGCTGAGGTACCGAATAGAGTCGCATTCAGTGCCACAAGTCTACAGTGTTTCAAGGTCCTTGCCATCAAAGACTCTGCAACAGATGACACTCAAGCCCTCTTTCTGTAGCTGGCCCTCCTTCCTCAAACAGTCAGAGTTTGCCCAGGCAGGATGTCCCAGAAAGCCGGCATTTTAAAACAACACAGTTTTTTTTCCTGCTACTGCTGAAAACATACAAGCATTCACTTGGCTTTTATCAACACCATTTAAATGTTTTGTGGCAGGACCTCTTAAGGGCTGCAGGGTTTTGCAGCTGAAGCTGAGTCAGCAAGCCTCTTTTAGATGAGAGCCCTTGCTTTCTTCTAGCAAGCAGAGCAGACCGAGAAATCGCTGCTTCCAAGAAAACATGCTGTACTCTTTCCCAAGCTTTCTCAGGCTTTCAGTGGATTCAGTTGTCCACAAGGCTGCAAGATCATTCTGTAGTTATTTGAGCAGCCAGGCTGTGTCCCCAGCACCACGGCCGCATGAAGGTTATGCCTGAAATAAATACACAAAAACTGTATTCTTTTAAACACTGCTGGCCCATTAGATTCAGCATTTTAACCCATTTCTAATAATCAGTGTAGTTTAACGAGGTGCACTTACCAGGAAAAATTCAGCATGTCTGACATGGTGGCTGGCTGCATCGACATCTGCCTCAGAGAGCAGAGCTATGGCATCTGCCTGGGAGAGGGGAGCATGTCTTCTCTGAGCTCACTACCTCTTCCTCCCGGCATTCTATTTTGTTTACTCCACCTACCTATGTTCTAACCTATCAGCTGAAGCGGATTCTTTCTTTAATTAATCAATAAACTTCTTCTGTCACTTTATCCTTTCAACAGCTTGCCCATATAAATCTCCCATGTGTCTTCTGTTGTATAATCTTTCATTTGTAAAGAACTTGCACTCTCAGGGGAGGATTTTTCTGACATCTCTGTGGATGGAGATCATATGAGGAAGATCAGATGAGCAACCATGACAACTCTAATGCTGTAGAGTTAGGTGGACCAGAGATTGATGGCTGACATTCCTGTGCTATGCATCAGATGCCCCTGAACTCTGGCCCTGTTGACAGACAGGCAGACATCAAGTTGGTCACACATACTTAACTCATTCGGGTTCACAGATACTGTAAATGGAGTTTTAATTCTTCTCCTAAACTAATAAAAAAGCCAAGATTAGGAGAAGAGAAGAGCCTGAAGTAAGGCCTCAAAATGGGTCATTTTGCAAAGGAAAGGTTACCTGCCTCCATGTATGCTGTCTCCCTTTCTTAGTCAAATCCATCCTTCCAGTGTCTAGCTAACAGCTAACCATAGGATTGAACCCAACTGCCTTTGATTTCTGAAATAAGTGCTGTCCCCTTAAGGTCTCATAACAGCACAGGAAGGTTTGTAAGACTGTCCCAGCAACAATTTAAAGCAATTCTAGGACACCAAAGATGCAGCAAATTTGGTTAATTGGTAATATAGATCGTTCTGATGGGACAAAATAATTTAGAATTAAAAAAAAAAACAGATAGGTGTACTCACGATGAATTTATGTGATATGGCACACACAGGCTTCTGGTTCTGAATACTTCATGCTCGGTGTGTTTTGGAGATTGTCCTGACCCTGAACCTAGCTTGAGGCTTTTGGGCCTTGAAAGGACAAGACTTAATATTTCAGGATATCCTTGTACTTGGTGCCCACTGTTTACTGATTTCCTTACAGAGAATGAGCAGCCATCTACTCCTGCTGCCATGCCTTCCCCACATGAACAGAGAGAAGACCCTATACACACAGGTCGCTTGTATCACATGTGAAGGCATAAGTCACAAACAAACTCCCACAGCAGTTTAGAATTGTGATTAATAGAATGATTAGTTCTTGAAAGGGGAAAAACTTAGAGATCACAATCCCTTACAAAAGCCCTCTGCAGGATCAGAAAAGGAGCCTAGTAGCCGGAAGGGAAGTTCAAGCAAGAGATCAAGCTGAAGGTAGAAGTTGCTTTTTAAAAGAGAGAGAGACCACAACTCAATGGGCTGGTATCTCAGTGGCTATTCAGGAAACATCACAGAGAAAGGATCTGCTTCATGCATGAGAGGCACCGATGATTTCCCTTTAAGAAAAAAACCCATCAAAACTCCCATAACATAATCAGCATTCAACAACATGTCTATGATTTCTTTGCCTTGCCTTTGATTGTGCAGTAAATGATGCTGATAGTTAATCTGTGCAATTAATGCAAATTTCCTTGTAACTGACTAGACAGAATTGACAGGTTATCTTAAACACAGCAGGGAGTCACTCTACAATGGAACTGGTTCATCATCACCTGTGTGACAGTGACATAATTAAGATCTTTCCTTTGTCTATAAATCTCATTATGTTCAACATGATATGTTGTCATACAGATTTCTTAGGGTTTTGTCCCACTGGTGGTTTCCTTGGTATGCTTACATAATTTTTGCCAGATCCAATCAGTTTGCCATGCACTCTCAGCTCCACGTCATTGTGTTCCCCTTATGTTCCAGTCCAGGCATTTTAGACCTCTTGTAACTGTTGTAAGAGTATCTCATGTTCCACCTAAATGATTTAGGGTTTTATTTAGGCTGGGTTTTATCTTCCATCACTGAGTTCATTGACTTTCCTTGGGCGTAATTCTTGGGGCACTGAGCCTAACTCCTGGGGGATTCCTCCAGTTATTTCTCCTTGCTGAGACAGTTTACACTCTCACTATTACTGTGAGAGTGTTTCTGTAGCAAATATTCTTCTCAAGATGAGAAGAAACTTTAATATTACAATCCATTTGTTATTGTGATTTAAATACACACACACAAACACAAACAAGTTAATGCACATACACTGATGATATCTCAATTTATGGGGCCATTCTGGGGATGTCAAGATCGATATCTCTCGAGTGGTTCTCAGAAGGCCATAGGGTGACCCTCTCTAGGTACTTAAGCAGGGAGGAGAAGTTGACCGCACTGTGACATGTCCCTAGGAACTATGTGTGCCTTGTCCCATAGTCAGACTGATGACTGACTATCTTGAAAAGCACCATGGAACTTTTGTTTGGCAAATGATGGAGATCAAGTCAGGGTCAAAATCAGAAAACTAGATGGAGCTTCCAAGCTCCAGTGGAAGAGCAGATGGATGGAGAAAAAGAGCAAGGATGTCAGGAATATAAGGGCTTGGTCCACACTATGAGACACTGTGCCTGAACTAAGGGGATTTCAACTAATCCAGTGACCTGGGAATGAAAGAACATGGGATCAAACTGGAAGCTCTGAATGTGGCTGACAATTGGGGCAGACGGAGAAGCCAAAGATAATGGCACTGTCACTTGTCTGCATATCATACACTGGCTTTTTGTGATCATATTTTTTGTGGATGCATACCTTGCTAAATCTGGATGGATGAAGGGTGGGCTTGGACTTCCCACAGCTCAAAGTACCCTGCCCTCTATTTGGACTGGTGTTTGAGTGGAGAGGTTTATTTGCGGAGCAAGAAGAATGTGGGAGGAGGAAGAGAAGTGGAAAGTTTGATAATTATTATTATGAAGTAATGGAAAAATCAATAGAAAATAACCAATGAGGACATTGGAGCTAGGAAAAAAAAACATTCATGTGAGTTGTTGACTCAGACCAAAAATTATTATACAGAAGAAAAAAAAAACACACATAAAAAGGTTGAGTTACTTGGAAAATATAACTCAAGAAATTGGGAAGAAGTTTGGGGTTTTTATTTCGGGTCTTCATGGGGCTGTATGAGCAGCATTTTAGGACCTGTATGCTGGATATTTCTGGGCGTTAGTAGGAAAGAAATCTGGCTAGGAGGAGTTTTATGACATAAGTAGAGCCTTGATGATGTCACAAAGCTTTGGTTGGGGGTGGCAACTCTATTCCACATGAAGCACTAGTCTTCTGTGAAGGTGGGCTTACTATCTTCACGGTGGCTGAGGAGGTCAGTTCAGCTCTTGGGCTCCACAACTGTTCAACCGAATTTCCAGAAGTTGGAATCTAGAGAGCCAAGATATTTTCTTTTGGTAAATATGTTTAGGAAGCAACTAGGACCTCTGTAGTCAAAGAAAGGTTTCTTTCAAATCAGCTCTGGGTCCAAAATTTATGTCGTTAACAGCTCCTATATTTGATAGCTGGGGGACGGTTAATGTCAGGTATTCTCCCCAGTCTATCTTTGCTAAAAATGTCCAATTCCTCAGTCCACTTAAATGGCAAAGATCCTCTTTGTCCATATGTGTTTTAAAAGATAATTATTTCTAAGAGGTGCTGTTGCACAGATTAATGTTTCTTTCTTTTGGCAGTTTGACTCACAGTACTCACTTCTCTAATGAAGATACAGAATATCTTTATGTAATCAACCTGGATCTGGATCAGGAGACACAATAGAGAGAGCCAGTGGACTGGAGTGCCATGACCTTGGGCAGGTGGTTATAGATCAGCCAACTAACCAGTAGCTTGAGTGGTAAGGAGAGGAGTGGCTGTTCTTTGAATTCTTTGCCATCTGTTCAGATATTTCTTTCTTACTTTATGTATAGGCATAGCTTCCTCTCTCATTGATATAGTAAGTCAGGAAGTAGGTTTCTCAGTAGAGGTCAATTGCATTTTGCAGCAGGAATATGTCTCTGATACACATATACTGAGCTGTAGACAAGAGTTTGATAATTTTCCTATTAATTTCTTAAGAACATATTCCATTTAGGTATCCAAATCTATTCAGCCCTGCCTTTTTCACCTGCTCCAAAGTTATTCCTAAAAAGAGCCTTGACCTCACATCCTCACCTTCTTATCCTTGCAGGCACTTATGGTGGAGGAAACCACTTTGTGTCTGATTTAAACTGAAGAGTTCTTGCTATGCAGAGATTGGCAGCTATGAAGCCCAAGCACAGAAACAGAGCCAAGAGACAGTGGAACAGGAGTGCTGTGGCCTATCTCAGAAAGTCTCCCGCCATGATGAAGATGCCTCTCAGTATGAGTTGCATGCCACATCTCCAGAAGAATAATGGGCCATCGCTCCAGAAGCAAAAACTTAGTAAGCCTTTTGAGGCCCTGGCGAATATTGTTGGCCGCAGAATTTCTCATGGCTGGAAGGAAGCCAATGAACCAGTCACCCATTGGAAAGCCATCATTCTAGATCAACTGCCAACATATCCCTTTCTCTATTTGTTGAAATATGATGGGATTGATTGTGTCTATGGCTTGGAGCTTCATAGTGATGAAAGGATTTTAAACCTGAAGATCCTGCCTAACAATGTGCCATTTCCTCAGGTGACAGACACTCATCTCTCAAACACCATAGTTGGCAGAGCAGTGAAACATACATTCATGGGCACAAATGGCTCTAAGAAAGACTGGAACGGGATGGTCCTAGAAGAGGTGCCAATCATGAAGACCTGGTTTTATATTACCTACAAGAAAGATCCGGTCTTGTACATTTACCACCTCCTGGATGACTACCTGGAAGGCAACCTCCACATCATGCCAGGCTCTAAGGAAGAGTTTAGTGGCGTGGTCCCAGGTGAGGTGCAGACCATAACGACATGTTTCTACATTGTCAACGAGAATGATCCGGTCCTGTACCTTTAGCACCATCATGATGATTCCATTGAAGGCAACCTCCACATCACGCCTGAATGTCCTCCAGTAGAGGTGACTTTGGAATTAGGCAGGGATTCCTTGGAGGGCAAAAGAGTGCAGTACAACAAAAAAGATGGAACCCAAGAGATAGGTAAAATTATTTGCCAAGTTCCCAACAAACCTTCTGTGTATTTCATCAAGTTTGATAATGACTTCCATATCTATGTCTATGATTTGGTGAAGATCTGTTAAAGTGAAATTCTCAAATTTTGAGGGGCAGACTTAATTCTCTCTTTGGGAACGTGATTTTTTCAGAGATACCTCAGGTCTTCTATGAATCCTGGTATCTTTTCCAATGGATTATTCTTTCTCAAAGAATAAAAATTTGTTAACATGTTGTGTTATTTGGTCAATGATGGATTGTGTTTGGTGGATGGGGCATCACAGAAATACATGCCTCAAAACAAAGCAGGATTTATGGTCTTTTCCCCTTGGAGAGTAAAGGACTGGGGATGCGTGGTGTGGTAAAGGACTAGATGGCTGTCAAGGAAGCAGTGGAGAGGGGACAAAAAGTTGTATGATCTCGGGGCGGTACAAAGCTTGAGGGAAAACCATGTCAAATGGAAAGATGTGACCGATATCAACGTGAGGTATTGGGACTTAAGAGGATAAAGAGTAGATTAATCAGGAAGGGACACAAATGTCTACTCAAAATCAGAGAAAATTAGGTTTCATTTGATGAATGGTTTAATTCGTACTGGCTGTAAGTCAAAGGATGTTTGATCTCCACTAGAGCATGTTGCTTAGTGAAAAGTTTCTCCGCTCAGTTGCTCTTCTCCAGCAAGTTGGACATCAAGCTACCTACTTAGTTTTGCCAGAATTCTGTCTGCCACCTACTTTGTCATGCCTGGATTCGGTATGCCTTGAACTCTCATAGGTCTTATCCATGCCATCCAACCCTTGTCAGTTCATTTAAATAATTGTCCTGCCATATCTTGAAAACAGTGTTCCCTTTCATTGATCATGTTCTGTAGTACTTGGGCTATAAAACTCATGAACACACTCACCCACACACAGGATAAACATGTACATATGATGCCCACTAGTGTGTGACATGCACACATATGATGAATGCACCCAACTCCATAATATCAGTAAAGTAGGGAATCCATGATGCTAGGTGGTGTCTGGGAAAGACCCCACACAGCCATCAAACCGCCAAATACCAGTATGGTACTGATGTCTGACTCCCATCCTGTAAGGAACCTGCCATCCTGTAAGTGGGCTATTTTTGGTTCCTTCATCTTCACAAACTGGGTTAAAATGTTAGAGTTGTCAAACTGGGAGTTAGGGTCCAGCATGTAGATCAGCTGTCCCAGGTCAGGTGATTTGGCTACAATTTGGGTGAGAAATTGTACGAGGGAATTCTGGTACACCCTCTCCTCTTCTTCTCCCTGTCCTCATCATCACTCTTGTGGGTGGGCCTGGAGCACAAAGAAGGTAAAATGGAATAAGCCTCCTCCTTAGTGGAAAACCTTGTCAATCCTTAATTTGACCTGACTCTCTGAGGGAATGCAGCACATTTTTTCCTACTAGGTCTCCTCATTCATTGGTTCACTATTTTTCTAAGCAATGATTGAATTCATCCATTCTTCCCTGTCTCTCTCTCTTCTTTCTTCCCTTCTTCCATTTCCCCCTTGATTGTAGAAATTTGAGCAGCAGGGCTGCATCCCCATGGGGCCGCCTTGTAAGGTTATGCTCTGAAACAACAACACAAAATTATTCATTTCAACACTGCCTGCCCCATTATTTTCAGCCTCTTAACCCATGTCTAATAATGTATGTTGCAGCACGAGGTGCGCTTAGAAGGAAAGATTTAGCATGTCTGACCTGGTGGCTGGCTGTATCGCCATCTGCCTAAGAGTGCAGAGCTACCATTTCTGCCCATGGGAGAGGTGCATGGCATCTCTAAGCTCAATTCCCTTTCCTCCCAGCATTCTCTTATGTTTATTCCACCCACCTATGTTCTAACCTTGCAGGCCAAACAGTTTCTTTATTTAATTAACCAATGACCTATACTCCATCATTACTCCTATTTCTGTTTAAACAAGAACGGAATCTTTAACTTTAACATAGCAAAATTACATATAACAAAACAGTTATCAAGCAAGAATTACAGTTACAATATTTATATCTATTTTATCTTTTATCATAACAATGGAAAACTATAAGTGTCTATCTATTCTTCAACTCCATCAGAAACTCCAGAATAATACAGTATTACCTAAGCAAACAAAAAGTAAGCCATTTTCAAACTCTAGAATTGACAGAGACATCTTGCTGCCTGGACAGTCACTCAAAGTTCCTCTGTACCGTTGGTGTTTCCATCCTCAGCCTACAGGCCCATAGTTTCCAGAAGACATTTCCATGAAGCAGGAAATTTCAAAGGCAGTCACTATCTGCTTGTCTTGAAGAATGTTTTGCTGACCCTTTCCTGAATCAGGAACACGAAAAGATCATCTCACCTTTAGGCAAGTTCAGTAGTCCTCTCTCTGAGTGTTTTCTGTGTACAGTTTATGCAACAATCCAGGCAAGAGCAGTATCTTCCCCAAATGGCTATCAAACTCCATAAGGATCCTCTTTGATGCCCATCTTCTTCCTGAAGTAGATATGTGCTGCCAAGAGTAGAGTGTCTCACTGTCATGAAAACCCCTAAGGTACTAAAACATTAAATAGCCTATTTTGTAGTCTAGAGAGATATGAATAATGCCAATCTAACTGAAATATATATATATATATATATCTATGTAGCTAGAAAATCTAACTAACATGACTACAAACTTGACTATTATTAATGATTATCCATTAATAACCTATATACATTATATTTTTAAATGAACTACACAATCACAATACCTTAATGAAGATCAAAAATGCATATACGTATAACAAAATTGACCTAAAATCTCTATCAGTAAAGCAAAATCTATACTAATGCAAATATTCATATCTATATCACATCCCACTTTAAATGTAAAAGAACGTTTATAAGCCATATTTGGGAACGTGGGTGCAGTTTTTTCTCTCCAAAATGCTTCCTGCTGAATGGTGGCATCATTATTGATTTATCTCATTTGGCAGTTGAGCGAAGCAATTTTTTAAAGGTGTTCACAGCAACCTTTAAGTAGGGCGTGGTCCATCCTACCATATGAGGATAGAGGCATCCACAGAGTATCACCCTCTGTGAAAACAAAATAGAAACTCCTTTCCAAAGCATCATGTCCTTAGATCCAAATTTCAAAGTCAAGGCATTTTCAAAATATCTATGTTGGATTATTTCAGCAGCTTTTATAAAGAAACATCTTTTAGCAGCTATTGCTACTGCCTCAAAATTCAAATGATTCAAAAAGAGCATAATAGCATACAATATCAAAATTCGCTGTGAATTTTCCATCTTTGTGCGCTTCCTTTAACCTCTATTTTGTTTATTTTTCCTTTTTATTTTTTGCCTTTTGAGACAGGTTCTCTGTATCTTTGACTGGAATAACTCTGTATACCAGTCTGTCCTTGAAGTCTCAGAGATCTGCCTCTCTCTGCCTTTCAGGCATTGGGATTAAAGGTGTATGCTACTACACATTGAACTCACAACGATCTGTTTGTCTCTGCCTTCAAGGCACTGGGATTAAAGGCGTGTGCTACCTCACCTTGAAGGTACAGAGGTCAATCTCCCTCTGCCTCCCATGTGTTGGGTTGACAGGTGTGTACTACCACACCCAACAACTCTCTTCCTTTTTTTAACTTTAAGAACTTCAAATTTTAGCCTGCACATATTTTTAACACACTGTAAATCATTTAAAAATTTTCTTTGTCTTTGAATCTCTCTTTACTCTATTTCTCTCTCTGTTTTTCTGACCACATGAATCTTTCATTTACCAAGCAATCTCAGTAGGACTAAAGCTGTGGCTTTGCTGGCCAGATGTAGCCCATTCCTTAGCTTTCTGCCATTCCAACCTTGTGGCTGAGGTACCGAATAGAGTCGCATTCAGTGCCACAAGTCTACAGTGTTTCAAGGTCCTTGCCATCAAAGAGTCTGCAACAGACGACACTCAAGCCCTCTTTCTGTAGCTGGCCCTCCTTCCTCAAACAGTCAGAGTTTGCCCAGGCAGGATGTCCCAGAAAGCCGGCATTTTAAAACAACACAGTTTTTTTTCCTGCTACTGCTGAAAACATACAAGCATTCACTTGGCTTTTATCAACACCATTTAAATGTTTTGTGGCAGGACCTCTTAAGGGCTGCAGGGTTTTGCAGCTGAAGCTGAGTCAGCAAGCCTCTTTTAGATGAGAGCCCTTGCTTTCTTCTAGCAAGCAGAGCAGACCGAGAAATTGCTGCCTCCAAGAAAACATGCTGTACTCTTTCCCAAGCTTTCTAAGGCTTTCAGTGGATTCAGTTGTCCACCAGGCTGCAAGATCATTCTGTAGTTATTTGAGCAGCGAGGCTGTGTCCCCAGCACCACGGCCGCATGAAGGTTATGCCTGAAATAAATACACAAAAACTGTATTCTTTTAAACACTGCTGGCCCATTAGATTCAGCATTTTAACCCATTTCTAATAATCAGTGTAGTATAACGAGGTGCACTTACCAGGAAAAATTCAGCATGTCTGACATGGTGGCTGGCTGCATCGACAACTGACTCAGAGAGCAGAGCTATGGCATCTGCCGGGGAGAGGGGAGCATGGCTTCTCTGAGCTCACTACCTCTTCCTCCCGGCATTCTATTTTGTTTACTCCAACTACCTATATTCTAACCTATCAGCTGAAGCGGATTCTTTCTTTAATTAATCAATTAACTTCTTCTGTCACTTTATCCTTTCAACAGCTTGCCCATATGAATCTCCCATGTGTCTTCTGTTGTATAATCTTTCATTTGTAAAGAACTTGCACTCTCAGGGGAGGATTTTTCTGACATCTCTGTGGATGGAGATCATATGAGGAAGATCAGATGAGCAACCAGGACAACTCTAATGCTGTAGAGTTAGGTGGACCAGAGATTGATGGCTGACATTCCTGTGCTATGCATCAGATGCCCCTGAACTCTGGCCCTGTTGACAGACAGGCAGACATCAAGTTGGTCACACATACTTAACTCATTCAGGTTCACAGATACTGTAAATGGAGTTTTAATTCTTCTCCTAAACTAATAAAGAAACCAAGATTAGGAGAAGAGAAGAGCCTGAAGTAAGGCCTCAAAATGGGTCATTTTGCAAAGGAAAGGTTACCTGCCTCCATGTATGCTGTCTCCCTTTCTTAGTCAAATCCATCCTTCCAGTGTCTAGCTAACAGCTAACCATAGGATTGAACCCAACTGCCTTTGATTTCTGAAATAAGTGCTGTCCCCTTAAGGTCTCATAACAGCACAGGAAGTTTTGTAAGACTGTCCCAGCAACAATTTAAAGCAATTCTAGGACACCAAAGGTGCAGCAAATTTGGTTAATTGGTAATATAGATCGTTCTGATGGGACAAAATAATTTAGAATTAAAAAAAAAAAACAGATTGGTGTACTCACGATGAATTTATGTGATATGGCACACACAGGCTTCTGGTTCTGAATACTTCATGCTCGGTGGGTTTTGGAGATTGTCCTGACCCTGAACCTAGCTGGAGGCTTTGGGGCCTTGAAAGGACAAGACTTAATATTTCAGGACATCCTTGTACTTGGTGCCCACTGTTTACTGATTTCCTTACAGAGAATGAGCAGCCATCTAAACCTGCTGCCATGCCTTCCCCACATGAACAGAGAGAAGACCCTATACACACAGGTCGCTTGTATCACATGTGAAGGCATAAGTCACAAACAAACTCCCACAGCAGTTTAGAATTGTGATTAATAGAATGATTAGTTCTTGAAAGGGGAAAAACTTAGAGATCACAATCCCTTACAAAAGCCCTCTGCAGGATCAGAAAAGGAGCCTAGTATCCGGAAGGGAAGCTCAAGCAAGAGATCAAGCTGAAGGTAGAAGTTGCTTTGTAAAAGAGAGAGAGACCACAACTCAATGGGCTGGTATCTCAGTGGCTATTCAGGAAACATCACAGAGAAAGGATCTGCTTCATGCATGAGAGTCACCGATGATTTCCCTTTAAGAAAAAAACCCATCATAACTCCCAATAACATCATCAGCATTCAACAACATGTCTATGATTTCTTTGCCTTGCCTTTGATTGTGCAGTAAATGATGCTGATAGTTAATCTGTGCAATTAATGCAAATTTCCTTGTAACTGACTAGACAGAATTGACAGGTTATCTTAAACACAGCAGGGAGTCACTCTACGATGGGACTGGTTCATCATCACCTGTGTGACAGTGACATAATTAAGATCTTTCCTTTGTCTATAAATCTCATTATGTTCAACATGATATGTTGTCATACAGGTTTGTTAGGGTTTGTCCCACTGGTGGTTTCCTTGGTATGCTTACATAATTTTTGCCAGATCCAATCAGTTTTGCCATGCACTCTCAGCTCCACGTCATTGTGTTCCCCTTAGGTTCCAGTCCAGGCATTTTAGACCTCTTGTAACTGTTGTAAGAGTATCTCATGTTCCACCTAAATGATTTAGGGTTTTATTTAGGCTGGGTTTTATCTTCCATCACTGAGTTCATTGACTTTCCTTGGGCGTAATTCCTGGGACACTGAGCCTAACTCCTGGGGGATTCCTCCAGTTATTTCTCCTTTCTTAGATAGTTTACACTCTCACTATTACTGTGAGAGTGTTTCTGTAGCAAATATTCTTCTCAAGATGAGAAGAAACTTCAATATTACAATCCATTTGTTATTGTGATTTAAATACACACACACAAACACACACAAGTTAGTGCACATACACTGATGATATCTCAATTTATGGGGCCATTCTGGGGATGTCAAGATCGATATCTCTCGAGTGGTTCTCAGAAGGCCATAGGGTGACCCTCTCTAGGTACTTAAGCAGGAAGGAGAAGTTGACCGCACTGTGACATGTCCCTAGGAACTATGTGTGCCTTGTCCCATAGTCAGACTGATGACTGACTATCTTGAAAACCACCATGGAACTTTTGTTTGGCAAATGATGGAGATCAAGTCAGGGTCAAAATCAGAAAACTAGATGGAGCTTCCAAGCTCCAGTGGAAGAGCAGATGGATGGAGAAAAAGAGCAAGGATGTCAGGAATATAAGGGCTTGGTCCACACTATGAGACACTGTGCCTGAACTAAGGGGATTTCAACTAATCCAGTGACCTGGGAATGAAAGAACATGGGATCATACTGGAAGCTCTGAATGTGGCTGACAATTGGGGTAGACGGAGAAGCCAAAGGTAATGGCACTTGCAATTGTCTGCATATCATACACTGGCTTTTTGTGATCATATTTTTTGTGGATGCATACCTTGCTAAATCTGGATGGATGAAGGGTGGGCTTGGACTTCCCACAGCTCAAAGTACCCTGCCCTCTATTTGGACTGGTGTTTGAGTGGAGAGGTTTATTTGCGGAGCAAGAAGAATGTGGGAGGAGGAAGAGAAGTGGAAAGTTCGATAATTATTATTATGAAGTAATGGAAAAATCAATAGAAAATAACCAATGAGGACATTGGAGTTAGGAAAAAAAAAACATTCATGTGAGTTGTTGACTCAGACCAAAAATTATTTTACAGAAAAAAAAACACATAAAAAGGTTGAGTTACTTGGAAAATATGACTCAAGTAATTGGGAAGAAGATTGGGGTTTTTATTTTGGGTCTTCATGGGGCTGTATGAGCAGCATTTTAGGACCTGTATGCTGGATATTTCTGGGGGTTAGTAGGGAAGAAACCTGGCTAGGAGGAGTTTTATGACATAAGTAGAGCCTTGATGATGTCACAAAGCTTTGGTTGGGGGTGGCAACTCTGTTCGACATGAAGCACTAGTCTTCTGTGAAGGTGGGCTTACTATGTTCAAGGTGGCTGAGGAGGTCAGTTCAGCTCTTGGGCTTCACAACTGTTCAACCGAATTTCCAGAAGTTGGAATCTAGAGAGCCAAGATATTTTCTTTTGGTAAATATGTTTAGGAAGCAACTACGACCTCTGTAGTCAAAGAAAGGTTTCTTTCAAATCTGCTCTGGGTCCAAAATTTATGTCGTTAAGTGCTCCTATATTTGATAGCTGGGGGACGGTTAATGTCAGGTATTCTCCCCACTCTATCTTTGCTAAAAATGTCCAATTCCTCAGTCCACTTAAATGGCAAAGATCCTCTTTGTCCATATGTGTTTTAAAAGATAATTATTTCTAAGAGGTGCTGTTGCACAGATTAATGTTTCTTTCTTTTGGCAGTTTGACTCACAGTACTCACTTCTCTAATGAAGATACAGAATATATTTATGTAATCAACCTGGATCTGGATCATGAGACACAATAGAGAGAGCCAGTGGACTGGAGTGCCATGGCCTTGGGCAGGTGGTTATAGATCAGCCAACTAACCAGTAGCTTGAATGGTAAGGAGAGGAGTGGCTGTTCTTTGAATTCTTTGCCATCTGTTCAGATATTTCTTTCTCACTTTATGTATAGGCATAGCTTCCTCTCTCATTGATATAGTAAGTCAGGAAGTAGGTTTCTATGTAGAGGTCAATTGCATTTTGCAGCAGGAATATGTCTCTGATACACATATACTGAGCTGTAGACAAGAATTTGATACTTTTCCTATTAATTTCTTAAGAACATATTCCATTTATGTATCCAAATCTATTCAGCCCTGCCTTTTTCACCTGCTCCAAAGTTATTCCTAAAAAGAGCCTTGACCTCACATCCTCACCTTCTTATCCTTGCAGGCACTTATGGTGGAGGAAACCACTTTGTGTCTGATTTAAACTGAAGAGTTCTTCCTATGCAGAGATTAGCAGCTATGAAGCCCAAGCACAGAAACAGAGCCAAGAGACAGTGGAACAGGAGTGCTGTGGCCTATCTCAGGAAGTCTCCCGCCATGATGAAGATGCCTCTTAGTATGAGTGGCATGCCACATCTCCAGAAGAAGAATGGGCCATCGCTCCAGAAGCTAAAACTTAGTAAGCCTTTTGAGGCCCTGGAGAATATTGTTGGCCGCAGAATTTCTCATGGCTGGAAGGAAGCCAATGAACCAGTCACCCATTGGAAAGCCATCATTCTAGATCAACTGCCAACATATCCCTCTCTCTATTTGTTGAAATATGATGGGATTGATTGTGTCTATGGCTTGGAGCTTCATAGTGATGAAAGGATTTTAAACCTGAAGATCCTGCCTAATAATGTGCCATTTCCTCAGGTGACAGACACTCATCTCTCAAACACCATAGTTGGCAGAGCAGTGAAACATACATTCATGGGCACAAATGGCTCTAAGAATGACTGGAACGGGATGGTCCTAGAAGAGGTGCCAATCATGAAGACCTGGTTTTATATTACCTACAGGAAAGATCCCGTCTTGTACATTTACCACCTCCTGGATGACTACCTGGAAGGCAACCTCCACATCATGCCAGGCTCTCAGGAAGAGTGGAGTGGGGTGGTCCCAGGTGAGGTGCAGTCCATAACGACCTGTTTCTACATTGTCAACGAGAATGATCCGGTCCTGTACCTTTACCACCATCATGATGATTCTATTGAAAGCAACCTCCACATCACGCCTGAATGTCCTCCAGTAGAGTTGACTTTGGAATATAGGCAGGGATTCCTTGGAGGGCAAAAGAGTGCAGTACAACAAAAAAGATGGAACCCAAGAGATAGGTAAAATTATTTGCCAATTTCCCAACAAACCTTCTGTGTATTTCATCAAGTTTGATAATGACTTCCATATCTATGTCTATTATTTGGTGAGGATCTGTTAAAGTGAAATTCTCAAATTTTGAGGGGCAGACTTAATTCTCTCTTTGAGAATGTGTTTTTTTTCAGAGATACCTCAGGTCTTCTATGAATCCTGGTATCTTTTCCAATGGATTATTCTTTCTCAAAGAATAAAAATTTGTTAACATGTTGTGTTATTTGGTCAATGATGGATTGTGTTTGGTGGATGGGGCATCACAGAAATACATGCCTCAAAACAAAGCAGGATTTATGGTCTTTTCCCCTTGGAGAGTAAAGGACTGCGGATGCGTGGTGTGGTAAAGGACAAGATGGCTGTCAAGGAAGCAGTGAAGAGGGGACAAAAAGTTGTATGATCTCGGAGCGGTACGAAGCTTGAGGGAAAACCATGTCAAATGGAAAGATGTGACTGATATCAGCGTGAGGTATTGGGACTTAAGAGGATAAAGAGTAGATTAATCAGGAAGGGACACAAATGTATACTCAAAATCAGAGAAAATTAGGTTTCATTTGATGAATGGTTTAATTCGTACTGGCTGTAAGTCAAAGGATGTTTGATCTCCACTAGAGCATGTTGCTTAGTGAAAAGTGTCTCCGCTCAGTTGCTCTTCTCCAGTAAGTTGGACATCAAGCTACCTACTTAGTTTTGCCAGAATTCTGTCTGCCACCTACTTTGTCATGCCTGGATTCGGTATGCCTTGAACTCTCATAGGTCTTATCCATGCCATCCAACCCTTGTCAGTTCATTTAAAAATTTCCCTGCCATATGTGGAAAACAGTGTTCCCTTTCATTGATCATGTTCTGTAGTACTTGGGCTATAAAACTCATGAACACACTCACCCACACACAGGAAAAACATGTACATATGATGCCCACTAGTGTGTGACATGCACACATATGATGAATGCACCGAACTCCATAATATCAGTAAAGTAGGGAATCCATGATGCTAGGTGGAGTCTGGCAAAGACCCCACACACCCATCAAACCGCCAAATACCAGTATGGTACTGATGTCTGACTCCCATCCTGTAAGGAACCTGCCATCCTGTAACTGGGCTATTTTTGGTTCCTTCATCTTCACAAACTTGGTTAAAATGTTAGAGTTGTCAAACTGGGAGTTAGGGTCCAGCATGTAGATCAGCTGTCCCAGGTCAGGTGATTTGGCTACAATTTGGGTGAGAAATTGTACCAGGGAATTCTTGTACACCCTCTCCTCTTCTTCTCCCTGTCCTCATCATCACTCTTGTGTGTGGGCCTGGAGCACAAAGAAGGTAAAATGGAATAAGCCTCCTCCTTAGTGGAAAACCTTGTCAATCCTTAATTTGACCTGACTCTCTGAGGGAATGCAGCACATTATTTCCTACTAGGTCTCCTCATTCATTTGTTCACTCATTTTTCCAATGAATGATTGAATTCATCCATTCTTCCTTGTCTCTCTCTATTCATTCTTCCCTTCTTCCATTTCCCCCTTGATTGTAGAAATTTGAGCAGCAGGCTGCATCCGCATGGGGCTGCCTTGTAAGGTTATGCTCCGAAACAACAACACAAAACTATTCATTTCAACACTGCCTGCCCCATTATTTTCAGCCTCTTAACCCATGTATGTTGCAGCACGAGGTGGGCTTAGAAGGAAAGATTTAGCATGTCTGACCTGGTGGCTGGCTGTATCGCCATCTGCCTCAGAGTGCAGAGCTACCGTTTCTGCCCATGGGAGAGGTGCATGGCATCTCTAAGCTCAATTCCTATTCCTCCCAGCATTCTCTTATGTTTATTCCACCCACCTATGTTCTAACCTTTCAGGCCAAACAGTTTCTTTATTTAATTAACCAATGACCTATACTCCATCATTACTCCTATTTCTGTTTAAACAAGAATGGAATCTTTAACTTTAACATAGCAAAATTACACATAAAAAAACAGTTATCAAGCAAGAATTACAGTTACAATATTTATATCTATTTTATCTTTTATCATAACAATGGAAAACTATAACTATCTATCTATTCTTAACTCCATCAGAGACTCCAGAATAATACAGTATTACCTAAGCAAACAAAAAGTAAGCCATTTTCAAACTCTAGAAATGACAGAGACATCTCGCTGCCTGGACAGTCACCCAAAGTTCCTCTGTACCATTGGTGTTTCCACCCTCAGCCTACAGTCCCATAGTTTCCAGCAGACATTTCCATGAAGCAGGAAATTTCAAAGGCAGTCACTATCTGCTTGTCTTGAAGAATGTTTTGCTAACCCTTTCCTGAATCATGAACACGAAAAGATCATCTCACCTTTAGGCAAGTTCAGTAGTCCTCTCTCTGAGTGTTTTCTGTGTACAGTTTATGCAACAATCCAGGCAAGAGCAGTTTCTTCCCCAAATGGCTATCAAACTCCATAAGGATCCTCTTTGATGCCCATCTTCTTCCTGAAGTAGATATGTGCTGACAAGAGTAGAGTGTCTCACTGTCATGAAAAACCC
The DNA here is from genome assembly GCF_037038515.1 of Microtus pennsylvanicus. Classification (NCBI taxonomy): domain Eukaryota; kingdom Metazoa; phylum Chordata; class Mammalia; order Rodentia; family Cricetidae; genus Microtus; species Microtus pennsylvanicus. The sequence goes on along the minus strand of NW_027460882.1, from coordinate 999,488 downwards.
TAAGGTACTAAAACATTAAATAGCCTATTTTGTAGTCTAGAGAGATATGAATAATGCCTATCTAACTGAAATATATATATCTATGTAGCTAGAAAATCTAACTAACATGACTAAAAACTTGACTATTATTAATGATTATCCATTAATAACCTATATACATTATATTTTTAAATGAACTACACAATCACAATACCTTAATGAAGATCAAAAATGCATATACATATAACAAAATTGACCTAAAATCTCTATCAGTAAAGCAAAATCTATACTAATGCAAATATTCATATCTATATCACATCCCACTTTAAATGTTAAAGAACGTTTATAAGCCATATTTGGGAACGTGGGTGCAGTTTTTTCTCTCCAAAATGCTTCCTGCTGAATGGTGGCATCATTATTGATTTATCTCAGTTGGCAGTTGAGCGAAGCAATTTTTTAAAGGTGTTCACAGCAACCTTTAAGTAGGGCGTGGTCCATCCTACCATATTAGGATAGAGGCATCCACAGACTATCACCCTCTGTGAAAACAAAATAGAAACTCCTTTCCAAAGCATCATGTCCTTAGATCCAAATTTCAAAGTCAAGGCATTTTCAAAATATCTATGTTGGATTATTTCAGCAGCTTTTATAAAGAAACATCTTTGAGCAGCTATTGCTACTGCCTCAAAATTCAAATGATTCAAAAAGAGCATAATAGCATACAATATCAAAATTCGCTGTGAATTTTCCATCTTTGTGCGCTTCAATTTAACCTCTATTTTGTTTATTTTTCCTTTTTATTTTTGGCTTTTGAGACAGGTTCTCTGTATCTTTGACCTGGAATAACTCTGTATACCTGTCTGTCCTTGAAGTCTCAGAGATCTGCCTCTCTCTGCCTTTCAGGCATTGGGATTAAAGGTGTATGCTACTACACATTGAACTCACAAAGATCTGTTTGTCTCTGCCTTCAAGGCACTGGGATTAAAGGCGTGTGCTACCTCACCTTGAAGGTACAGAGGTCAATCTCCCTCTGCCTCCCATGTGTTGGGTTTACAGGTGTGTACTACCACACCCAAAAACTCTCTTCCTTTTTTTACCTTTAAGATCTTCAAATTTTAGCCTGCACATATTTTTAACACACTGTAAATCATTTAAAAATTTTCTTTGTCTTTGAATCTCTCTTTACTCTATTTCTCTCTCTGTTTTTCTGACCACATGAGTCTTTCATTTACCAAGCAATCTCAGTAGGACTAAAGCCGTGGCTTTGCTGGCCAGATGTAGCCCATTCCTTAGCTTTCTGCAATTCCATCCTTGTGGCTGAGGTACCGAACAGAGCCGCATTCAGTGCCACAAGTCTACAGTGTTTCAAGGTCCTTGCCATCAAAGAGGCTGCAACAGACAACACTCAAGTCCTCTCTCTGTAGCTGGGCCTCCTTCATCAAACAGTCAGAGTTTGCCCAGGCAGGATGGCCCAGAAAGCCGGCATTTTAAAACAACACAGTTTTTTTTTCCTGCTACTGCTGAAAACATACAAGCATTCAGTTGGCTTTTACCAACACCATTTAAATGTTTTGTGGCAGGACCTCTTAAGGGCTGCTGGGTTTTGCACCTGAAGCTGAGTCAGCAAGCCTCTTTTAGATGAGAGCCCTTGCTTTCTTCTATCATGCAGAACAGACCGTGAAATCGCTACTACCAAGAAAACATGCTTTACTCAGGCTTTCTCAGGCTTTCAGTGGATTCAGTTGTCCACAAGGCTGCAAGCCATTCTGTAGTTATTTGAGAAGTGAGACTGTGTCCCCAGCACCACAGCTGCATGTAGGTTATGCCTGAAATAAATACACAAAAACTGTATTCTTTTAAACATTGCTGGCCCATTAGATTCAGCATTTTAACCCATTTCTAATAATCAGTGTAGTATAACGAGGTGCACTTACCAGGAAAAATTCAGCATGTCTGACATGGTGGCTGGCTGCATCGACATCTGCCTCAGAGAGCAGAGCTATGGCATCTGCCGGGGAGAGGGGAGCATGGCTTCTCTGAGCTCACTACCTCTTCCTCCCGGCATTCTATTTTGTTTACTCCACCTACCTATGTCCTAACCTATCAGCTGAAGCGGATTCTTTCTTTAATTAATCAATAAACTTCTTCTGTCACTTTATCCTTTCAACAGCTTGCCCATATAAATCTCCCATGTGTCTTCTGTTGTATAATCTTTCATTTGTAAAGAACTTACACTCTCAGGGGAGGATTTTTCTGACATCTCTGTGGATGGAGATCATATGAGGAAGATCAGATGAGCAACCATGACAACTCTAATGCTGTAGAGTTAGGTGGATCAGAGATTGATGGCTGACATTCCTGTGCTATGCATCAGATGCCCCTGAACTCTGGCCCTGTTGACAGACAGGCAGACATCAAGTTGGTCACACATACTTAACTCATTCAGGTTCACAGATATTGTAAATGGAGTTTTAATTCTTCTCCTAAACTAATAAAAAAACCAAGATTAGGAGAAGAGAAGATCCTGAAGTAAGGCCTCAAAATGGGTCATTTTGCAAAGGAAAGGTTACCTGCCTCCATGTATGCTGTCTCCCTTTCATAGTCAAATCCATCCTTCCAGTGTCTAGCTAACAGCTAACCATAGGATTGAACCCAACTGCCTTTGATTTCTGAAATAAGTGCTGTCCCCTTAAGGTCTCATAACAGCACAGGAAGGTTTGTAAGACTGTCCCAGCAACAATTTAAAGCAATTCTATTACACCAAAGATGCAGCAAATTTGGTTAATTGGTAATATAGATCGTTCTGATGGGACAAAATAATTTAGAATTAAAAAAAAAAACAGATTGGTGTACTCACGATGAATTTATGTGATATGGCACACACAGGCTTCTGGTTCTGAATACTTCATGCTCGGTGGGTTTTGGAGATTGTCCTGACCCTGAACCTAGCTGGAGGCTTTGGGGCCTTGAAAGGACAAGACTTAATATTTCAGGACATCCTTGTACTTGGTGCCCACTGTTTACTGATTTCCTTACAGAGAATGAGCAGCCATCTACTCCTGCTGCCATGCCTTCCCCACATGAACAGAGAGAAGACCCTATACACACAGGTCGCTTGTATCACATGTGAAGGCATAAGTCACAAACAAACTCCCAAAGCAGTTTAGAATTGTGATTAATAGAATGATTAGTTCTTGAAAGGAGAAAAACTGAGAGATCACAATCCCTTACAAAAGCCCTCTGCAGGATCAGAAAAGGAGCCTAGTAGCTGGAAGGGAAGCTCAAGCAAGAGATCAAGCTGAATGTAGAAGTTGCTTTTTAAAAGAGAGAGAGACCACAACTCAATGGGCTGGTATCTCAGTGGCTATTCAGGAAACATCACAGAGAAAGGATCTGCTTCATGCATGAGAGTCACCGATGATTTCCCTTTAAGAAAAAACCCATCAAAACTCCCAATAACATCATCAGCATTCAACAACATGTCTATGATTTCTTTGCCTTGCCTTTGATTGTGCAGTAAATGATGCTGTAGTTAATCTGTGCAATTAATGCAAATTTCCTTGTAACTGACTAGATAGAATTGACAGGTTATCTTAAACACAGCAGGGAGTCACTCTACGATGGGACTGGTTCATCATCACCTGTGTGACAGTGACATAATTAAGATCTTTCCTTTGTCTATAAATCTCATTATGTTCAACATGGTATGTTGTCATACAGATTTCTTAGGGTTTTGTCCCACTGGTGGTTTCCTTTGTATGCTTACATAATTTTTGCCAGATCCAATCAGTTTTGACATGCACTCTCAGCTCCACGTCCCTGTGTTCCCCTTATGTTCCAGTCCAGGCATTTTAGACCTCTTGTAACTGTTGTAAGAGTATCTCATGTTCCACCTAAATGATTTAGGGTTTTATTTAGGCTGGGTTTTATCTTCCATCACTGAGTTCATTGACTTTCCTTGGGCGTAATTCCTGGGACACTGAGCCTAACTCCTGGGGGATTCCTCCAGTTATTTCTCCTTGCTGAGACAGTTTACAATCTCACTATTACTGTGAGAGTGTTTCTGTAGACAATATTCTTCTCAAGTTGAGATGAAAGTTCAATATTACCATCCATTTGTTATTGTGATTTAAATACACATACACAAACACACACAAGTTAATTCACATACACTGATGATATCTCAATTTATGCGGCCATTCTGGGGATGTCAAGATCGATATCTATCGAGTGGTTCTCAGAAGGCCATAGGGTGACCCTCTCTAGGTACTTAAGCAGGGAGGAGAAGTTGACCGCACTGTGACATGTCCCTAGGAACTATGTGTGCCTTGTCCCATAGTCAGACTGATGACTGACTATCTTGAAAACCACCATGGAACTTTTGTTTGGCAAATGATGGAGATCAAGTCAGGGTCAAAATCAGAAAACTAGATGGAGCTTCCAAGCTCCAGTGGAAGAGCAGATGGATGGAGAAAAAGAGCAAGGATGTCAGGAATATAAGGGCTTGGTCCACACTATGAGACACTGTGCCTGAACTAAGGGGATTTCAACTAATCCAGTGACCTGGGAATGAAAGAACATGGGATCAAACTGGAAGCTCTGAATGTGGCTGACAATTGGGGCAGACGGAGAAGCCAAAGAAAATGGCACATGCAATTGTCTGCATATCATACACTGGCTTTTTGTGATCATATTTTTTGTGGATGCATACCTTGCTAAATCTGGATGGATGAAGGGTGGGCTTGGACTTCCCACAGCTCAAAGTACCCTGCCCTCTATTTGGACTGGTGTTTGAGTGGAGAGGTTTATTTGCGGAGCAAGAAGAATGTGGGAGGAGGAAGAGAAGTGGAAAGTTTGATAATTATTATTATGAAGTAATGGAAAAATCAATAGAAAATAACCAATGAGGACATTGGAGTTAGGAAAAAAAAACATTCATGTGAGTTGTTGACTCAGACCAAAAATTATTTTACAGAAAAAAAAAACACATAAAAAGGTTGAGTTAATTGGAAAATATGACTCAAGTAATTGGGAAGAAGATTGGGGTTTTTATTTTGGGTCTTCATGGGGCTGTATGAGCAGCATTTTAGGACCTGTATGCTGGATATTTCTGGGGGTTAGTAGGGAAGAAACCTGGCTAGGAGGAGTTTTATGACATAAGTAGAGCCTTGATGATGTCACAAAGCTTTGGTTGGGGGTGGCAACTCTGTTCCACATGAAGCACTGGTCTTCTGTGAAGGTGGGCTTACTATCTTCACGGTGGCTGAGGAGGTCAGTTCAGCTCTTGGGCTCCACAACTGTTCAACCGAATTTCCAGAAGTTGGAATCTAGAGAGCCAAGATATTTTCTTTTGGTAAATATGTTTAGGAAGCAACTAGAACCTCTGTAGTCAAAGAAAGGTTTCTTTCAAATCTGCTCTGGGTCCAAAATTTATGTCGTTAACAGCTCCTATATTTGATAGCTGGGGGACGGTTAATGTCGGATATTCTCCCCACTCTATCTTTGCTAAAAATGTCCAATTCCTCAGTCCACTTAAATGGCAAAGATCCTCTTGGTCCATATGTGTTTTAAAAGCTAATTATTTCTAATAGGTGCTGTTGCACAGATTAATGTTTCTTTCTTTTGGCAGTTTGACTCACAGTCCTCACTTCTCTAATGAAGATACAGAATATCTTTATGTAATCAACCTTGATCTGGATCAGGAGACACAATAGAGAGAGCCAGTGGACTGGAGTGCCATGACCTTGGGCAGGTGGTTATAGATCAACCAACTAACCAGTAGCTTGAGTGGTAAGGAGAGGAGTGGCTGTTTTTTGAATTCTTTGCCATCTGTTTAGATATTTCTTTCTCACTTTATGTATAGGATTAGCTTCCTCTCTCATTGATATAGTAAGTCAGGAAGTAGGTTTCTCAGTAGAGGTCAATTGCATTTTGCAGCAGGAATATGTCTCTGATACACATATACTGAGCTGTAGACAAGAGTTTGATAATTTTCCTATTAATTTCTTAAGAACATATTCTTTATAGGTATCCATATCTATTCAGCCCTGCCTTTTTCACCTGCTCCAAAGTTATTCCTAAAAAGAGCCTTGACCTCACATCCTCACCTTCTTATCCTTGCAGGCACATATGGTGGAGGAAACCACTTTGTGTCTGATTTAAACTGAAGAGTTCTTCCTATGCAGAGATTGGCAGCTATGAAGCCCAAGCACAGAAACAGAGCCAAGAGACAGTGGAACAGGAGTGCTGTGGCCTATCTCAGAAAGTCTCCCGCCATGATGAAGATGCCTCTTAGTATGAGTTGCATGCCACATCTCCAGAGGAAGAATGGGCCATCGCTCCAGAAGCAAAAACTTAGTAAGCCTTTTGAGGCCCTGGAGAATATTGTTGGCCACAGAATTTCTCATGGCTGGAAGGAAGCCAATGAACCAGTCACCCATTGGAAAGCCATCATTCTAGATCAACTGCCAACATATCCCTCTCTCTATTTGTTGAAATATGATGGGATTGATTGTGTCTATGGCTTGGAGCTTCATAGTGATGAAAGGATTTTAAACCTGAAGATCCTGCCTAATAATGTGCCATTTCCTCAGGTGACAGACACTCATCTCTCAAACACCATAGTTGGCAGAGCAGTGAAACATACATTCATGGGCACAAATGGCTCTAAGAAAGACTGGAACGGGATGGTCCTAGTAGAAGTGCCAATCATGAAGACCTGGTTTTATATTACCTACAAGAAAGATCCGGTCTTGTACATTTACCACCTCCTGGATGACTACCTGGAAGGCAACCTCCACATCATGCCAGGCTCTAAGGAAGAGTGGAGTGGCGTGGTCCCAGGTGAGGTGCAGAACATAACGACCTGTTTCTACATTGTCAACGAGAATGATCCGGTCCTGTACCTTTACCACCATCATGATGATTCCATTGAAGGCAACCTCCACATCACTCCTGAATGTCCTCCAGTAGACGTGACTTTGGAATTAGGCAGGTATTCCTTGGAGGGCAAAAGAGTGCAGTACAACAAAAAAGATGGAACCCAAGAGATAGGTAAAATTATTTGCCAAGTTCCCAACAAACCTTCTGTGTATTTCATCAAGTTTGATAATGACTTCCATATCTATGTCTATGATTTGGTGAAGATCTGTTAAAGTGAAATTCTCAAATTTTGAGGGGCAGACTTAATTCTCTCTTTGGGAATGTGTTTTTTTCAGAGATACCTCAGGTCTTCTATGAATCCTGGTATCTTTTCCAATGGATTATTCTTTCTCAAAGAATAAATATTTGTTAACATGTTGTGTTATTTGGTCAATGATGGATTGTGTTTGGTGGATGGGGCATCACAGAAATACATGCCTCAAAACAAAGCAGGATTTATGGTCTTTTCCCCTTGGAGAGTAAAGAACTGGGGATGCATGGTGTGGTAAAGGACAAGATGGCTGTCAATGAAGCAGTGGAGAGGGGACAAAAAGTTGTATGATCTAGGGGCGGTATGAAGCTTGAGGGAAAACCATGTCAAATGGAAAGATGTGACCGATATCAGCGTGAGGTATTGGGACTTAAAGGATAAAGAGTAGATTAATCAGGAAGGGACACAAATGTATACTCAAAATCAGAGAAAATTAGGTTTCATTTGATGAATGGTTTAATTCGTACTGGCTGTAAGTCAAAGGATGTTTGATCTCCACTAGAGCATGTTGCTTATTGAAAAGTGTCTCCACTCAGTTGCTCTTCTCCAGTAAGTTGGACATCAAGCTACCTACTTAGTTTTGCCAGAATTCTGTCTGCCACCTACTTTGTCATGCCTGGATTCGGTATGCCTTGAACTCTCATAGGTCTTATCCATGCCATCCAACCCTTGTCAGTTCATTTAAATAATTGCCCTGCCATATCTGGAAAACAGTGTTCCCTTTCATTGATCATGTTCTGTAGTACTTGGGCTATAAAACTCATGAACACACTCACCCACACACAGGATAAACATGTACATATGATGCCCACTAGTGTGTGACATGCACACATATTATGAATGCACTGAACTCCATAATATCAGTAAAGTAGGGAATCCATGATGCTAGGTGGAGTCTGGCAAAGACCCCACACACCCATCAAACCGCCAAATACCAGTATGGTACTGATGTCTGACTCCCATCCTGTAAGGAACCTGCCATCCTGTAACTGGGCTATTTTTGGTTCCTTCATCTTCACAAACTTGGTTAAAATGTTAGAGTTGTCAAACTGGGAGTTAGGGTCCAGCATGTAGATCAGCTGTCCCAGGTCAGGTGATTTGGCTACAATTTGGGTGAGAAATTGTACCAGGGAATTCTGGTACACCATCTCCTCTTCTTCCCCCTGTCCTCATCATCACTCTTGTGGGTGGGCCTGTAGCACAAAGAAGATAAAATGGAATAAGCCTCCTCCTTAGTGGAAAACCTTGTCAATCCTTAATTTGACCTGACTCTCTGAGGGAATGCAGCACATTTTTTCCTACTAGGTCTCCTCATTCATTTGTTCACTCATTTTTCCAAGGAATGATTGAATTCATCCATTCTTCCTTGTCTCTCTCTCTTCTTTCTTCCCTTCTTCCATTTCCCCCTTGATTGTAGAAATTTGAGCAGCAGGGCTGCATCCCCATGGGGCCGCCTTGTAAGGTTATGCTCCGAAATAACAACACAAAACTATTCATTACAACACTGCCTGCCCCATTATTTTCAGCCTCTTAACCCATGTCTAATAATGTACGCTGCAGCACGAGGTGGGCTTAGAAGGAAAGATTTAGCATGTCTGACCTGGTGGCTGGCTGTATCGCCATCTGCCTCAGAGTGCAGAGCTACCATTTCTGCCCATGGGAGAGGTGAGTGGCATCTCTAAGCTCAATTCCTATTCCTCCCAGCATTCTCTTATGTTTATTCCACCCACCTATGTTCTAACCTTTCAGGCCAAACAGTTTCTTTATTTAATTAACCAATGACATATACTCCATCATTACTCCTGTTTCTTTTTAAATAAGAATGGAATCTTTAACTTTAACATAGCAAATTACATATAACAAAACAGTTATCAAGCAAGAATTACAGTTACAATATTTATATCTATTTTATCTTTTATCATAACAATGGAAAACTATAACTATCTATCTCTTCTTCAACTCTATCAGAGACTCCAGAATAATAGAGTATTACCTAAGCAAACAAAAAGTAAGCCATTTTCAAACTCTAGAAATGACAGAGACATCTTGCTGCCTGGACAGTCACCCAAAGCTCCTCTGTACCGTTGGTGTTTCCATCCTCAGCCTACAGGCCCATAGTTTCCAGCAGACATTTCCATGAAGCAGGAAATTTCAAAGGCAGTCACTATCTGCTTGTCTTGAAGAATGTTTTACTGACCCTTTCCTGAATCAGGAACACGAAAAGATCATCTCACCCTTAGGCAAGTTCAGTAGTCCTCTCTCTGAGTGTTTTCCGTGTACAGTTTATGCAACAATCCAGGCAAGAGCAGTTTCTTCCCCAAATGGCTATCAAACTCCATAAGGATCCTCTTTGATGCCCATCTTCTTCCTGAAGTAGATATGTGCTGCCAAGAGTAGAGCGTCTCACTGTCATGAAAAACCCTAAGGTACTAAAACATTAAATAGCCTATTTTGTAGTCTAGAGAGATATGAATAATGCCTATCTAACTGAAATATTTATATCTATGTAGCTAGAAAATCTAACTAACATGACTACAAACTTGACTATTTTTAATGATTATCCATTAATAACCTATATACATTATATTTTTAAATGAACTACACAATCACAATACCTTAATTAAGATCAAAAATGCATATACATATAACAAAATTGACCTAAAATCTCTATCAGTAAAGCAAAATCTATACTAATGCAAATATTCATATCTATATCACATCCCACTTTAAATGTAAAAGAACGTTTATAAGCCATATTTGGGAACGTGGGTGCAGTTTTTTCTCTCCAAAATGCTTCTTGCTGAATGGTGGCATCATTATTGATTTATCTCAGTTGGCAGTTGAGCGAAGCAATTTTTTAAAGGTGTTCACAGCAACCTTTAAGTAGGGAGTGGTCCATCCTACCATATTAGGATAGAGGCATCCACAGACTATCACCCTCTGTGAAAACAAAATAGAAACTCCTTTCCAAAGCATCATGTCCTTAGATCCAAATTTCAAAGTCAAGGCATTTTCAAAATATCAATGTTGGATTATTTCAGCAGCTTTTATAAAGAAACATCTTTTAGCAGCTATTGCTACTGCCTCAAAATTCAAATGATTCAAAAAGACCATAATAGCATACCATATCAAAATTCGCTGTGAATTTTCCATCTTTGTGCGCTTCAATTTAACCTCTATTTTGTTTATTTTTCCTTTTTATTTTTTGCCTTTTGAGACAGGTTCTCTGTATCTTTGACCTGGAATAACTCTGTATACCTGTCTGTCCTTGAAGTCTCAGAGATCTGCCTCTCTCTGCCTTTCAGGCATTGGGATTAAAGGTGTATGCTACTACACATTGAACTCACAAAGATCTGTTTGTCTCTGCCTTCAAGGCACTGGGATTAAAGGCGTGTGCTACCTCACCTTGAAAATACAGAGGTCAATCTCCCTCTGCCTCCCATTTGTTGGGTTTACAGGTGTGTACTACCACACCCAACAACTCTCTTCCTTTTTTTAACTTTAAGAACTTCAAATTTTAGCCTGCACATATTTTTAACACACTGTAAATCATTTAAAAATTTTCTTTGTCTTTGAATCTCTCTTTACTCTATTTCTCTCTCTGTTTTTCTGACCACATGAGTCTTTCATTTACCAAGCAATCTCAGTAGGACTAAAGCCGTGGCTTTGCTGGCCAGATGTAGCCCATTCCTTAGCTTTCTGCAATTCCAACCTTGTGGCTGAGGTACCGAACAGAGCCGCATTCAGTGCTACAAGTCTACAGTGTTTCAAGGTCCTTGCCATCAAAGAGGCTGCAACAGACAACACTCAAGCCCTCTTTCTGTAGCTGGCCCTCCTTCCTCAAACAGTCAGAGTTTGCCCAGGCAGGATGGCCCAGAAAGCCGGCATTTTAAAACAACACAGTTTTTTTTCCTGCTACTGCTGAAAACATACAAGCATTCAGTTGGCTTTTATCAACACCATTTAAATGTTGTGTGGCAGGACCTCTTAAGGGCTGCAGGGTTTTGCAGCTGAAGCTGAGTCAGCAAGCCTCTTTTAGATGAGAGCCCTTGCTTTCTTCTAGCAAGCAGAGCAGACCGAGAAATCACTGCTACCAAGAAAACATGCTTTACTCTTTCCCAAGCTTTCTCAGGCTTTCAGTGGATTCAGTTGTCCACAAGGCTGCAAGACATTCTGTAGTTATTTGAGCAGCTAGGCTGTGTCCCCAGCACCACGGCCGCATGAAGGTTATGCCTGAAATAAATACACAAAAACTGTATTCTTTTAAACACTGCTGGCCCATTAGATTCAGCATTTTAACCCATTTCTAATAATCAGTGTAGTATAACGAGGTGCACTTACCAGGAAAAATTCAGCATGTCTGACATGGTGGCTGGCTGCATCGACATCTGCCTCAGAGAGCAGAGCTATGGCATCTGCCGGGGAGAGGGGAGCATGGCTTCTCTGAGCTCACTACCTCTTCCTCCTGGCATTCTATTTTGTTTACTCCACCTACCTATGTTCTAACCTATCAGCTGAAGCGGATTCTTTCTTTAATTAATCAATAAACTTCTTCTGTCACTTTATCCTTTCAACAGCTTGCCCATATAAATCTCCCATGTGTCTTCTGTTGTATAATCTTTCATTTGTAAAGTACTTGCACTCCCCTGGGAGGATTTTTCTGACATCTCTGTGGATGGAGATCATATGAGGAAGATCAGATGAGCAACCATGACAACTCTAATGCTGTAGAGTTAGGTGGACCAGAGATTGATGGCTGACATTCCTGTGCTATGCATCAGATGCCCCTGAACTCTGGCCCTGTTGACAGACAGGCAGACATCAAGTTGGTCACACATACTTAACTCATTCAGGTTCACAGATACTGTAAATGGAGTTTTAACTCTTCTCCTAAACTAATAAAAAACCAAGATTAGGAGAAGAGAAGAGCCTGAAGTAAGGCCTCAAAATGGGTCATTTTGCAAAGGAAAGGTTACCTGCCTCCATGTATGCTGTCTCCCCTTCTTAGTCAAATCCATCCTTCCAGTGTCTAGCTAACAGCTAACCATAGGATTGAACCCAACTGCCTTTGATTTCTGAAATAAGTGCTGTCCCCTTAAGGTCTCATAACAGCACAGGAAGGTTTGTAAGACTGTCCCAGCAACAATTTAAAGCAATTCTAGGACATCAAAGATGCAGCAAATTTGGTTAATTGGTAATATAGATCGTTCTGATGGGACAAAATAATTTAGAATTAAAAAAAAAAACAGATTGGTGTACTCACGATGAATTTATGTGATATGGCACACACAGGCTTCTGGTTCTGAATACTTCATGCTCGGTGGGTTTTGGAGATTGTCGTGACCCTGAACCTAGTTGGAGGCTTTGGGGCCTTGAAAGGACAAGACTTAATATTTCAGGACATCCTTGTACTTGGTGCCCACTGTTTACTGATTTCCTTACAGAGAATGAGCAGCCATCTACTCCTGCTGCCATGCCTTCCCCACATGAACAGAGAGAAGACCCTATACACACAGGTCGCTTGTATCACATGTGAAGGCATAAGTCACAAACAAACTCCCACAGCAGTTTAGAATTGTGATTAATAGAATGATTAGTTCTTGAAAGGGGAAAAACTTAGAGATCACAATCCCTTACAAAAGCCCTCTGCAGGATCAGAAAAGGAGCCTAGTAGCCGGAAGGGAAGCTCAAGCAAGAGATCAAGCTGAAGGTAGAAGTTGCTTTTTAAAAGAGAGAGAGAGACCACCATTCAATGGGCTGGTATCTCAGTGGCTATTCAGGAAACATCACAGAGAAAGGATCTGCTTCATGCATGAGAGTCACCGATGATTTCCCTTTAAGAAAAAAACCCATCAAAACTCCCAATAACATCATCAGCATTCAACAACATGTCTATGATTTCTTTGCCTTGCCTTTGATTGTGCAGTAAATGATGCTGATAGTTAATCTGTGCAATTAATGCAAATTTCCTTGTAACCGACTAGACAGAATTGACAGGTTATCTTAAACACAGCAGGGAGTCACTCTACGATGGAACTGGTTCATCATCACCTGTGTGACAGTGACATAATTAAGATCTTTCCTTTGTCTATAAATCTCATTATGTTCAACATGATATGTTGTCATACAGATTTCTTAGGGTTTTGTCCCACTGGTGGTTTCCTTGGTATGCTTACATAATTTTTGCCAGATCCAATCAGTTTTGCCATGCACTCTCAGCTCCACGTCATTGTGTTCCCCTTATGTTCCAGTCCAGGCATTTTAGACCTCTTGTAACTGTTGTAAGAGTATCTCATGTTCCACCTAAATGATTTAGGGTTTTGTTTAGGCTGGGTTTTATCTTCCATCACTGAGTTCATTGACTTTCCTTGGGCGTAATTCCTGGGACACTGAGCCTAACTCCTGGGGGATTCCTCCAGTTATTTCTCCTTTCTTAGATAGTTTACACTCTCACTATTACTGTGAGAGTGTTTCTGTAGCAAATATTCTTCTCAAGATGAGAAGAAACTTCAATATTACAATCCATTTGTTATTGTGATTTAAATACACACACACAAACACACACAAGTTAATGCACATACACTGATGATATCTCAATTTATGCGGCCATTCTGGGGATGTCAAGATCGATATCTCTCGAGTGGTTCTCAGAAGGCCATAGGGTGACCCTCTCTAGGTACTTAAGCAGGGAGGAGACTTTGACCGCTCTGTGACATGTCCCTAGGAACTATGTGTGCCTTGTCCCATAGTCAGACTGATGACTGACTATCTTGAAAACCACCATGGAACTTTTGTTTGGCAAATGATGGAGATCAAGTCAGGGTCAAAATCAGAAAACTAGATGGAGCTTCCAAGCTCCAGTGGAAGAGCAGATGGATGGAGAAAAAGAGCAAGGATGTCAGGAATATAAGGGCTTGGTCCACACTCTGAGACACTGTGCCTGAACTAAGGGGATTTCAACTAATCCAGTGACCTGGGAATGAAAGAACATGGGATCAAACTGGAAGCTCTGAATGTGGCTGAAAATTGGGGCAGACAGAGAAGCCAAAGATAATGGCACTTGCAATTCTCTGCATATCATACACTGGCTTTTTGTGATCATATTTTTTGTGGATGCATACCTTGCTAAATCTGGATGGATGAAGGGTGGGCTTGGACTTTTCACAGCTCAAAGTACCCTGCCCTCTATTTGGACTGGTGTTTGAGTGGAGAGGTTTATTTGCGGAGCAAGAAGAATGTGGGAGGAGGAAGAGAAGTGGAAAGTTTGATAATTATTATTATGAAGTAATGGAAAAATCAATAGAAAATAACCAATGAGGACATTGGAGCTAGGGAAAAAAACATTCATATGAGTTGTTGACTCAGACCAAAAAATATTTTACAGAAAAAAAAAAAAAACATAAAGGGGTTGAGTTACTTGGAAAATATGACTCAAGTAATTGGGAAGAAGATTGGGGTTTTTATTTTGGGTCTTCATGGGGCTGTATGAGCAGCATTTTAGGACCTGTATGCTGGATATTTCTGGGGGTTAGTAGGAAAGAAACCTGGCTAGGAGGAGTTTTATGACATAAGTAGAGCCTTGATGATGTCACAAAGCTTTGTTTGGGGGTGGCAACTCTGTTGCACATGAAGCACTAGTCTTCTGTGAAGGTGGGCTTACTATCTTCACGGTGGCTGAGGAGGTCAGTTCAGCTCTTGGGCTCCACAACTGTTCAACCGAATTTCCAGAAGTTGGAATCTAGAGAGCCAAGATATTTTCTTTTGGTAAATATGTTTAGGAAGCAACTAGGACCTCTGTAGTCAAAGAAAGGTTTCTTTCAAATCTGCTCTGGGTCCAAAATTTATGTGGTTAACAGCTCCTATATTTCATAGCTGGGGGACGGTTAATGTCGGGTATTCTCCCCACTTTATCTTTGCTAAATATGTCCAATTCCTCAGTCCACTTAAATGGCAAAGATCCTTTTTGTCCATATGTGTTTTAAAAGATAATTATTTCTAATAGGTGCTGTTGCACAGATTAAGGTTTCTTTCTTTTGGCAGTTTGACTCACAGTACTCACTTCTCTAATGAAGATACAGAATATCTTTATGTAATCAACCTGGATCTGGATCAGGAGACACAATAGAGAGAGCCAGTGGACTGGAGTGCCATGACCTTGGGCAGGTGGTTATAGATCAGCCACCTAACCAGTAGCTTCAGTGGTAAGGGAGGAGTGGCTGTACTTTGAATTCTTTGCCATCTGTTCAGATATTTCTTTCTCACTTTAGGTATAGGCATAGCTTCCTCTCTCATTGATATAGTAAGTCAGGAAGTAGGTTTCTCAGTAGAGGTCAATTGCATTTTGCAGCAGGAATATGTCTCTGATACACATATACTGAGCTGTAGACAAGAGTTTGATAATTTTCCTATTAATTTCTTAAGAACATATTACATTTAGGTATCCAAATCTATTCAGCCCTGCCTTTTTCACCTGCTCCAAAGTTATTCCTAAAAAGAGCCTTGACCTCACATCCTCACCTTCTTATCCTTGCAGGCACTTATGGTGGAGGAAACCACTTTGTGTCTGATTTAAACTGAAGAGTTCTTCCTATGCAGAGATTGGCAGCTATGAAGCCCAAGCACAGAAACAGAGCCAAGAGACAGTGGAACAGGAGTGCTGTGGCCTATCTCAGAAAGTCTCCCGCCATGATGAAGATGCCTCTTAGTATGAGTGGCATGCCACCTCTCCAGAAGAAGAATGGGCCATCGCTCCAGAAGCAAAAACTTAGTAAGCCTTTTGAGGCCCTGGAGAATATTGTTGGCCGCAGAATTTCTCATGGCTGGAAGGAAGCCAATGAACCAGTCACCCATTGGAAAGCCATCATTCTAGATCAACTGCCAACATATCCCTCTCTCTATTTGTTGAAATATGATGGGATTGATTGTGTCTATGGCTTGGAGCTTCATAGTGATGAAAGGATTTTAAACCTGAAGATCCTGCCAAACAATGTGCCATTTCCTCAGGTGACAGACACTCATCTCTCAAACACCATAGTTGGCAGAGCAGTGAAACATACATTCATGGGCACAAATGGCTCTAAGAATGACTGGAACGGGATGGTCCTAGAAGAGGTGCCAATCATGAAGACCTGGTTTTATATTACCTACAAGAAAGATCCGGTCTTGTACATTTACCACCTCCTGGATGACTACCTGGAAGGCAACCTCCACATCATGCCAGGCTCTAAGGAAGAGTGGAGTGGCGTGGTCCCAGATGAGGTGCAGACCATAACGACCTGTTTCTACATTGTCAATGAGAATGATCCGGTCCTGTACCTTTACCACCATCATGATGATTCCATTGAAGGCAACCTCCACATCACGCCTGAATGTCCTCCAGTAGAGGTGACTTTGGAATTAGGCAGGGATTCCTTGGAGGGCAAAAGAGTGCAGTACAACAAAAAAGATGGAACCCAAGAGATAGGTATAATTATTTGCCAAGTTCCCAACAAACCTTCTGTGTATTTCATCAAGTTTGATAATGACTTCCATATCTATGTCTATGATTTGGTGAAGATCTGTTAAAGTGAAATTCTCAAATTTTGAGGGGCAGACTTAATTCTCTCCTTGGGAATGTGTTTTTTCAGAGATACCTCAGGTCTTCTATGAATCCTGGTATCTTTTCCAATGGATTATTCTTTCTCAAAGAATAAAAATTTGTTAACATGTTGTGTTATTTTGTCAATGATGGATTGTGTTTGGTGGATGGGGCATCACAGAAATACATGCCTCAAAACAAAGCAGGATTTATGGTCTTTTCCCCTTGGAGAGTAAAGGACTGGGGATGCGTGGTGTGGTAAAGGACAAGATGGCTGTCAAGGAAGCAGTGGAGAGGGGACAAAAAGTTGTATGATCTCGGGGCGGTATGAAGCTTGAGGGAAAACCATGTCAAATGGAAAGATGTGACCGATATCAGCGTGAGGTATTGGGACTTAAGAGGATAAAGAGTAGATTAATCAGGAAGGGACACAAATGTATACTCAAAATCAGAGAAAATTAGGTTTCATTTGATGAATGGTTTAATTCGTACTGGCTGTAAGTCAAAGGATGTTTGATCTCCACTAGAGCATGTTGCTTAGTGAAAAGTGTCTCCGCTCAGTTGCTCTTCTCCAGTAAGTTGGACATCAAGCTACCTACTTAGTTTTGCCAGAATTCTGTCTGCCACCTACTTTGTCATGCCTGGATTCGGTATGCCTTGAACTCTCATAGGTCTTATCCATGCCATCCAACCCTTGTCAGATCATTTAAATAATTGCCCTGCCATATGTGGAAAACAGTGTTCCCTTTCATTGATCATGTTCTGTAGTACTTGGGCTATAAAACTCATGAACACACTCACCCACACACAGGATAAACATGTACATATGATGCCCACTAGTGTGTGACATGCACACATATGATGAATGCACCGAACTCCATAATATCATTAAAGTAGGGAATCCATGATGCTAGGTGGAGTCTGGCAAAGACCCCACACACCCATCAAACCGCCAAATACCAGTATGGTACTGATGTCTGACTCCCATCCTGTAAGGAACCTGCCATCCTGTAACTGGGCTAGTTTTGGTTCCTTCATCTTCACAAACTTGGTTAAAATGTGAGAGTTGTCAAACTGGGAGTTAGGGTCCAGCATGTAGATCAGCTGTCCCAGGTCAGGTGATTTGGCTACAATTTGGGTGAGAAATTGTACCAGGGAATTCTGGTACACCCTCTCCTCTTCTTCTCCCTGTCCTCATCATCACTCTTGTGGGTGGGCCTGGAGCACAAAGAAGGTAAAATGGAATAAGCCTCCTCCTTAGTGGAAAACCTTGTCAATCCTTAATTTGACCTGTCTCTCTGAGGGAATGCAGCACATTTTTTCCTACTAGGTCTCCTCATACATTGGTTCACTCATTTTTCCAATGAATGATTGAATTCATCCATTCTTCCCTGTCTCTCTCTCTTCTTTCTTCCCTTCTTCCATTTCCCCCTTGATTGTAGAAATTTGAGCAGCAGGGCTGCATCCCCATGGGGCTGCCTTGTAAGGTTATGCTCCGAAATAACAACACAAAAGTATTCATTTCAACACTGCCTGCCCCATTATTTTCAGCCTCTTAACCCATGTCTAATATTGTATGTTACAGCACGAGGTGCGCTTAGAAGGAAAGATTTAGCATGTCTGACCTGGTGGCTGGCTGTATCGCCATCTGCCTCAGAGTGCAGAGCTACCATTTCTGCCCATGGGAGAGGTGCATGGCATCTCTAAGCTCAATTCCTATTCCTCCCAGCATTCTCTTATGTTTATTCCACCCACCTATGTTCTAACCTTTCAGGCCAAACAGTTTCTTTATTTAATTAACCAATGACCTATACTCCATCATTACTCCTATTTCTGTTTAAACAAGAACGGAATCTTTAACTTTAACATAGCAAAATTACATATAACAAAACAGTTATCAAGCAAGAATTACAGTTACAATATTTATATCTATTTTATCTTTTATCATAACAATGGAAAACTATAACTATCTATCTCTTCTTCAACTCCATCAGAGACTCCAGAATAATACAGTATTACCTAAGCAAACAAAAAGTAAGCCATTTTCAAACTCTACAAATGACAGAGACATCTCGCTGCCTGGACAGTCATCCAAAGTACCTCTCTACCGTTGGGGTTTCCATCCTCAGCCTACAGGTCCATAGTTTTCAGCAAACATTTCCATGAAGCAGGAAATTTCAAAGGCAGTCACTATCTGCTTGTCTTGAAGAATGTTTTGCTGACCCTTTCCTTAATCAGGAACACGAAAAGATCATCTCACCTTTAGGCAAGTTCAGTAGTCCTCTCTCTGAGTGTTTTCTGTGTACAGTTTATGCAACAATTCAGGCAAGAACAGTTTCTTCCCCAAATGGCTATCAAACTCCATAAGGATCTTCTGTGATGCCCATCTTCTTCCTGAAGTAGATATGTGCTGCCAAGAGTAGAGTGTCTCACTGTCATGAAAAACCCTAAGGTACTAAAATATTAAATACCCTATTTTGTAGTCTAGAGAGATATGAATAATGCCTATGTAACTGAAATATATATATCTATGTAGGTAGAAAATCTAACTAACATGACTACAAACTTGATTATTATTAATGACTATCCATTAATAACCTATATACATTATATTTTTAAATGAACTACACAATCACAATACCTTAATTAAGATCAAAAATGCATATACATATAACAAAATTGACCTATAATCTCTATCAGTAAAGCAAAATCTATACTAATGCAAATATTCATATCTATATCACATCCCACTTTAAATGTAAAAGAACGTTTATAAGCCATATTTGGGAACGTGGGTGCAGTTTTTTCTCTCCAAAATGCTTCCTGCTGAATGGTGGCATCATTATTGATTTATCTCAGTTGGCAGTTCAGCGAAGCAATTTTTTAAAGGTGTTCAGAGTAACCTTTAAGTAGGGCGTGGTCCATCCTACCATATTAGGATAGAGGCATCCACAGACTATCACCCTCTGTGAAAACAAAATAGAAACTCCTTTCCAAAGCATCATGTCCTTAGATCCAAATTTCAAAGTCAAGGCATTTTCAAAATATCTATGTTGGATTATTTCAGCAGCTTTTATAAAGAAACATCTTTGAGCAGCTATTGCTACTGCCTCAAAATTCAAATGATTCAAAAAGAGCATAATAGCATACAATATCAAAATTCGCTGTGAATTTTCCATCTTTGTGCGCTTCAATTTAACCTCTATTTTGTTTACTTTTCCTTTTTATTTTTTGCCTTTTGAGACAGGTTCTCTGTATCTTTGACCTGGAATAACTCTGTATACCTGTCTGTCCTTGAAGTCTCAGAGATCTGCCTCTCTCTGCCTTTCAGGCATTGGGATTAAAGGTGTATGCTACTACACATTGAACTCACAAAGATCTGTTTGTCTCTGCCTTCAAGGCACTGGGATTAAAGGCGTGTGCTACCTCACCCTGAAGGTACAGAGGTCAATCTCCCTCTGCCTCCCATGTGTTGGGTTTACAGGTGTGTACTACCACACCCAACAACTCTCTTCCTTTTTTTAACTTTAAGAACTTCAAATTTTAACCTGCACATATTTTTAACACACTGTAAATCAGTTAAAAATTTCCTTTGTCTTTGAATCTCTCTTTACTCTATTTCTCTCTCTGTTTTTCTGACCACATGAGTCTTTCATTTACCAAGCAATCTCAGTAGGACTAAAGCCGTGGCTTTGCTGGCCAGATGTAGCCCATTCCTTAGCTTTCTGCCATTCCAATTTTGTGGCTGAGGTACCGAACAGAGCCGCATTCAGTGCCACAAGTCTACAGTGTTTCAAGGTCCTTGCCATCAAAGAGGCTGCAACAGACAACACTCAAGCCCTCTTTCTGTAGCTGGCCCTCCTTCCTCAAACAGTCACAGTTTGCCCAGGCAGGATGGCCCAGAAAGCCGGCATTTTAAAACAACACAGTTTTTTTTCCTGCTACTGCTGAAAACATACAAGCATTCAGTTGGCTTTTATCAACACCATTTAAATGTTTTGTGGCAGGACCTCTTAAGGGCTGCTGGGTTTTGCAGCTGAAGCTGAGTCAGCAAACCTCTTTTAGATGAGAGCCCTTGCTTTCTTCTAGCAAGCAGAGCAGACCGAGAAATCACTGCTACCAAGAAAACATGCTTTACTCTTTCCCAAGCTTTCACAGGCTTTCAATGGATTCAGTTGTCCACAAGGCTGCAAGCCATTCTCTAGTTATTTGAGCAGCGAGGCTGTGTCCCCAGCAACACGGCTGCATGAAGGTTATGCCTGAAATAAATACACAAAAACTGTATTCTTTTAAACACTGCTGGCCCATTAGATTCAGCATTTTAACATATTTCTAATAATCAGTGTAGTATAATGAGGTGCACTTACCAGGAAAAATTCAGCATGTCTGACATGGTGGCTGGCTGCATCGACATCTGCCTCGGAGAGCAGAGCTATGGCATCTGCCGGGGAGAGGGGAGCATGGCTTCTCTTAGCTCACTACCTCTTCCTCCCGGCATTCTATTTTGTTTACTCCACTTACCTATGATCTAACGTATCAGCTGAAGCGGATTCTTTCTTTAATTAATCAATAAACTTCTTCTGTCACTTTATCCTTTCAACAGCTTGCCCATATAAATCTCCCATGTGTCTTCTGTTGTATAATCTTTCATTTGTAAAGAACTTGCACTCTCAGGGGAGGATTTTTCTGACATCTCTGTGGATGGAGATCATATGAGGAAGATCAGATGAGCAACCATGACAACTCTAATGCTGTAGAGTTAAGTGGACCAGAGATTGATGGCTGACATTCCTGTGCTATGCATCAGATGCCCCTGAACTCTGGCCCTGATGACAGACAGGCAGACATCCAGTTGGTCACACATACTTAACTCATTCGGGTTCACAGATACTGTAAATGGAGTTTTAATTCTTCTCCTAAACTAATAAAGAAACCAAGATTAGGAGAAGAGAAGAGCCTGAAGTAAGGCCTCAAAATGGGTCATTTTGCAAAGGAAAGGTTACCTGCCTCCATGTATGCTGTCTCCCTTTCTTAGTCAAATCCATCCTTCCAGTGTCTAGCTAACAGCTAACTATAGGATTGAACCCAACTGCCTTTGATTTCTGAAATAAGTGCTGTCCCCTTAAGGTCTCATAACAGCACAGGAAGGTTTGTAAGACTGTCAGCAACAATTTAAAGCAATTCTAGGACATCTAAGATGCAGCAAATTTGGTTAATTGGTAATATAGATCGTTCTGATGGGACAAAATAATTTAAAATTGAAAAAAAAAACAGATTGGTGTACTCACGATGAATTTATGTGATATGGCACACACAGGCTTCTGGTTCTGAATACTCCATGCTCGGTGGGTTTTGGAGATTGTCATGACCCTGAACCTAGCTGGAGGCTTTGGGGGCTTTGAAGGGACAAGACTTAATATTTCAGGACATCCTTGTACTTGGTGCTCACTGTTTACTGATTTCCTTACAGAGAATGAGCAGCCATCTACTCCTGCTGCCATGCCTTCCCCACATGAACAGAGAGAAGACCCTATACACACAGGTCGCTTGTATCACATGTGAAGGCATAAGTCACAAACAAACTCCCACAGCAGTTTAGAATTTTGATTAATAGAATGATTAGTTCTTGAAAGGGGAAAAACTTAGAGATCACAATGCCTTACAAAAGCGCTCTGAAGGATCAGAAAAGGAGCCTAGTAGCCGGAAGGGAAGCTCAAGCAAGAGATCAAGCTGAAGGTAGAAGTTGCTTTTTAAAAGAGAGAGAGACCACAACTCAATGGGCTGGTATCTCAGTGGCTATTCAGGAAACATCACAGAGAAAGGATCTGCTTCATGCATGAGAGTCACCGATGATTTCGCTTTAAGAAAAAAACCCATCAAATCTCCCAATAACATCATCAGCATTCAACAACATGTCTATGATTTCTTTGCCTTGCCTTTGATTGTGCAGTAAATGATGCTGATAGTTAATCTGTGCATTTAATGCAAATTTCCTTGTAACTGACTAGACAGAATTGACAGGTTATCTTAAACACAGCAGGGAGTCACTCTACGATGGGTCTGGTTCATCATCTCCTGTGTGACAGTGACATAATTGAGATCTTTCCTTTGTCTATAAATCTCATTATGTTCAACATGATATGTTGTCATACAGATTTCTTAGGGTTTTGTCCCACTGGTGGTTTCCTTGGTATGCTTACATAATTTTTTCCAGATCCAATCAGTTTTGCCATGCACTCTCAGCTCCACGTCATTGTGTTCCCCTTATGTTCCAGTCCAGGCATTTTAGACCTCTTGTAACTGTTGTAAGAGTATCTCATGTTCCACCTAAATGATTTAGGGTTTTATTTAGGCTGGGTTTTATCTTCCATCACTGAGTTCATTGACTTTCCTTGTGCGTAATTCCTGGGACACTGAGCCTAACTCCTGGGGGATTCCTCCAGTTATTTCTCCTTTCTTAGATAGTTTACACTCTCACTATTACTGTGAGAGTGTTTCTGTAGCAAATATTCTTCTCAAGATGAGAAGAAACTTCAATATTACAATCCATTTGTTATTGTGATTTAAATACACACACAAAAACACACACAAGTTAGTGCACATACACTGATGATATCTCAATTTATGGGGCCATTCTGGGGATGTCAAGAAAAAAAAATCTGTCAAAAAAACAGATTGGTGTATTCACGATGAATAAGTGATATGGCACACACAGGCTTCTGGTTCTGAATACTTCATGCTCGGTGGGTTTTGGAGATTGTCGTGACCCTGAAACTAGCTGGAGGCTTTGGGGCCTTGAAAGGACAAGACTTAATATTTCAGGACATCCTTGTACTTGGTTCCCACTGTTTACTGATTTCCTTACAGAGAATGAGCAGCCATCTACTCCTGCTGCCATGCCTTCCCCACATGAACAGAGAGAAGACCCTATACACACAGGTCGCTTGTATCACATGTGAAGGCATAAGTCACAAACAAACTCCCACAGCAGTTTAGAATTGTGATTAATAGAATGATTAGTTCTTGAAAGGGGAAAAACTTAGAGATCACAATCTAAAGGAGCCTAGTAGCCGGAAGGGAAGCTGCCCTCTGCAGGATCAGAAAAGGAGCCTAGTAGCCGGAAGGGAAGCTCAAGCAAGAGATCAAGCTGAAGGTAGAAGTTGCTTTGTAAAAGAGAGAGAGACCACAACTCAATGGGCTGGTATCTCAGTGGCTATTCAGGAAACATCACAGAGAAAGGATCTGCTTCATGCATGAGAGTCACCGATGATTTCCCTTTAAGAAAAAAACCCATCAAAACTCCCAGTAACATCATCAGCATTCAACAACATGTCTATGATTTCTTTGCCTTGCCTTTGATTGTGCAGTAAATGATGCTGATAGTTAATCTGTGCAATTAATGCAAATTTCCTTGTAACTGACTAGACAGAATTGACAGGTTATCTTAAACACAGCAGGGAGTCACTCTACGATGGGTCTGGTTCATCATCACCTGTGTGACAGTGACATAATTGAGATCTTTCCTTTGTCTATAAATCTCATTATGTTCAACATGATATGTTGTCATACAGATTTCTTAGGGTTTTGTCCCACTGGTGGTTTCCTTGGTATGCTTACATAATTTTAGCCAGATCCAATCAGTTTTGCCATGCACTCTCAGCTCCACGTCATTGTGTTCCCCTTATGTTCCAGTCCAGGCATTTTAGACCTCTTGTAACTGATGTAAGAGTATCTCATGTTCCACCTAAATGATTTAGGGTTTTATTTAGGCTGGGTTTTATCTTCCATCACTGAGTTCATTGACTTTCCTTGGGCGTAATTCCTGGGACACTGAGCCTAACTCCTGGGGGATTCCTCCAGTTATTTCTCCTTTCTTAGATAGTGTACACTCTCACTATTACTTTGAGAGTGTTTCTGTAGCAAATATTCTTCTCAAGATGAGAAGAAACTTCAATATTACAATCCATTTGTTATTGTGATTTAAATACACACACACAAACACACACAATTTAATGCACATACACTGATGATATCTCAATTTATGGGGCCATTCTGGGGATGTCAAGATCGATATCTCTAGAGTGGTTCTCAGAAGGCCATAGGGTGACCCTCTCTAGGTATTTAAGCAGGGAGGAGAAATTGATCACACTGTGACATGTCCCTAGGAACTATGTGTGCCTTGTCCCATAGTCAGACTGATGACTGACTATCTTGAAAACCACCATGGAACTTTTGTTTGGCAAATGATGGAGATCAAGTCAGGGTCAAAATCAGAAAACTAGATGGAGCTTACAAGCTCCAGTGAAAGAGCAGATGGATGGAGAAAAAGAGCAAGGATGTCAGGAATATAAGGGCTTGGTCCACACTATGAGACACTGTGCCTGAACTAAGGGGATTTCAACTAATCCAGTGACCTGGGAATGAAAGAACATGGGATCAAACTGGAAGCTCTGAATGTGGCTGACAATTGGGGCAGACGGAGAAGCCAAAGATAATGGCACTTGCAATTGTCTGCATATCATACACTGGCTTTTTGTGATCATATTTTTTGTGGATGCATACCTTGCTAAATCTGGATGGATGAAGGGTGGGCTTGGACTTCCCACAGCTCAAAGTACCCTGCCCTCTATTTGGACTGGTGTTTGAGTGGAGAGGTTTATTTGCGGAGCAAGAAGAAAGTGGGAGGCGGAAGAGAAGCAGAAAGTTTGATAATTATTATTATGAAGTAATGGAATAATCAATAGAAAATAACCAATGAGGACATTGGAGCTAGGAAAAAAAAACATTCATGTGAGTTGTTGACTCAGACCAAAAATTATTTTACAGAAAAAAAAAACACATAAAGGGGTTGAGTTACTTGGAAAATATGACTCAAGTAATTGGGAAGAAGATTGGGGTTTTTATTTTGGGTCTTCATGGGGCTGTATGAGCAGCATTTTAGGACCTGTATGCTGGGTATTTCTGGGGGTTAGTAGGGAAGAAACCTGGCTAGGAGGAGTTTTATGACATAAGTAGAGCCTTGATGATGTCACAAAGCTTTGGTTGGGGTGGCAACTCTGTTCCACATGAAGCACTGGTCTTCTGTGAAGGTGGGCTTACTATCTTCACGGTGGCTGAGGAGGTCAGTTCAGCTCTTGGGCTCCACAACTGTTCAATCGAATTTCCAGAAGTGGGAATCTAGAGAGCCATGATACTTTCTTTTGATAAATATGTTTAGGAAGCAACTAGAACCTCTGTAGTCAAAGAAAGGTTTCTTTCAAATCTGCTCTGGGTCCAAAATTTATGTGGTTAACAGCTCCTATATTTGATAGCTGGGGGACGGTTAATGTCGGGTATTCTCCCCACGCTATCTTTGCTAAAAATTTCCAATTCCTCAGTCCACTTAAATGGCAAAGATCCTCTTTGTCCATATGTGTTTTAAGAGATAATTATTTCTAATAGGTTCTGTTGAACAGATTAATGTTTCTTTCTTTTGGTAGTTTGACTCACAGTACTCACTTCTCTAATGAAGATACAGAATATCTTTATGTAATCAACCTGGATCTGGATCAGAAGACACAATAGAGAGAGCCAGTGGACTGGACTGCCATGACCTTGGGCAGGTGGTTATAGATCAGCCAACTAACCAGTAGCTTGAGTGGTAAGGAGAGGAGTGGCTGTTCTTTGAATTCTTTGCCATCTGTTCAGATATTTCTTTCTCACTTTAGGTATAGGCATAGCTTCCTCTCTCATTGATATAGTAAGTCAGGAAGTAGGTTTCTCAGTAGAGGTCAATTGCATTTTGCAGCAGGAATATATCTCTGATACACATATACTGAGCTGTAGACAAGAGTTTGATAATTTTCCTATTAATTTCTTAAGAACATATTATATTTAGGTATCCAAATCTTTTCAGCCCTGCCTTTTTCACCTGCTCCAAAGTTATTCCTAAAAAGAGCCTTGACCTCACATCCTCACCTTCTTATCCTTGCAGGCACTTATGGTGGAGGAAACCACTTTGTGTCTGATTTAAACTGAAGAGTTCTTCCTATGCAGAGATTGGCAGCTATGAAGCCCAAGCACAGAAACAGAGCCAAGAGACAGTGGAACAGGAGTGCTGTGGCCTATCTCAGAAAGTCTCCCGCCATGATGAAGATGCCTCTTAGTATGAGTGGCATGCCACCTCTCCAGAAGAAGAATGGGCCATCACTCCAGAAGCAAAAACTTAGTAAGCCTTTTGAGGCCCTGGAGAATATTGTTGGCCGCAGAATTTCTCATGGCTGGAAGGAAGCCAATGAACCAGTCACCCATTGGAAAGCCATCATTCTAGATCAACTGCCAACATATCCCTCTCTCTATTTGTTGAAATATGATGGGATTGATTGTGTCTATGGCTTGGAGCTTCATAGTGATGAAAGGATTTTAAACCTGAAGATCCTGCCTAACAATGTGCCATTTCCTCAGGTGACAGACACTCATCTCTCAAACACCATAGTTGGCAGAGCAGTGAAACATACATTCATGGGCACAAATGGCTCTAAGAATGACTGGAACGGGATGGTACTAGAAGAGGTGCCAATCATGAAGACCTGGTTTTATATTACCTACAAGAAAGATCCGGTCTTGTACATTTACCACCTCCTGGATGACTACCTGGAAGGCAACCTCCACATCATGCCAGGCTCTAAGGAAGAGTGGAGTCGCGTGGTCCCAGATGAGGTGCAGACCATAACGACCTGTTTCTACATTGTCAACGAGAATGATCCGGTCCTGTACCTTTACCACCATCATGATTATTTCATTGAAGGCACCTTCCACATCATGCCTGAATGTCCTCCAGTAGAGGTGACTTTGGAATTAGGCAGTGATATCTTGGAGGGCAAAAGAGTGCAGTACAAGAAAAAAGATGGAACCCAAGAGATAGGTAAAATTATTTGCCAAGTTCCCAACAAAACTTCTGTGTATTTCATCAAGTTTGATAATGACTTCCATATCTATGTCTATGATTTGGTGAAGATCTGTTAAAGTGAAATTCTCAAATTTTGAGGGGCAGACTTAATTCTCTCTGTGGGAATGTGTTTTTTCAGAGATACCTCAGGTCTTCTATGAATCCTGGTATCTTTTCCAATGGATTATTCTTTCTCAAAGAATAAAAATTTGTTAACATGTTGTGTTATTTGGTCAATGATGGATTGTGTTTGGTGGATGGGGCATCACAGAAATACATGCCTCAAAACAAAGCAGGATTTATGGTCTTTTCCCCTTGGAGAGTAAAGGACTGGGGATGCGTGGTGTGGTAAAGGACAAGATGGCTGTCAAGGAAGCAGTGGAGAGGGGACAAAAAGTTGTATGATCTCGGGGCGGTATGAAGCTTGAGGGAAAACCATGTCAAATGGAAAGATGTGACCGCTATCAACGTGAGGTATTGGGACTTAAGAGGATAAAGAGTAGATTAATCAGGAAGGGACACAAATGTATACTCAAAATCAGAGAAAATTAGGTTTCATTTGATGAATGGTTTAATTCGTACTGGCTGTAAGTCAAAGGATGTTTGATCTCCACTAGAGCATGTTGCTTAGTGAAAAGTGTCTCCGCTCAGTTGCTCTTCTCCAGTAAGTTGGACATCAAGCTACCTACTTAGTTTTGCCAGAATTCTGTCTGCCACCTACTTTGTCATGCCTGGATTCGGTATGCCTTGAACTCTCATAGGTCTTATCCATGCCATCCAACCCTTGTCAGTTCATTTAAATAATTGCCCTGCCATATCTGGAAAACAGTGTTCCCTTTCATTGATCATGTTCTGTAGTACTTGGGCTATAAAACTCATGAACACACTCACCCACACACAGGATAAACATGTACATATGATGCCCACTAGTGTGTGACATGCACACATATGATGAATGCACCCAACTCCATAATATCAGTAAAGTAGGGAATCCATGATGCTAGGTGGAGTCTGGCAAAGACCCCACACACCCATCAAACCGCCAAATACCAGTATGGTACTGATGTCTGACTCCCATCCTGTAAGGAACCGGCTTTGCCCTATGTACATAACACACATCCGATCCCATACGGGTCTGCCAGATCCTCTAGCACAAGGTAATGCAGAAATTGATTAATTATTGATTGGTAGTGTGCTTCAAGCCTCTGAATTTCATAAAAAACATCATGTTAATAGCAAAGTTTTGAAGAAAGAGTTTTCTATTATATGGCAACAAGCTAAGGAGATTGTGAAGAAATGCCCTACCTGCTCTTTCTATAACCAAACGCCACTGCCAGCAGGAGTTAATCCAAAGGGCACTCATAGAAATGAAATCTGGCAGATGGATGTGTTCCACTTTGCAGAATTTGGCAAATTGAAGTATGTTCATCACACCATCGACACTTATTCAGGCTTTCAGTGGGCAACTGCTTTAAGTTCAGAAAAAGCTGATTCAGTAATCACTCATTTATTAGAAGTCATGGCTATCATGGGTATACCTACACAAATAAAGACAGATAATGGTCCTGCTTATGTCTCTAGGAAGATGAAACGGTTTTTTGATCATTACAATATCAAGCATGTTACAGGTATACCATACAATCCTACAGGTCAAGCAGTCATAGAAAGATCAAATCGAACTATAAAGGATATGTTGAACAAACAGAAAGGAGTGGAAAACACCCCTAGAAATAGGTTACATAATGCTTTGTTAACCTTGAATTTTCTCAACGCTAACGAGAAGGGAACGACGGCTGCAGAAAGACATTGGATAATGGAAAAGTCTGCTGAACTAAATCAACCAGTTTATTTCAAGGATGTACTGACCTCACAATGGAAGCGAGGAGATGTGCTGCGTTGGGGAAGGGGTTTTGCTCTTATCTCCACAGGTGAGGAAAAATTATGGATACCGTCAAAATTAATAAAGGTTCGGTTTGAGGAAGGGAAGTCACTTGGAAAAGATAAATAACAATTCATTCACAAGGATGACCGACGTACAGATGGTAAGGATTACTAATAGGATGGGGGCAGGGTTCTTTTCTTATCTCCACAGGAAAATATTCATCTCCAAAGAATTTGAGGGACCCTGAATATTTAATTACTGATGGATGGAAAATAGTTACGACCCATTAAACATCAACAATAAAATTCTATACATATCGTAAGTATTGATTTTATATATACATATATATATATATATATATATTTATATGTTTTATTGAACACTTCTTTATAAATGTGTAGAGCTGGTTTTGGAGTTGGACTATGGCTCAGTCCTTCTTCAATTCCAAGCCTGTTGATAAGAGGTATTTCAAAGTTTCTGTCTCAGGTCAGGAGCCATGAAATGGGACAGAATAAGAATAATTTTATACTTGATAAACTTTCTTTGCCTTCCCTCACATCTGTGTCTTTCTTTATATGTCAGTATAAGTCCTTGTTGTTAATGTTTAAATTTCCCATAACAAGCAACATATTTTCCTACAGTAATTTTTGAAGTTTCCAGGATGAAGATGGGGCCCCACAACATCAACTCAATCTGGTTTTTATGACGTCATGAATTTTTTTTTTAAGCACTAATTTTAGACCTGTTTTTTGGTACCAACTGCAAGAGACAATTTCATATGATGCACATTTTTGACAACGCTCTGGCCGGACCTTCTCGAAACACACAGAGACTAGTTATAATTTTCTTAAGTCAAAGGTTAATTTGGGAATTTTACCATCGTTTGCTTTCACAGGGGCCCCTAAGAAGAACGTCGCCCCCATGTCAGCTAGAAGCAATCTAAGAGGACGACGTCCCCTCTCCCAACAGAGTTTGCCCACAGGGTTAGGGACATCTTTTAGTGGTTGGTTTAGGAGTGAGGGGATGGGGAGATATTGTATGTAATTAGGGATAAAAAAAAGGGGGGGATTAACTGGGTTGATGGGATGATTGGTATTTGTGACTTACTGTTTTTAGAAAATTATGTTGGTACTGTTTCTTGTATATTGATATATTGAATATTGAATGTGAGTGTTCCTACCTCTATTTTGGTATAAGAGTATGCTTATATTGTATGGATACATCTATCATATCACAATGTACATTTCTACCTCTGGTACTATTTATGTAATAACATTGTTTACATTTGATAAGTAATGACATTGTTTACAGGTGAAGATCATTGTCTTCATACATTGCACAATTGTTTATTCCCTTAGTTTTCAAATTAGATAGGTATTGAGAATTACATGTTTGTCATATTATTTTTAGGTTAATCAGGTCTTTTAGATACATAGAGATTATTTTCAGTATAGATAGTATAATCTTCAGCCTCTTTGAAGAGCTGTAGAAAATGGCCTTTAATCTAACCTAGAATTCTGTGCCATCGAGACACAATTTACTCCTGGCAACACCACTCTACTCCCGAGAGAACGTTGAGCACCAAAGACACTCCACTGGGAGCTTGTCTTCCTGGCAGAACTGGCCTTTGGGTTAAGAAAAACCCATACCTCAACTACTGACTAAGATATAAACAGGATTGTCTTATCTTGCCAAGACAGGGTAGGATAATCCTAAGAAAGTTCCTTGCATTTGAGAATGGTATGTCAGT
Organism: Microtus pennsylvanicus; assembly: GCF_037038515.1. Lineage (NCBI taxonomy): Eukaryota > Metazoa > Chordata > Mammalia > Rodentia > Cricetidae > Microtus > Microtus pennsylvanicus. The sequence goes on along the minus strand of NW_027460882.1, from coordinate 968,181 downwards.
TATGTTAGGCCTTAGCCAAAGTTGGTTGACTCAACATTGCAAACGAGATTTTGGGTGATTGCCCAGGCAGTCAGTTGTCTCTGTCATTTGTTGCACATTTTGGATATCTCTTTTTTGTTAAGTAATATTTACTCCCTTCTCAGTTCTTTGATGGAGTTGAAGATTATTTAATTGTAGTTACTCTTTAGCAAAACTTTTGCTCTCAATATTGTTTGTTATATTTATCATTTGTTATTATTGTTATAGTTATATTTGGTTTAGTTGTGTCTTATTTAGACAAAAGGGGGAGATGAAGGGGTTAAATCAGCTCCCTTTAGAGGGCGGGGTTTGCCTCAGGCGAATCCCTGCCAATAAAGGGTGCGCGGAGAGGCGGCTCGCCCCTTTTTTGTTCCTCGCTACCTGTGCTACGCTGGAACTTTGGTTCAGTAAGTTTAACAATAAACTGGTAAATATTCTTTGATATCTGCATTGCCTTTATTTTGTCAGTTCCTTTTCTGCTTCAGCTGTTAATTCTCTGGGACTGTTTAAATCTTTATCACCATCCAAGGTCTTGTTCAAATGAATTATTAGATCAGGTGTTATCCCAATAGTTGGTCGTAAACTGGAAATGTCTCCTAACAGTCTTTGAAAGTCATTAAGAGTCCGTAAGCGATCTCTCCAAATTTGTGCCTTCTGTGTCTTAATTTTTTGCAAACCTATTCTATAACCTAAATAATTAACAGAATCTCCCTTCTGAATCTTTTCAGGAGCAATTTGCAATCCCCATTTAGGTAACAGTATCTGTATTTCTTCAAACAGTCTGTTCAAGGTATCTATGTTTGAATCAGATAACAATATGTCGTCCATGTAATGGTATACAATAGATTTGGGAAATTTCTTGCGTATTATTTGCAATGGTTGGTTCACAAAATATTGGCACAGGGAGGGGCTATTTAACATACCCTGGGGGAGGACGGTCCAGTGGTACCTCCTCGAAGGTTGAGAATTGTTATAAGTAGGCACTGTGAAGGCAAATTTTTCTCTATCTTCTTTTTGCAAAGGTATAGTGAAAAAACAATCCTTTAAATCAATAACTATGAGAGGCCATCCTTTTGGTAATAAAGAGGGCAACGGAATTCCAGATTGCAGAGGGCCCATAGGTTGAATAACCTTGTTGATGGCCCTGAGATCTGTCACCATTCTCCATTTACCTGATTTTTTCTTAACCACAAATACAGGAGAATTCCAAGGGCTGGTAGATTCTTCTATATGTCCAGCATCTAGGTGCTCTTGTACCAGCTGTTCTAAAGCCTGTAGCTTTTCCTCAGCTAAAGGCCATTGCTTTGTCCATATTGGTTTCTCAGTCAACCATTTTAGAGGCAAGGCTGTTGGTATTTCTGAAGGGACATCAATTGCTTGTTCCTGCACAGCCCTAATGGCCGGTTTTGTCCTTTTGTAAGAACTTTTAATATTCCTTTCAGAAATATGGGCTCTAGAAGTAGCAGGAATGTTAATTTGAGTATTCCATTGTTGTAATAGGTCACGACCCCATAAATTCATTGCAATATTGGCTACATAAGGCCTTAATTTTCCTATTTGTCCCTCAGGCCCTATACATTCAACCCATCTCGTGCTCTGCCTTACTCGACATAGGGTTCCAATTCCCAGGAGCTGAACATTTACATTCAGAAGAGGCCAATATGGATGCCAAGATTCTGGGGTAATGATACTTACATCAGCACCTGTGTCCAGTAGGCCAGTAATAAAAATGCCATTTACACACACTCTCAGCTTAGGTCTTTGATCATTTATAGAAGTTTGCCAAAACACACGTAACTCATCTTTCTGATTACTATTGCTTGTAACAGTAGGCATGTGGCTTTCTAATTGTCCTGACGAGGCATGTTCTCTGCAGAAACTGGGAATGTCTGAACCATGTTTGCCATGGGGGCCTGAGAGGCCCCCCCTCTCACGTTTCCCATCTGTATCAGGTTGCCTTGTCTATCTCTTGTAGACCTGCATTCATTCGTCCAGTGTCTGCCCTTCCCACATCTTCTACATAAACCTGAAGGCTGATTCCTTCTATTCCTGTTATTTCTAGAAGACGCATTATTATTATTTCTGAAAACCCGTTGTTTACAATTCCTTTTCATATGACCCATTTTGCCACAATTAAAACATTTGGTATTCTGGTGTCTCCTTTTACCATTGGAAATTGCTTCTTCTACCCATGCTCAGTGCCATAGTCAAATGTGTCAACATCTAGTGTATGCAACACCCATTCTTCCAAGGACGCTGATCTGAACATTAAAGGCCTCAAGATCCTTTTGCATTCCACATTAGCATTTTCGTAAGCCAAAGACTCAATTATTATACGTCTTGCTTCTGGGTCAGGTATCCCCATTTGTACAGCCTTAGTTAATCCTTGTAAAAAGTCACTAAAGGGTTCTCTCTGACTCTGTTTAACTGTGACAAATGATTCCATTCTCTGTCCTGGGTCTTGTACTCTGTCCCAAGCCCTTAAGGCTGCTGTAGTACACATGGAGAGTATGTTTTCATCCAAATTAGCTTGTTCCTGAGGGTCTGAAAAGAGCCCTTCACCTAGATATTTATCTAGGGAAATGTCAATTCCCTTCACCTTTTCCTGCTGTTCTAAAAGTCTAGCCTCTTGCCTGAATAAGCATTTCCATTTTAATTGCGGTCCACTCTCAAGGACCGCGGAGCTCAGCTGGAGCCAGTCCAAGGGGGTTGCTTTGCTTGTTGTGGCCCAGGATTTTAGCATCTCTTTAACAAAAGGGGAGTGCATCCCAAAAGACATGATGGCCTGTTTAATTTCTTTGAGATCATTCATACGGACAGGCTCCCATGTATCTTCCTTGATGACCCTAGGGTTTCTGGAACCAACCACCTTTTCAGTTGTTATTACAGGAAAGGCATGTAGAGCTGTAGGTAGAGCTTTGTGAAAATTTTCCCGGAGGGATTTATCCACAGATGTAGTTAAAATTTGCCTTTCTACCCTTTGCTCTTCTTCATCAGAATTTAGAAATTCCTCAATCTTTTCAATTCTATTCACCATTGCTTTTTGTAATGTCTGAATCTCCTGCCCAGAATTATGTTCTAAAGCCTTCATTGAGGATTCTAGAGTATGAAATTTGTCCAGTAGAGATAACTTGTCATCTTTGGACATAATTTTTATGGCATAAACCGTGCCTTCTTGTATTGACAATCTTTCCGCCAATCTGTCATAAGCTTTAGACAAAATTCGATTGTCACATTCAGCAGTTTTGATTCTCTCAGTTAACGTTTCAGTTCCTACAGAAAGGGACTGCTGAAACTTACGATCTAATTCAGCTGTTCCTTCTTCCATAGTAATGAATTTCTCCTTAACATCAGAAAGGGACTGCTGAAACTTACGATCTAATTCAGCTGTTCCTTCTTCCATAGTAATGAATTTCTCCTTAACATCAACCTGTACTTTTTCTAGATTTTGCTCAGTTAACCAAGTCATGTTAAACAAAGATTTGTTTTCTTCCTGGAGAACTTCAAACTGATTCTTGAGAAGATTGTTGTCGCTCTCAATAGTTTTCAAACGTTCAACCTCTGACTTAAGAGATTTGATCATTTTCCTATTATCAAACCAAATAGTGCTAAGGAAAATTAAGAATCCCAGGAATATCCATATATGTGGTGTGGTAGACACCTCTTGTAAGATCTCCCAAATGGTGCACTCAAAAGAACTATTGAAATAGGCTGCAGTCACGTTCTCAGACATTATTTAGAAAAGAAAAAGTTCTCTTACCTGTAATAACTGGTTCCTGCCAGTGGTGGCAAAAGAGTCCAGTTGAATCCACGTGTCCTAAATCTGAAATAAAACGACTCAAAAACAAAATTGAAACAGACACCAGGCTGATAAGTATTTTTTGCCGGGGCTCTCAGGCCGCTGTCACGTGACCTGAGCGCTGGCGGCGGTGGGAGGGGGAGCAGCAGACACAGGCAGCGCGCGCGCCGGCGGGCGGGCACGGGAAATCTGGCCGGGGCGGCTCGGAACAGAGGCTTAGGCGCTGTTAAAAAGGCTCTGTCGATATCAAACTCACTGCTTGATACTCTAACAAGCAGCAGGGAAAATCGAGTCGCTCAGAATCTCAGCTGTTTCAGCGCGCGCCCAGAGAGACTGCTCAGAGTCTCAAATTCTTCCGCGCGCGCCCAGAGAGACCGCCGCAGCGAACGGGGGTGCAAGAGACTCCGATTCGGGGCCGGTTCTCGGCAAAGCCCCACGGGGCAGGCGCCAGATGTTCCCGCACAAAATAAAGGCAATGCAGATATCAAAGAATGTTTACCAGTTTATTGTTAAACTTACTGAACCAAAGTTCCAGCGTAGCACAGGTAGCGAGGAACAAAAAAGGGGCGAGCCGCCTCTCCGCGCACCCTTTATTGGCAGGGATTCGCCTGAGGCAAACCCCGCCCTCTAAAGGGAGCTGATTTAACCCCATCACTTGGGCTATAAAACTCATGAACACACTCACGCACACACAGGATAAACATGCACATATGATGCCCACTAGTGTGTGACATGCACACATATGACGAATGCACCGAACTCCATAATATCAGTAAAGTAGGGAATCCATGATGCTAGGTGGAGTCTGGCAAAGACCCCACACACCCATCAAACCGCCAAATACCAGTATGGTACTGATGTCTGACTCCCATCCTGTAAGGAACCTGCCATCCTGTAACTGGGCTATTTTTGGTTCCTTCATCTTCACAAACTTGGTTAAAATGTTAGAGTTGTCAAACTGGGAGTTAGGGTCCAGCATGTAGATCAGCTGTCCCAGGTCAGGTGATTTGGCTACAATTTGGGTGAGAAATTGTACCAGGGAATTCTGGTACACCCTCTCCTCTTCTTCTCCCTGTCCTCATCATCACTCTTGTGGGTGGGCCTGGAGCACAAAGAAGGTAAAATGGAATAAGCCTCCTCCTTAGTGGAAAACCTTGTCAATCCTTAATTTGACCTGTCTCTCTGAGGGAATGCAGCACATTTTTTCCTACTAGGTCTCCTCATTCAATGGTTCACCCTTTTTTCCAAGGAATGATTGAATTCATCCATTCTTCCTTGTCTCTCTCTCTTCTTTCTTCCCTTCTTCCATTTCCCCCTTGATTGTAGAAATTTGAGCAGCAGGGCTGCATCCCCATGGGGCCGCCTTGTAAGGTTATGCTCCGAAATAACAACACAATATTCATTTCAACACTGCCTGCCCCATTATTTTCAGCCTTTTAACCCATGTCTAATAATGTATGTTGCAGCACGAGGTGCGCTTAGAAGGAAAGATTTAGCATGTCTGACCTGGTGGCTGGCTGTATCGCCATTTGCCTCAGAGAGCAGAGCTACCATTTCTGCCCATGGGAGAGGTGCATGGCATCTCTAAGCTCAATTCCTATTCCTCCCAGCATTCTCTTATGTTTATTCCACCCACCTATGTTCTAACCTTTCAGGCCAAACAGTTTCTTTATTTAATTAACCAATGACCTATACTCCATCATTACTCCTATTTCTGTTTAAACAAGAACGGAATCTTTAACTTTAACATAGCAAAATTACATATAACAAAACAGTTATCAAGCAAGAATTACAGTTACAATATTTATATCTATTTTATCTTTTATCATAACAATGGAAAACTATAACTATCTCTCTCTTCTTCAACTCCATCAGAGACTCCAGAATAATAGAGTATTACCTAAGCAAACAAAAAGTAAGCCATTTTCAAACTCTAGAAATGACAGAGACATCTTGCTGCCTGGACAGTCACCCAAAGTTCCTCTGTACCGTTGGTGTTTCCATCCTCAGCCTACAGGCCCATAGTTTCCAGCAGACATTTCCATGAAGCAGGAAATTTCAAAGGCAGTCACTATCTGCTTGTCTTGAAGAATGTTTTGCTGCCCTTTTCCTGAATCAGGAACACGAAAAAATCATCTCACCTTTAGGCAAGTTCAGTAGTCCTCTCTCTGAGTGTTTTCTGTGTACAGTTTATGCAACAATCCAGGCAAGAGCAGTTTCTTCCCCAAATGGCTATCAAACTCCATAAGAATCCTCTTTGATGCCCATCTTCTTCCTGAAGTAGATATGTGCTGCCAAGAGTAGAGTGTCTCACTGTCATGAAAAACCCTAAGGTACTAAAACATTAAATAGCCTGTTTTGTAGTCTAGAGAGATATGAATAATGCCTATCTAACTGAAATATATATATATCTATGTAGCTAGAAAATCTAACTAACATGACTACAAACTTGACTATTATTAATGATTATCCATTAATAACCTATGTACATTATATTTTTAAATGAACTACACAATCACAATACCTTAATTAAGATGAAAAATGCATATACATATAACAAAATTGACCTAAAATCTCTATCAGTAAAGCAAAATCTATACTAATGCAAATATTCATATCTATATCACATCCCACTTTAAATGTAAAAGAACGCTTATAAGCCATATTTGCGAACGTGGGTGCAGTTTTTTCTCTCCAAAATGCTTCCTGCTGAATGGTGGCATCATTATTGATTTATCACAGTTGGCAGTTGAGCGAAGCAAATTTGTAAAGGTGTTCACAGCAACCTGTAAGTAGGGCGTGGTCCATCCTACCATATTAGGATAGAGGCATCCACAGACTATCACCCTCTGTGAAAACAAAATAGAAACTCCTTTCCAAAGCATCATGTCCTTAGATCCAAATTTCAAAGTCAAGGCATTTTCAAAATATCTATGTTGGATTATTTCAGCAGCTTTTATAAAGAAACATCTTTTAGCAGCTATTGCTACTGCCTCAAAATTCAAATGATTCAAAAAGAGCATAATAGCATACAATATCAAAATTCGCTGTGAATTTTCCATCTTTGTGCGCTTCAATTTAACCTCTATTTTGTTTATTTTCCTTTTTATTTTTTGGCTTTTGAGACAGGTTCTCTGTATCTTTGACCTGGAATAACTCTGTATACCTGTCTGTCCTTGAAGTCTCAGAGATCTGCCTCTCTCTGCCTTTCAGGCATTGAGATTAAAGGTGTATGCTACTACACATTGAACTCACAAAGATCTGTTTGTCTCTGCCTTCAAGGCACTGGGATTAAAGGCGTGTGCTACCTCACCCTGAAGGTACAGAGGTCAATCTCCCTCTGCCTTCCATGTGTTTGGTTTACAGGTGTGTACTACCACACCCAACAACTCTCTTCCTTTTTTTAACTTTAAGAACTTCAAATTTTAGCCTGCACATATTTTTAACACACTGTAAATCATTTAAAAATTTTCTTTGTCTTTGAATCTCTCTTTACTCTATTTCTCTCTCTGTTTTTCTGACCACATGAGTCTTTCATTTACCAAGCAATCTCAGTAGGACTAAAGCCGTGGCTTTGCTGGCCAGATGTAGCCCATTCCTTAGCTTTCTGCCATTCCAACCTTGTGGCTGAGGTACCGAACAGAGCCGCATTCAGTGCCACAAGTCTACAGTGTTTCAAGGTCCTTGCCATCAAAGAGGCTGCAACAGACAACACTCAAGCCCTCTTTCTGTAGCTGGCCCTCCTTCCTCAAACAGTCAGAGTTTGCTTAGGCAGGATGGCCCAGAAAGCCGGCATTTTAAAACA